>NC_135532.1:226351073-226668729 GCF_045843805.1 Urocitellus parryii | reverse complement strand
CATTCCTAGAAGCATGAGTTTGGGATCAGATCCCTTTCTTAAACACACATGTGACCCACATCACTAAACAAAGACTAGTTAAGATGTATATTCCATTTGGCTTCTGTAAAGGTAAAATTTCTAAGCTGATTCTAAGCTGCAAAAGTCTGAGTTAAAGTGTAAAAGACCGGCATTGTAAAGCTTCTAAATGGCAAGGCCTGGGCTAAAAAGTAAAGACTAGGTATTGTTAAAATTCTTCTGCTATCCCCGGAACCTGTTAATCTCTGTAAAGTTGTTAGGACAATGCTGGAACTGCCCAGTAAATATTTCCACTGACTTTCTGGTTGTTTAATAGCTAAGGGTTCTGAGTTGCTTGGCACGTAGGCATTTCAGGACCTAAACCAATCAGTTTAAATGTGTACCCCGCTTAGAAACAGCCAATCACCCCTGCCCTGATTGTTCCCGCCAATGTATGCACTAATCCTAACTCAGGATTGTTGTTCAATTTTCCCGCGCCTCATGATGATTTGTTCTGATGTATGCAAAGCCCCCCACCCTCTCCAAAAAGTGTACTTAAGCTCTGCTTGAACTCTGCTCTGGGCTCTGGGCTGCTCTCCCTCCTTGAGTGAGCACAGAGTCCCAGCGCGCTGGAATGGATCCTCAATAAATCCCCTTTTGCCAATTGCATGGAGTCAGTCTCTTGGGTGGTCTTTCCCTCCGACGTTTCGCCGGTCCCCCCTTACAGCTTCTACGTGAGGATCGTCCTATTGGGCAGCAGAAATCAATGAGAACACAAAGACCTTCCCAGTTCCCAGAGGTCTTGCCCACAGCACGACTCTTCCTGCCATCTTCATGCTTTGGATTAACTCTTCTATGAAGTCATCTGCCTGCAGCACAGAGGGAAGAAATGGTCAATATTTCTGTGTTTCAGTGGGGAAAAAAATGCAGTCCCTGGTCCAAATGATTCACAGACTGGTCCAACCAACCCTGGGTGCCAGCACCTTCCAGGCACTGCTCTGGATGCCCCAACAGTGGAGGTGAGAGAGAAAAGTCTGCTGGCACAATGGCCCACACCTGTGATGGCAGGGACTTGGGAGGCTGAGGCAGGAGGATGTCAGTTCAAAACCAGCCTCAGCCAAAGTGAGGCCTGAGCAACTCAGAGAGACCCTGTCTCTAAATAAAATGCAAAATAGGGCTGGAGAATGGCTCAGGGATTGAGGGCTCCCCAAGTTCAATCCCTGGCACCCCCCACCCCCTAAAAAGAGACATAGACAAGAAACCAGAGGTTTTCATTGGCCTTTTCTGTTAATAGGAGGCTCCGAGGCCACAGTCACAAGCTCATATAAATTGCAGGTTTCTGTAGATGCTCAGCCTAAAGGGAGACCACGGGCCATGACTCTAGGGTCCAGCAGCTTAGAGGCAATGGAGTGCAAACCCCCAGTTGTCATTACTAAAATGGGTGGCCAATGGATGGGCCATTTTTTAAAAATAATAATAATAATAATAATAATAATAAATACTGTAAGTGCTGGGACTTGGTACAGTTGCCACTTAACAAAAGTAGACCTCACTGGTAAAAGGATGGTTGGTCAGGGCCTTGTGGCACAGGTCTGTCATCCCAGGGCACCTGGAGTCTGAGGCAGGAGGACTGCAACGTGGAGGCCAGCCTCAGCAGCTCAGCAAGACCCTGTCTTGGAATAAACACAAAAAGGGCCACAGTGTGGCTCCATGAGCAGCGCCCCTGGGTTGGGGAGAATGCTAGGACGGTCCCCATGCCCCCACACCCCTGGCTGTGCCCGCAGCTCCTCTTGCGCTTGGCCAGGGCACTCTCATCAAGCTTCAGCCCCTTCCCGTGTCTGTGTGAGGTGATGGGCAACATCTTCGTGGTGCTCTCCACCTCCTGGATCTTCAAGGTGCCAGCCGGGAGCCCAACCTGCATTGAACCAGGAGCCACTACCCTGCACCTGCCCAGGGATTACCAAGCGGCAATTACTAGGGAGGCTGGTAAGAGCCCACCTCCCCTGGCGTCCCATTGGAGGATATTGGAACACCCTCACTCTCCATTGGCTCAGGCATGCACTCATCACACCTGCTGGTAGATCTCCGCACACACTTCCCGCTGTGGCTCTGGGTTGACTTCCCTGGCAAGAGTACTTCCAGCTTGCTCTGCAGGTGTGAGCACAGAAGGACTGATCCCTGGAGTTCTGCTCCCTTAATGAGGAGCGGAGGGGGGGGGGTGGCCCGGAGGAGCGTTTTTCTGGGTGTTTGTTTGGTACCAGGGATTGACACCAGAGCTCTAAACCACTGAGTCCCAGCCCCAGCCCATTTTTGTATTTTATTTAGAGACAGGGTCTCACTAAGTATCTTAGGGCCTTGCTAAGTTGCTGAGGTTGGCCTCCAACTTGCGATCCTCCTGCCTCAGCCTCCAAAGCCGCTGGTATTAGAGATGTTCACCCACATGCCTGGCATCTACTCAGAATCTTAATAAATTAGTGAGACTTTGTCAGAAGCAAATGGCATTGCACCATTTTGCAGATGAAGAAAAAACCCATACAGAGGAAAACAGAACTTCCAGAGATAAGTGAGCTCACATGAGGGTGAAGACACACCTGATATCCAGTCCAGCTGTGGGGGTTGCTGACTCCCATGTGATTTCTTTGTCCTCTCTAGTCTGACTTTTAAATATAATTATTTTATTCTGATCATTGACATCATTATTGAGGCGATTTTGTCTCTTTCCCTCTACTGCTTTACATTATGAAGGTGGAGAACACATATTTACCATTTTAATTTTAATTTTGGAACGTGTTACACAGTCTACAAACCAGCTTCTAGATAAGACTTCTTATGAATTCAAAGAAGGTTCTAGAAAACACCCTCCTGCACACACTGTTGAATCCATGCTTTTTATTTTTATACTATGGATTGAACTCAGGAGCACTTTACCACTGAGCCCCTCCTCACCCGTTTTTATATTTTTATTTACAGACAAGGTCTCACTGAGTTGCTTAGGGGCTCAATAAGTTGCTGAGGCTGGTCTCCAGCTTATGATCCTCCTGCCTCAGCCTCCCAACTCACTGGGATGACAGGCATATACCACTGTGCCTGGCTTCAATTATATTTTTATCCACTAAATAGGTACTAAAATGCCAAATAAATGCAATGAAACATACACCAATAATCCTATGGAGAACTACCTTCCAGAACCATGCACTGAACAATCCCACCTCAATCCCATCCCAAGTAGCATGAAAACTCCAAAGTAGTGGGCGAGGAAGCAAGAGCCACCCTATTGCCCGCCAGTAAAGGTCAAATATACAATACAATCAATCCAGCATCACAGCAATTATATACAGCTTAACTCAAATCATCATCTCAATGGTTCCCTGGTGTCACCTTTCAAACATTCCCTCTGGCAAATGCCAGGCCTCATTCTGACTGGGCTGTGGCTCTCAACAGATCTAATATTGTATTAGTTAGAATGTTAGTATAACAGCATTAACACAAAAAAAACTCAAAACAATGGTGAATAAAGCAAAAGAGAAGTTATTTATTTTTCTCAATTGGGCACATTGGCTCATGCTTGTAATCACAGGGCTCAGGAGGCTGAGGCAGGAGGATCTCCATTTGGAGGCCAGCCTCAGTAACTTAGTGAGACCTAGTCTCAAAATAAAACATTAAAAGGGCTGGAGATGTGGATCAGTAGTTTAAGCACCATGGGTTCAAACCCCAGTACCAAAAAAAAAAAAAAGTTATGGCTAGCTGCAAGGGATTTCCAAGAAAGAAAAGCAAAGCCCAGGACCCAATGGCTTGACTCGATTGTGAATTCTCTGATATATTTAAAGAATGAACACCAGCCAGGCAAGGTGGTGCACTCATGTCATCCCAGCAGCTGGGTAGGCTGAGGCAAGAACATTACAAATTAAAGGCCAGCCTCAGCAAAAGTGAGGGCCTAAACAATTCATTGAGGCCCTGTCTCTCAATAAAATATAAAAAAAAGCTGGGGATGGGGCTCTATGGATAGTGCCCCTGGGTTCAAACCCCTGTGCCAAAACAAAGAATCAAACCAAATGCATCTCAAACTCTTACCAAATAAATAAATAGGAAGAAATGTTTTCTAATATGTTCCCATGAAGCCAGCATCATCCTGGTAACAGCATCAGGTAAAAATCCTACAAGGAAAAACAAAACAAAACAAAAACCCAGGTCAATATCCCCGGAACATAGACACAAAATTTCTCACAAAAATCTGGTATTAGTAAACCAAATTCAGCATCAGGTTTTCTCATTGATTATGGTCCTAGGGAGGGAACTCAGGGATGCTCTACCATTGTTCTGTATCCCTCGCTCTCTTTGGTGTTTTTATTTTGAGTCACTGTCTTACTAAGGTGTGGAGGCTGGCCTCCAACTTGCTTGCCATCCTCCTGCCTCAGCCTCCTGAGCCACATGGATGACAGACGAGCACCAGTGTGCCCTGCTGGAATGAGATTCTGACACTGTGTCAGACTTCCTCACCTCTGATTCAGTGTGGCATTAGCAGATCTGTTCAGTTCTGGGGGTGACAGGCAGCTCAGCTGGAGGCCTGATAGTCTGCTCTGAGGTTGGTGTATGACACACTGAGGAACACACAGGGTTAATGGCAATCACTGGCAGGGTAGGACCCTCTGAGAAAAGAGAAATTTCCATTTCACTCCTGAAAGCATCTTTAAAGCTCAAGTTCCAATCAAAGGGGAAAGTATAATAACTTCCTCTTGGCAAATTTATAATGAATCCAGGATTAATTGGCCTTAATGAAGTTGAATTCATGACTGGCTGTTTGTAAAGAAGTCTGAACCACCTTGGTTTCAAAATGGCATTGAAGACCCAAAAATAAGCCAGCATCCTATGACCATGAAGAACAAATTCCAAATCATGCAGTTCTGCAGGCAGTTTTCAAGCACTCATGTCCCCAGAGACTGTGCCCAGCTGGGACTGAAGACGACTGGGGAGTGTGCTTTAGAGGAAGATGCTATATAGGCTAGTGCTCTGAGGGGGAGTCCCACTCACCTTGGGGTCATGGTAAATTTACAGGTGTCCATGCATCCTCAGAGCTGGGTGTGGTGGCATATTCTGTCATCCCAGCAGCTTAGGAGGCTGAGGCAGGAGGTTCAAAATTTGGAGGCCAGCCTCAGCAACTTAATGGGGCCCTGAGCAACTCAGTGAGACCCTGTCTCTAAATAAAATACAAAATAGGGCTGGGGATGGGGCTTAGGGGTGAAGCATCCCTGGGTTCTGTGCCCAGTGTACACACATAAAAGAAAAAAAAAGGAAAGAAGACCAGCAGCCCTCAGAATGTGGGTGGTCCCAGGAGGGCTGACCTGTGGCCAAACCTCCATGCTCAGTCCTGAGGTTGGCTTTAAACTCAGGCACATGCCTGGTATGGAAGGACACAGGGCCCATGAGGGTCTTGGGCACATCTGGACCACAGATGGCTGTAGAGATGTCCTTACTAGCCTGCTCTCTCCAAATGACAAGAAGATGGAGAAGTGCTGACAGAGGGCTCCAACTCCATGTCAACCCTTCAACAACCTGGGAACCATAAATGGTGGGCCTTAGTTTCTAAATCTGTGAACTACAGCCAAGGACAGGAGCAGCACTGCCCACTTAGAGGTCTGTTGGGTGAATTGCAGACTAGAAAGTATGGAAATACTCATGAAGCTTTAAATGACTGTTCAAAGTTGGTGACACCTAGAGATTCAAAAATGTCTGCCAGGTTTTGCTACAGGTGATTCTTGAGATGTGTGGGTGCTGTGAGTGAAATATGATAATATGTTTTTACATCTGAGTCAGATAAATCTGTTCAGCTTTGCTGCCCACCATAATCTGTTGAGATAGGTGCAGATTCTCACACTCATTACTCAAGAAAATGAAACAAGGTTTCTGAGCATGGGAGGAACTTATCCAAATTCCCAAAGCTCCTCTGTGATGGAAATGATGGCACATTGCACTCTGCCATTTGGGCTTTTGTAGGATTTGGTACAAAGTCCTCTCTAAAGAGTCAGATTGACAAAGCTGGGTTAGCAGGAGTCTGAGTGTGATGTCACATGCCAGGAGCCTTGGCTTCAAGTGGATTATTGACAGTTTCTGAGACTTGAGTGTCTCCTTTTCCATTCCCTGGTTACCTGAGATGTATTTATGTCTTCAGAGCAACATTCTGTGCTCTGCCTTCTCTGCTATTTGGCCAACCCTGTCCTTGAGTCAGGAATTTCCTCCAGGAAGAAGCAAGGTTGTTATATGATGCAAAAGAAAAAATCTGGCTTTAGGGCCAAACAGATGCAGTTGGATTCCCAGCTTCACCTTTTTTTAATCTGGGAGATTGCACAAGCCATGGTTTCTGAGCCTCAGTTTCCTCATCTGAACTGACTCCTCTGTGGCTCTGAGATGCTTTCAAAATTTAATGAATTAACAAACCCAAATGAAAGAGCCCAGCCTGGGGCCCAGGACTGAGCAAAAGCTCAAAGAGAGGGGGCGCCTTTGTCTTTCCCCCTCCAGGGAAGAAGTTCCATGGGAATATAAGATCACTGTGTCCCAGGGAACAGGCGGGCAAGACCTTACAAGCTCTGGCCACAAGGGACTTGAGAAAAAAAGCAAAGATTCCGTGAGATGAGTCCTGAGAAGGTGGTGTGGAAACGTTCAGAAACATGTGGCTAAGATTTCCCTGGGAGAAGAAGGGAAAGTTGCTTCTTGAAAAAAATCTATGTCAAGAAAAAAATCTGGGGAATCTTAGGAACAAACACTATTATGTGCAGAGATGATAGGGCCTTGAAGATAATCTTATCTAGCTCCTTTGACCCATGTGAAAATTGAGGCACAAAGATAAGAGGTTAGTATTGGGGGCACAGAAGGCATTCGTGGAAGACTTCCAACTCCCTCTAGTGTTCATGACACCTCCCATGCAGCCTGGGTGGGACAGGAAGAGGGCCTACCTGTGTCATGGAAAGGGACATAGAACCTGCTCCTATCTTTTGGTGGTCAGAAGAGGAACAGGAAAGAAGATGGGTCCATTGGCAGCATCCAAAGCCTTGACCCCAACTTTTCTGTCCAAGGCCTGGTGGCCTTGCAATGACTCTGATCTGCCAGTGGAAGCTGGCTGGCCAGAACTATCTGTCTAGAATTCTTCCTGGCCCATCCTGCCAAGAAAGAAGAAATTCTGCACTCAAAGTGGGGGCTGGGGTGCTGGGGTTGTGGCTCAGCGGTAGAGCACTTGCCTAGCATGTGCGAGGCCCTGAGTTCGAGCCTCAGCACCACATAAAGCTAAATAAATAAAGGCATTGTTCATCTACAATTTAAAAAATTAAAAAAAAAAAGTGGGGGCTGGGACAGGCAGCATGTCCTTGGAGGTCCTCAACAGCTCTGGAAGTCTTCACACAAGGACTCTGGAAAAATAAGAGGTGATGTCCCTGCAAAAGAACCATTAGAAACTTCTGTGTGATGGTGACACAAACCATTTCTTCTTCCATAATCATCCTTGCTATAGCCCTGGCTCAGGTCAGACAGCCTGCCATGCATGCACTTTACTTTAAAATACCTCTTGCTTTATCTATATCTATATCTAGATCTATATCTAGATCTAGATCTATATATCAATCTCTCTATATATCTATCTACCTACCTATCTACCTATCTCTCTATATATCCATATATCTATATATCTATACATCATATATCTATCTATATCTATATATCTATACATCATATATCTATCTATATCTATGTATTGGTATATCTATATATCATCTATCTATCCCTGTGAATTTCTGAACTCCTAGTCAGAAGAAAGCACTCTATTCTGTCTTTGAGTGTGCTGATGGTGATGTGATTTCTCAGACAGAACCCTCTGAGCTCTGCAGCAGAAACAAGCCCCCTCCTGATGTAGTTTAAAAGAATAGCCTCCCAATTTTCTCATCTCTTTGCTGGATACACCTTATCCAAGGACAGGGTAAGCCAATTTCTGGTTAAATAGTTCAGAGGTTAATTCTCAACAGATGTGAGAACTTTTTTCTTACATTCCTACACTCTTAGAGGGAATCTGGTCAACTCTTCTTGCTGGATTCACAAGACTACCTTTGGCCCACGTGTGCCCCACTCTTCAGGCCTTCTCACCTACATTTCATCACTGAAATATAATAGAACAAAGGACGGGAATACTGACATAAATGCAGGAAAGCTAAAAGAAAACCTTAGTTATAAAAAGAAGACATCACCCTTCCACAGATACCATCTCTTCGGTCCCCTTCTTCCTCCGGGAGAAGTCTTTTCTGCTGTCCTTTAATAAACTTCTACTTTCCACTCTGACCTTGCCTTGGCGTGCTTCTCTGGTATAATACTTCAACGTTGGAAAAGCAAGGACTCGTCACTGGTAAACAACGATAACACTGGTGTCCGAAGAAGTGAGGATTTCTGTCCTTTTTTGTGTTCTAGGCTTTCTTTGTTCTCATGCCTTTTCTTCTTATTTTTCTCCTTCCTGAATCCTTGACTAGGCCCAGAACTAGGCCAAGAAATTCTTGGTGGAGTGGCCCAAAGGTAGAACCCAGGTTGGCTGAAGGGGGAAGGGCAGTTCAGAGAGCCAAAGACAAATGAACCACCTTAAAGCTTCCTGTAAAGAGGGGGAATTTTGGGGACAGATTACCATGGTTCCAGGTGGAGGTGTGAGGTTCTTGACAAGGGTCAAAGAAGCACTCTGAGAGAGTTAAATTCTTCCCTTATGGGACAGTCTCCAAATGATTGGAATCACTCAAAATTGGTCTTCTTGATCTTGCCTGACTCAAGTTATCTATCTGTACTTACTGCCTGTCTAATTCTGGCTTCATGAACACATTTGTTTTTCAATTATCAGTATTTTTTTCTATAATTTAACACTGCAAAAAACAAAGAAAAAAAAAGAACCATTAAATCATCAAGGGAGGGGCTGGGGATTTGGCTCAAGCGGTAGCACACTCGCCTGGCGTGCGTGCGGCCTGGGTTCGATCCTCAGCACCACATACCAACAAAGATGTTGTGTCCGCCAAAAACCAAAAAAATCAATAAATATTAAAAACCAAAAAAAAAAATCATCAAGGGAAACAATTAATGTAATGCACTTGGGCCCCTTCCGCTCAGCCTCAGGACACTTTCTCAGCATTCCTGCTTTTTTTCTGCCAAGGTCACAGAAAGCACCTGGGGTCACTGTGTTAAGATGATGAGAATCACAGCCTCAAGAAAGAGTGTTTTGTAAAGTGATCCTGAATAAATATTGAAGGAGACAGCAGGGCGCAAAACTAGGATCTCCTAAGCCCTCAGGCACAGGTTAGGCCGAATATTCATTTCTAGTTTTTTTAATCTTCATACAGATATCCAGATTTGTATTAATTTGCAGATCCACTGAAAGATCTAAGCAATCTCATTCTACTTGTGACCTCATTTTGCTCTGAAAGTTAACCTTTGACCTACTATAGTCCTAAAGTCAGGAAAATACCACAGAAAAGCTCTGTGGAAACAGTCCTAAAAAAGCTGCAGATGGTGATCGCTGAAGATAGGCCAAGATATTGAAATATCCGAAATTCCAGATGCTCCCTCCCACCTAGGTGTGGTGGCCAATATCTAAACTAGAAGCCCTGAAGCTGGGCATGCCACACCCTTGTGGTTTAAACCAATCATTTTTAATTGCATCAACCCCTTGAACTAACCAAGAATCCTTTTCATATTCTCTCCTGCCACTTAATCCCTTCTCCAAAGAATGTATAAAACTGCTGCAAACCCTGGGCTTGGGGCCTCTCAGTGTCACCACTTGCTATGTGCACACGGAGGACCCAGCTAGCTCACAATAAACACCTCTTTGCTGCTTACATCAATCTTGGGTCTCTGGTGGTCTTTTGGGGATCCCAAATTCAAGCATAACATTAGCTCCAGAGACTCTGCCCCCACCCAACACCCTTCATAACCTCTTTTCCAGATTTTACAACCTCTCTTTCACTTCCTAGAAATGAGATCTGCTCTCTGGCAGGTCCACTCTGCTTAGTCTATCTGCTCTACAGCATCCCCACAAGGAAGCATCAAACCTAAACTCCCCACACATCAGATGAGGAGCCACCAGCCAGATGAAGACTGGCAGATCAACTTCACTCACATGCCTAGGCACAAAAAGCTTCACTACCTACTTACTTTGGTTGATACTTTTTCAGGTTGGATAGAAGATTTTCCTACATCCAGGGAAACTGCTGACACCATCACCTTTTTCCTCATCAAGCAGATTATTCCCAGGTTCAGACTTCCCACCTCCACCCAGTCAGACAAAAATCCAGCCCCCACTTCTCAGGAAACAAGCAGACCAGTGCCTTCCTGCAACATTCATTGCCTCAATCCCAGCACAACCACAAACTAAATTGGACCCTCTTCAACTGGGTGACTCAGTCTTACTTCAGGAACTGCATTCTCAGTCATTGCTGGATGGGACCCCATACAGTCATACTTACTACCCCAATAGTGACCAAGCTTTTAGGCATTCTCGCTGGTACCATGTCTCCCACCTAAAAAAGGCACCTGTTACAAATATCCAGTCTTGAACTTCCACCACGCCCATCAAACTCAAAATTTCTCACCAATCCTGTTCTTCTTTTACTAATCATTAAATTTCTTTTAAGTTTCTATTCCAAACACAGATGATGCTTTAACATCTAAGTGACATGGCACCAGGATTACACCACCCACTCTCAATTTATGGATCAAGGCGATTTTGCTTCCACTGGCTGAAATTGGGCTGTCACTTTTAACATTACTGGAATCAACAGAGCTACCTCTGATACTTCCTAGAGTCCTTACGACAGGACCAATGGCTGTTACCAAGGATCTCCTCTGCCCAAGACTGATTTGGTGCTATTGATAACTTGTGGTTTCAAGGAATTTTTATGGACTTTACCCCTGCCAAAAAAAAACTGTATATAGCCACTGGGTGTTATTTCTGGCTGCCTGGTGTTCCCTGACCTGTCCCTGAATATTCCTCCACTTTCTCTCCTAGGTCCCACCTTGCCCACCATTAAGCAGGATGTAGCCAGAGGATTTTATGATTTTCCCATGTCACTTAGAAAAACAAATGGAAGGAATGTTAGGTTCAGGACAGGCTGAACCATGTTGTCTGTAGGGCAGGCTTAATGGATGTTAGCTGCAGGATAACACATGCACATGCACCCAACACCCCCCCCACCACCTGTCTGATCCTTTATCACCTGTTTACATCAAGTCTGAACACTCGACCCCCACCCATCTGGTGCAACAGAAACCCACATCTGACCCCTGTCCCATCTGCCTCAAGGCAGAGAAGGATACCCTTAGCAACTACTGTGTAATCCAATCATTATCCACCAACAAGGCAGCTTGGAGACCCAGAGATCCCATTAAAATTTGGCTTTAAAAACTCTCTCCTGCAGGGGGGGGGGCATCTCTTGTTCTCTCTGTTTCAATCTCTTGCTTCACTCTCCCTTGCTCTCTCTTTTTTCTCTCTCTCCTCCTATTTTGCACTGCTGCAATAAAGATCTCTTGGTCATTCCGAGTGTTGTGGTCACTTTCCTTTCACTTCCACCCCTAAACTATCATTTGGCCCTGTGTGAGAAAGCAGAGGTGGGCTTAGAGTGACCTTTGTACTCCAGGGGTTGGGTCACTCGCCCAAGGAAAGTGAAATGCTGGAGCCCAAGCCTTGCCTCAGGCAAAGGAAAGTTTGAGTACCCTTGAAGCATGGGATTCCAGTCTGGAAGAGTTAGTTGTCAACCACAGAACCAAGGCTCCTCTCCCTGGTATTGAACGTTTATCAAGCCCACTTTGCTACTGAGCAGTGAGGTTTGTACACAACAGAACTTGCCTACAAACATAAGTGAATGTGGGTGCGATACTTTCACTTACATGTAGAAGAGAAATAAAGAAAGGACAATATATGACATGGATTGCAGTCTCACTTATAACCAGAAACTTCAGCACAGTGGTCACACAAAACTATTTAAAGGTGACTTGCAAAAAGAAGTTATCCTTCTTTTGTTTGGAGGGGAGTTAATACCAGGGATTGATCTCAGGGGCACTCAGCCACCGAGCCACATACTCAGCATTATTTTATATTTTATTTAGAGACAGGGTCTCACTGAGTTGCTTAGTGCCTCACCATCCCTGAGGCTGGCTTTGAATTTGAGAGAGTCTTGTCTCAGCCTCCAGAGCTGCTGAGATTACAGGCATGTGCCACCACGGTCCACTTCTAAATCTTTCTGTCTAAACTAGAATCCTTTTTTTTTTTTTTTTTTTTGCAAAGGTCAAGAATGTTTTATTGTGGCTTTGGGGGTAGGGGAGCGCTGGGCTGCCCTGCACCCTGAGCAATTGTTGCGAGCCCGGAAGTGGTGAGAGGGAGGGGGCCAGGCCTGGAGGCTGAAGACAGCTGGCCAACCAGGGCCCTGCCCATTGGCTGCCGGGTGGGGCGGTAACCATGGCGACGCCATTGCTAAGGGCGTCACTCTGGCTGTTTCAAAAATCTCCCAGCAGCACTTGGGAAGGGGAGGGGAGAGCGTCTGGTGGGGGAGGGGAGGGGAGGTCCTGGCCCAGCGGGGATGGTCCCCCTCCACATTGTCACATGTAGGGCCTGGGCGCTCACTTGCAGCCCTTGGGCACCTTGGGGACACTGGGCTTGGCTGCCTTCTTCAACTTCTTGCTCCCAGCCGCTGCCTTCTTGGCCTTGCTGCTGCTGCTGCTGCTGCTGCTGCTCTTGTTCTCGGTGGCAGCGGCCTTCCGGGTGCTTGCTTGTCGGCTGTGGCACCCTTGGTGGGTCAGGGGTCCGCGTGGCGCTGTGCTGCCTGCTTCTTGGGTTTGTGCACAGCAGGCGCGGAAAAGGGGCCCACCGTTAGCTGGCAGCCAGCTTTTGGCAATTGAACTTGAAGGAGCAGGTGGAGCCTGTGCCCTTGACCTGCAGTAGCAAGTCATTCTGCACCAGCTTGCACAAAGTACTTGAGGTAGGTGCGGCTGTTCTGCTGGTCGAACCTCACCACCTTCCTGGTCTCTGCATAGATGCCCGCCAGCGACAAGCTTCTGCTCGCCCAGCCTGCGGTCTCCTCCACCAGCTGGCTGTACTTGCCTGGCTGGTTCTTCCTGCGGCTGCTCTTATGCTTGGGGCCACCATGGCCCTTGTCGCTGCCCCCCCATGGCCCTCTCGGCGGGCGCCCAGGAGCGGCAGGGCCTTCTCCAGCTCCACCAAGGTGGTGGCCAGCGGGTTGGTGGCAGGCGGTGCCAGGAAGAGGAAGGTGAAGGGGGGGGGTGCTCAAGGCGCGGGTCCTGGGGCTGGGCGGCATGGCTGGGGACAGATGGACGAGCGCCATCGGGGAGCCGGGGTGGGAGTCTGGGGCAGCTCTGGGGCTTAGGGAGGGCTCAAGCTTGGGTCTGAATCTCCTTGCGGTGCCACTGCTCTAAAGCTGCCTGCCTTCTGGACGTTGTGCTGCACTCTGCTAAGCTAGAATTTTTTATTCAGAAGATTCCTATACAGATCTTTGTCCTTGTGTAAAACAAATGGAAGACCAGTGTTCATCAACATGAGGACAATTTTTTTGAAAAGGGTTTGAGGGAAACAAACTTCTTGGTGCTTTTTCGTGAAAGCACATGGTGGGCAGTTAGAGGTTAAGTTGTTCAGACAACACAAGCAGAATTTATGGGATATGGATTATTTTTGTTTCTTTACCCTATTTCTGTAAGTCTGTAGGTCCACTTATAATTTTTTTCAAATGAGACATCCTTAAGTTGAATTTCAATGATTCATAGTTGTTATAGTTTTTATAAGAATGTATTTGAAAACATTTGTTCTCTGTGTACACAGTTTACGTAGGAAACTAGCTCCATGATATTTCTTGGCTAGGAAGCCTGTATAAGGACTTTTTCAATCTGATACTGAGGACAGGTTTCATGGGAAAGTCAATCATATGAAGGTTACATAACTTTTTCCCCCCTGGAGCTTTGCTTATCCAAGTGTGGTCCTATGTCCTGGAGCTTGTTTGAAATGCAGACTGGTGGTGTACCTGAACTTGTGGGAAGATCCAGACAAGATATGTGACTCTCAGACTTGATGGTGTTACCAGGATCACTGGACTATTACAAAGTTTCTGATTCAGTAGTCTGTGTGGGAGCCTGAAAATTTTAATTTTAAGAAGTTATCACATGATTCTGACGCTGCTGGTACTTGGAGAACCATTATACTAGAGTCTCCTCATTTTACACTTTTCTTCCCTTTCCAAAGTTCTTACTCATTCAAATAGATTTTTAAAAACAGATTATCATATTCTTTAACTTGATTGAAGATGAAAAAAGCATTTTTTTTCAATGACCACACCAAGATTGCTTTTCAGCATCTAATTTCAGAGCAAAAACTCTTTAAACCTTAGTTTTAAGTCTTATTTATGGGTGTCTCTTTCTCTTCTTTCTGTAAGTATTCTTTTTAATGTTTAAAAATTCTTTTAATGTAGATAACATATTCTTATGTTTCAAAAGTTAAAATGACACAAGCATGCTTGGGAAAATGTGATTTCCAACTGCTTTGCCCCCCTTCACCCCTCTTTTTTAGATAACCACCTTTAATTTATTTCCCATAGATGTCAATTGTTTCCTTTTATAGTAGGAGAAATGCCAATGTACATTATATATATATATATATATATATATATATATATATATATATATATATATATAATGTAGAATACTATGTAAGTAATTCTATCCTATGGCTTTTTCTTTATATGCTCTTGAGATTTTTTCCTATTAGTATTTATTTAGAAAGAATATAATATTTGCTTATAAAAAAACACTTAAAAAAAAAAACAGCTGTGTTTAAACAGTGTCTATTAAGTGCCTTGTTTACTTAGCCAGCCCCCCCCCCATGGGTGTTTTGGTTGTTTCTAGTTTTACCACAGACCATACTATGGTGAAACAGCTTGTATACATATCATTTTATACATGTGCAAGTACATCTGTGGGATACATTCCTGGAAGTGGGATCGTTGTGCCAGTGGGCAGTGCATTTATAATTTAGTTAAATTCTTCTTTTCTTAGGTGTTGCACTGTTTTAAACTCCCACAAGTACAGTTGCTCCTCATTATCCACTGAGGATTGGTTTGAGGACCCCTTTGTGGATACTGTAATACAAGGATGCTTAAGTCTCTTATGTAAAAAGCATAGTATTTGCATATAACCTATGCACTTTCTGCACATACTTTTAAATCATCTTTAGATTGCTTAGAAGACCTAATACAATAAAAATACCATGTAAATAGTCATTACACTGTATTGTTTAGGAACTAGTGACAACAAATAGTTGGTATGTGTTCAGTATGACAATTTAAAAAAAAAAATATTTTCACCTATGATTGTTGAATCCAGTCTGAATACCACAGATACAAGAGGGCAGATCGCAGTGTATGAGAGAGTTCCTATTTTTTCCTGGCACCTTTCCAATGTACTGTGTACAACCCTTGAATTTTTTAACAGTTTTATAGATGAGAATTATCAATATAGAGTAGTTTAATGTGGATTGCTATCATTATTAATAAGGCTGAGCATATTATGCTTAAAAACTAATTGTATTTTTTTTTTCTTGTGAACTCTCTGTTAATGAGTTTTTTCACATTTTTGTTTTGGGTTGCTTTTTTCCCATTATCAATTTCTAGAAATTTGTAAATTGGTGAGATTAGCCCTGTGTAATATCAATTCTAGTTTTCCCCAGATTTTCACTTATTTTTATTTACCTTCACATATTTTGATATACAAAAGTCTTACATTTTTTTTCTTTAAATTTTACAGTTTATATTAATCATTAAGGTATCTTGATTTTTTAAAAAAAATATTTCTTTATTTCTATGTGGTGCTGAGGATCAAACCCAATGCCTCACAAGTGCTAGGCAAGCACTCTACCACTGAGCTAAAGCCCAGCCCAGGTATCTGGAATTTTAAGTCACTGAAAGGCCTCCAAGGTTTTTAGAATTTGCCCATGGTTTGTTTTAGTACTTTTATGGTATCACTTTTACATTTAAATGTTCAAATTAGGATTTATTCTGGTGTTCAGAATGATGCATAGGTTCAACTTTATATTTTTCTGTGTGTCTGTTATTTTCATCTGTTGCTTTTAGAGCCCTTCTTTGAATCTCTTATGGTATTGTTAACTTTTGGAGGTATTGGGGTGTCTCTGAGTTTTGTATTCTATTAGTCTTTTTCTTCATATATCAGTATCACATTAGTTGTTTTATAAAAGTTTTAATATCTTTTAAAACTAGTTTCCCCTTGTTGCTTTTCATATTTTTTGGGAATTCTTGCTTGCTTATTTTCCCATGAGTACTTTTGAACTGTTTTGTCTAGTTCCAGAAAAACAGAAATCTAAAGGAAATAAACATCAGATTAAAGGTATATATTTAAAATCTATTTAACTTCTCCAAACTTTTTTTTTCAGGTTTTTAATAAAGGTACTATGAAAGAATGTAAGACAGGAAAATAATTAAATATTTTTACTGTGGTGTTTTATGATTTTACATTTTAAAAATTCTTTAATTCTTCTTCTTCTTCTTCTTCTTCTTCTTATTATTATTATTATTTTAGTCTGCTTCCTTAATGTGTAAAAGGGTTATTGTTTTAGGAGTGTTTGAGTTCATACAGCCTCTGGGTAGTAAGGTGGATGCCAATAATGTGGGCTGTTTGAATAATGATGTTTGTCTTTCCCTATCTCTTTGACTCTAATATTTTAATTTCTATTATCTTGTCATTTTAAAGTGTGGTTCTGAGAAGGAGGTCCTGTGTTACATTTACTTGCAACATTCAATGAATTCTTTCCTCTTAAATAGGAAGATGAAAAGATTTGAAGTAATTTTGGTGATATAGAGGCACTTCTTTCTCTTAAAATTTGTTGTGATTTTTTATTATAATAATTAGCAAAATTTTTACCCATATAAAACAACATGATGACAAAAGTAAGCCCTCAACTCCTGCACAAAGAAATGGCAACCATTAACTCACTTTTGGAAACTTATTGTTGGATATGAAAGTATATATAAGACTTTAAATACACAGCAGTCTCTCTCTATATATGAAGCTATGTGGTCATTTTTATAGTATTCTATATATATCTCCATTTGGGAGTTGAACCTGATGTGCATAATCATGGGTGATAATTTTACTGGCTACCTAGTTTTGTTTTTTAAATTATTTTTTTAGTTGTCAATAGACCTTTGTATATGCAGTGTTGAGAATCAAACCCTGTTCTTCACACATGCCAGGCAAGTGCTCTACCACTGAGCTACAACCCAGACTTGCCTGCCTAGTTTTCTATTATTTAGAGGCATCATATTTTATCTAGCTACTCCTTTCATAACCATTTAGATTGTTACTTGTTTTTCTTTCTTGTTAAATATGGTATATTGATTATAGTATACTTATTCACTTATCTTCTTAGAGGTAAAACTGCCAGGTCAAAGATTATATACATTTTATATATTGATAAATATAGCTAAGCTGTTATCTGTAAAAACTGTCCTCCTCAATGTCCATGAGAATCCTATTTTCAAAACCCTTGCTCACACCAAGGTTTGTTAATCTTTTTAATCTTTGCTAATCCAATAGGGAAAAAAAGTACATTTTTGAGATAACATATGTTTTATTGGTACTGGGGATCGAACCTATGGGTACTTCACTAGTAAATTAGATCCCCAGCACATTTAATTTAATTTTTTTTTTTGAGACAGGGCCTAGCTAAGTTGCTGAGGCTATCCTTGAACTTGTGATCCTCCTGCCTCAGTCTCCTGATTTTCTGGGATTATACGTGTGTTCCATTGTAAACTTGTGTTATTCAAAGATTTCTTTCATTCAACATTCTTATTAACATAAAGAATTCTCTTCCTTAACAATATACTAGTGATTCTTACTTGTCAGATATTCTTACACATTTAATATGATGAAAATATTTAAATATATTGAGTTCTTTTTAGGTCTTTTGCCTTGATTTTAACTCATTGTTTTTTTTTTAATTTTTTTAATATTTATTTTTTAGTTCTCAGCGGACACAACATCTTTGTTGGTATGTGGTGCTGAGGATCGAACCCGGGCCGCACGCATGCCAGGCGAGCGCGCTACCGCTTGAGCCACATCCCCAGCCCTTAACTCATTGTTAATATATGAAAATTTGAGGGTTGGGGATATGGCTCAAGTGGTAGTACACTAGCCTGGACTGTATGATTCACTGGGTTCAATCCTCAGCACCACATAAAAATAAAATAAAAAGATTGTGTCCACCGTGAAAAAAAAAAAAAAAAACACCTAAAAAGGAAATATTAAAAGCAATATTTGAAAACTTGATCAACCAGCTATAATTGCTTTGAATACAGAATGTTTTCTTCTGCAAAGAGCAGTACTTTTGTGTTTTATTCACCTGAAGGAAAGCCTAAAGTAACTTTCAAAATAAATTTCTTAACAATTTTCAAACAGGGATCCCAATGGCTGAATAGCATACAGAATATTATTTCCATAATTGGGTAATAATATAGTTTTTATGAGTTATGTAAACTATATGATTGTGCGATCATCTCTAAAATTATGTGTATCTCTTCTGTCCAAAGATTTTATCACATCCTGATGTAAATATGATTTTTAATTTTATGTTTGCTTTACATTTTATTTCAATCAAATAAGAGTTACATATAAAGATGACCTCACATGAAGCAAATTCACAACTTTATCATTGACCTCCTGTTTATTCTTTGAACTGTCTTCTATATATAAAGTACATCTAGATTGCCTTTCCTGAGAGTGCTTTTTTTTTCACTTCAATTAACTTTGTTTACTGAATAACCCAAGGCTGGGACAATATGGTCCAATTGGCGATTTATTCACCAGTTTTCTTTTTTCTTTTTTTTTTTTTTTTTGAATTTTTAATATTTATTTTTATTTTTTAGTTCTCGGCGGACACAACATCTTTGTTGGTATGTGGTGCTGAGGATCGAACCCGGGCCGCACGCATGCCAGGCGAGCGCGCTACCGCTTGAGCCACATCCCCAGCCCAACCAGTTTTCATTTAGCACTGAATACCTACCTAAATGGTAGGCATCCACAGACACCCAAATCATTATTTACTTCTTTGTTTAATTTTATGGTACTGGGGATTGAATCTAGGGGCACTTTACCACTGAAACACATCCCCAGCCCTTTTGTTTATGTTTTTTAAAATTTTTAGACAGGATCTTGCTAAGTTGCTTAGGGCCTAAGTTCCTAAGACTGGCCTTGAATGTAGGATCCTCCTGCCTCAGCCTCAACCTCCCAATGGTTGATGTATATTGTCATTATTAAGTTAAAGATGCAAAAGAGAATAGTATACATTTTTTTAAAGAGAGAGTGAGAGAGTAGAGAGAGAGAGAGAGAGAGAATTTTTTAATATTTATTTTTTAGTTCTCGGCGGACACAACATCTTTGTTGGTATGTGGTGCTGAGGATCGAACCCGGGCCGCACGCATGCCAGGCGAGCGCGCTACCACTTGAGCCACACCCCCAGCCCCAATAGTATACATTTTAATTTAGAGAAGACTGTGGTGAGCCGTTTCTGTGTACTGTGGCCGCCATTACAAGATGGCGCTGGTTTCCGCTGTAGTGTATGACAAACAACTCCTTATCAGAATGAGTTGGCGCGCTGTGACTTGGCACCCTATGAGAAAAGTCCACGTGGCAGTTGTGCATTGGGGCTTGATGTGCTTTATCAAGGCTGGGGCGCTCGGGTGAGGTAGTAGGAGTAGTAGGAGGAGTAGGAGTAGTAGTAGTTGTAGTAGTAGTAGAAGCTAGAAGACATGTCAAAATAAAGGCCTGAATAAACTGCTGAAGGAAGAATCCTGTATCACGTCTTCCTTTGCCGTCTGGGGGTCGTGGCAGAAGACTAACATGGTTTCTTTTAAATTTAGATATGCATAACTGTATGGCACTTGCTGCCATAACATTCGATGGTACTTTATTTCAAATTTTGATGTGGACTATATTTTATTTAGTTTTTAGAATCACATAAGTCCTGTATTTTAAATCTTTTTTTAATGGGCAGAGTAAGTATTTAAACTTAGTATGCTGCTGGATCTTGTTTAAGATCTGTTTATGTTTCTCAGTATAGACATGGCAATATTTTTCACAATATGTTGTTTGAAAATAATGATAAAGTAAATGCCCCCCAAAATAAAGTAAATATAATTGTATGGTTCACATTTTTTAAAATAAAAGCAGAAAATTAGATTGCCAGACTTTGAGTAGAATGAATAAGTTTTTGTCTGAGACTTGCCTGGGAAGCTTTTCTGACTCCTAAACCAGTTTTTCACAGCCAAAGTAAACAGAGACATGGGACAATTAGTGATTTAACAGATTTAAGCAGTATTTTAGTCTCTATTTTATACACTTTATTTCTATTAGAATGCAGGATTCTAAAGAATACATGTAACTTGTTTTAATTATTATTTTTGCAGAAGTTATTTGCATGTGAAACTTTTAAATCAATTAAATAATACTCTAGCAAGTTTATTTGCACTTTATTTTGCCTAAAAATTGTTTCTTTTTTAATATTTATTTTTTTAGTTGTAGTTGGATACAATACCTTTATTTTATTGATTTTATATGAGGTGCTGAGGATTGAACCCAGGGCCCTGATGTGCCAGGCAAGCACTCTACTGCTGAGCCACAACTTCAGCCCCTAGCAAATATTTCTTAATACATAGTCTGAAATTAAATCAAGGCAGACTTGAAATTACTGAGTCTTCATTACTGGGCCAAATTAATGAGGTTTTCCTGGACTTTTCCTTGTGCTATCTTATTGTGACTAATGATGTAATCTTGTTTGTTTTCTAAAATATTGAAGTTTTAGGTTTTTGAATCTTTTCTGTGGGAGTACAGGAATTTGTTTATACAGTGCCTTTAATTTTACTTATGAGTTAATTTCTTTAATTTTGTGCCATAAAAACTACTAAAAATATTCCTGGAAAGTGAAGGATTAAACAGAATTTGTAATTAAAAATGAAGGCCTTTTTCTTTATTTCTTCTGTTAGCTGCAATTGTTAACATTTTTATACTACATTTAAATGAATATTAAGACTTTATTACAGGGCTGGGATTATGGGTCAGTGTAGAGTACCTGCCTGACATGTGTGAGGCACTGGGTTTGATCACCAGCACCAAAATAAATAAATAAATAAATAAACAAACAAATAAATAAATAAAGCAATTATGTCCATCAAAAACTACCCCCTCCCCCAAAAAAGAGAAAAGACTTTATTACATATTAAGTGGGTTGGATTTTCTGTATTTGAAACAGTTTCTTTCTATATTAGGCATAAAGTTTAAATTAGACTGGCAGAGTAAGTGGTCATTTGATTGGAAAGTTGGGTAGACAATCTTTGGTTAGTTTTATTCTATAACCTTCCAGCTAATTGTTGAATTGCATGCTCTTTTGTTCTTTGCTCTGTCTACTTTTGATCTGATTTTATGGTTGGTTGAAATAGGGATTTATTGGTAGGAACATAGATTATTTTCTGATTTAAATAGATTGTGTGTTCTTCTGACAGCTTATTCTGTCACAAGCAGATTCATTCAACCAGACCGTTGTGCAGAGGTGTTAGTATAGGATTTGGGCAGCCATTTTAAAAAATAACAGCTTTATTGATATATAATTCACATTACCATCAAGGTCACTCCTTAAAAGTGCAATTCACTGAGTTTTAGTATATTCACACAGTTGTGTGCCTATCCAGCTATCTAATACTGAAACACATTTGTCATACCCAAAGAAGACCCATGCCCTTTAGCAGGCAGTCTCCACTCACTCTTGTATCCATGTAGGCATGAATCTTTATTTCTTTGTGAAATTACTTGTTTTGGACATGATATATATATAAATGTAATCATTCAATATATGGCCCTTTGTATCTGGTTTTTTAGCCTGTTTTTGAGGTAGCACATATCAGAACTTCATTCCTTTTATTGCTAAATAGTGTTCTGTTATGTAGATACACTACAGTTTGTTTATCCATTTATCAGTTGATGGATATGTGAGTGACTTTCACTTTGTGGTTCTTATGATCATGCTGCTGTGAATATTGGTGTTTTTGAGTTGACTTCTGTTTTTTGCGGGGTAGATACTTGGGATTGAAATTTATGGGCCATAAGAAACTCTGCCAGACTGTTTTATAAGGTGACTCAACCACTTTATATTCCCATCAGCAATGTTTGAAGATTCCATTTCTCCATATCTTTGCCAACATTGTGCCATGGTGTTTTTCCATAGTAGTCATCCTAATGGGTATGAAGTGGCATTGCATTGTGGTTTTTATTTGCATTTCCCTGATAACTAATGATATTCAATATTTCCATGTACTTGTTAGCCATTGTTTATCTTTGTTAGACAAATTCCTATTCAAATTCTTTACCCATTTTAAAAATTGAGCGGTCCTTTTTTTTTGTTTAGTTTTAATAGTTCTTCTGTATTCTGGATATACACAAATGTACACTTATCAGATATGTGAAGTATAATTTTTTTTTCTTATTCTATAGTCTTTTCATTCTTATAAGGCCAATAGGTTTTTTGTTCAAGTCCAATTTACCAGTTTTTTGACTGCTTATGCAGTTTTCTCTGAAATTTCGTATAAGTTAAAAAAAAAACAGACCTTATTTCTCAACATCTTCCAATATTTTTTTTCTACAGAAACAATAATCATTTAGTTAACTACACAATGGGTTAGAGATATTTAAAATATTTTTTGTTTTCAAATATTTTCATCACATTTAATGGAAGAAGCCCAAGTTTTCTAACTTGATATCCAGTGCACTTTAAAAAAATCTGCTTAGCCCAGAATGCACACATTATTCTCTAAATATTTACAGGTGTCTAATGTATTCTGATGACTGGTCTTGGAGATCCAGGGATGCTTGGAACATGGTCCTGTCCTTAAGGAAGCAGAGGTCATGTGCCAGGCTACAGATTTCTACAGAGGGGAGTGGCACCAGTGGAGAAACAGGGGAACTGTCTGGGTGAGAAAGCCTCTCAGGGAGTCAGTGCTGGTGCTCTGTCTGCAGAGATTCATCACTGATCAGAACCTTTTGTTATAGCCTATGATTCTTCCTTTCAGACATTTGCTGCTGCTGTGTGTTATGTACATTGGCACCAGTTATTTGTAACAGCAATATTTAGGAATTTGATGTAATGAAATGTAGACATCAATGTGATGACTTTGATACCTAGAAGCAAGCTGGAAGAAAGTCACATTTTGTTGATTTCTTTAGGTTTTCAAGAATGGGAACTTTCTACTTTCTAATTAATTTGGTGTGGTGTGTGTATCTGAGCTCCAGACCAAACCCAAGCAATTTTGGGTAGTCAGAGCTAAAATGTGAGTCAAAGAGGAACAGCTGTTTGACTGGAAGGAAGATTGTATATAGACATTTGGGCGAGTCCTGTTAAGGAATTTAGATCTTTCTTTAATAATGGAGAGCCATTGATGAGTTTGGATGTGTGTGGGGAACATGGACCTTCCTGTTATCTGTACCACAGAAGCTGTTTGTGAGGACTAGAGACAGGAGACTTGTGGGGCTGTGGGACGAGAGCCAATAAGGACCTGAGCTAGGGCACTGCTGATAGATGTGGACACAGAGATTGGAAATGTTTAGAAGGTGTAAGTCAGGATGCTTGGATGCAATCAACCATCATAATTTAAAAGGAGGATTACTGAAGAAAGAAGATTTCTGAAGAAAGATTCAAAGGAATGAAATGCTACAGAAGCCAGCATGATTTTAGGGCCTTAGGGGCTAAGGGACAGAGCAGGGGCCATACTCAGGCTCTCCCACAAGAGGGAGGAAAGAGGGTCTCCTTCCAGCTGTGCTTTTTAAAATCCCATGAGCACTCTTTTTTTTTTAATTTATATTTTTTTTAGTTGTTGATGAACTTTATTTTGTTTATATTTATGTAGTGCTGAGAATCAAACCTGGTGCCTCACACATGCTAGGCTATTGCTTACCACTGAGCCACAACCCCAGCCCCCAAGAGCACTCTTAGCCTTGGGTTTTGTGCCCCCTGTTCGGGCAGAAGCTTTGCTGGGAACTCCATGCCCTCATCACTAGCATTTCCAGAATCAGGGAAGCAGAGCCATCTGTTCCTCTTTAGTTATTCAAGTTGGCTTGGGCAGATGTTAAGATCTGAAGATGAAGATTGGGAATGCCTCAGAAGTTTGTGGCCTGGGTAGACCATGATGACAGCATTTCTGTGCAAGAACAAGGTTCACAAGTGAGTAGACTAGAATGCAGGAAGTAAACAGAGTTCACTTTTAGACCAGCTTAGTTTTGGATGTGACTTTCAAGATGTTATGTTTCTGTTACAATTCACTTGACTTCATTCACTAATAGAAGCCTCTCTAGGGATTGGTTAATTTCTTTGCTATGACTTTCCAGAGACTAGCATGGATTTTCAGAGGTACCTTTATTAGCTCTTAGATAAAGTCATTAAAATTTTTATAGTGCAGCTTATTCTGTTTCTATGTTTTCTGACTTTTTTTTTTTTTTTTTTTTTGTACTAGGAATTGAGCTCAGGGTGCTCAATCACTGAGCCACATTCCCAACAATTTTTTTTTTTATTTTTTCTTGAGACAGAGTTCTGTTAAGTTGCTGAAAGCCTCACTAAATTTCTAAGGCTGGGTTTGAACTTGCAATCCACCTACTTCATGTTTACAAGCCACTGGGACTATAGGTGTGTGCCAACAACCTGGCTGAGCAATCTTTCTTAATTAACAAAGAACAGTAGATGCTGTTTAACTGTTCTTGCTCTTATGTTAGTGAAGTCTGAATTGAAATTTCTTTCTGCATCTCAAAGAGTACAATATAGTGTACAGCAATTCTAAAAAGGTAGAAGTTATATGGTTTCTGTAAACTTCTTTTCTGGATGTAATCCATGAAACATCAGTGTATGTAGCAGTTAAATAGGAATTTTTGTCAGAGGACAGTGGATGGCTGGGCTGGCACTACACTGTTACTCCAACAGCATCATTTAAACACCAGCATTCTGGGCTGGAGATGTGGCTTGCCTCACATGTGTGAAGCCCTGGGTGTGATACTCAGTTCCACAGACAACTCATTGTTCTGTTTTCATTAATGAAATACAAAGTCATTTTTGGAGGAATGAAGGATAAATTACTCATTTATATATCTTATGTGTTATAACATGACACAAATCATTTGCTTATGTGATAAACACTGCTTCATTTAAGATCAGAATTTTTTTTGAATATTTAAAATATTTAAAGTCACTTTAAACATTGTCAGGATTGATAATAGCATTGCTGGTAACGCCATTCCATATATGTCATTTTACTAAAGAGATCTTGATCTTTTCTAGCTTTGCAAGATATGACAATGAAGGCTAGCTAAATGCCAAAACTTGGAAGATAAATTGTTGCCCACACCAGCTCTGCCACTATGTTGTTTCTCCTCCATGCCAAGGCAGATGGTCAGATTAAGGTGAATTAGAGAAAAATAAATTTGCTGAGATTAAATGGGAGGTACTCATGGTGGGATGAATCCATATTCTCTGGCAGGTGTGGTCTTATTTGGGGCCCTCTTGATAAAAGATTCAGGATATACTCTGTGCTGTTAATAATGGGAAGTAGCTCAGTGACCTTGGACAAGTATATTAAGGTTAGTGACACTGTCTATAATATTCTCCATTATAGCATTGTTGTGAGGATGAGCAGAGCTGCTGCATATCAACTGCTAAGCACAGTGCCAAGATCATTTCAAATTATAAGTAGATCTTACTCCACACAACAGTGTTTTTCTTCAAAGTAAAATGCAACAGGAGGGCAGTAATTGACAGCAGAGGTATCACAAGGAACAAATTGGCTCTTATCTTCAATGGAACTCAAGCTGTAGCAGGTATTATTTCACAATTTTAATTAAAATCAGTATCAGAGGTGAGATGTTGGGGCTGGGGATGTGGCTCAAGCGGTAGCGCGCTCGCCTGGCATGCGTGCAGCCCGGGTTCGATCCTCAGCACCACATACCAACAAAGATGTTGTGTCCGCCGAGAACTAAAAAATAAATATTAAAAATACTCTCTCTCTCTCTCTCTCTCTCTCTCTCTCTCTCTCTCTCTCTCTCTCCCTCTCACTCTCTCTTTAAAAAAAAAAAGAGGTGAGATGTAAATTTTCATAATTTTAACTATAAGCAGTTAAATTTCTGTGCTTTTTTCACCAATTTACCTAAAGCAAGCCATATTCATTTGTAAAACTCCAAAAATCAATAAATATAAGATGCAATAACTGTATACTATGGTTGGTTTCATCTTTTGTTTAGTGGATACCGCTTCTCAGTGAAGGTGAGAATACTTGGATATTGTGCTTGCTGAGCTCATGGTCTAGGTTCCATGGTTACTGAACACTCAGGATTAGTAGTGTTTAATGTAGATATGAATTTGGGTATGATGTGTTTGAAACACGTGGAGAGTAATCATGTCAGTCAAAATTTACTAAAAGCTTATTGTTTAGCAAAATTGTACTTTGAGAACACAAAACATGACAATTCTAAAGAACCTGAAAAAAATTAGAAGAGTAACTTTCTAAGGGAATCCAAAGCACATGCCATCCACAGTTATCGCTGACAATTGATTTTTATAGATTTTTGTGGATATGGCATGATTTTGTTGGGTTCTTTTTTAAAAAAATTATTAACTAGTTCTAATCAGTTATACATGAGAGTAGAAAATGCTCCAATTCATTGTACATAAATGAAGCAGGTGTTGGGTTCTTTTAGAGAAACAACCTTAAAGGGTAGTATCATTGCAAGAGAAAAAGATAGTGGATGGTTTTCAAATGGATATGCTTGCTAAGCTGTAAAATGTCTTGAATATTGTGGCAGAGCTCTGGATGGTTATATTTATGATGAATAATTAAGGTTGTATCTTCTATAAGATATAGTAATTTCCATTCTTGGTCCAGTTATCTGAGCTCAGTAATGAAGAATATGCTGTTAGAGTATTATATTTAATACCAGCTGTTAGAATATTTACTTAAAAATTCCTGTTAGTTATTGGTATTTAAAAAAATCATTTGGGGTCTGTCTTCACATCTTTTTATATTTCTAAGCCAGAATGACCTCTTAGAGCTGGTAGACTCCATACTTGCTGTGTGTAGAATAATTTTTAATCTTTTTTCTGAGTTCACTTAAAATGTGAGTGATACTTGTCATTTTGGAATTCTAAGCTGTTAGGATACAGTTCTTCAGTCATGTAATCATTGAAATTTAATATTTTAACCTTTTATTAGAAGAGTCAATGTTCTAGGCTATGGCCTGTTTCCATTGCTATTCTTTCATCATGTGATTTAAGTGTTGCTAAACTTTACAAATTATTTCAAAAAAAGACATGGAATAACTTTGTAATTTTGTACTGTCTATTCTGCAGGAAATCCAGCACTTTCAACAGTGCCATGCAGAGAGCACATGTGCAGTAAATATTTATTTGAATTAGAGAATTGCTTTAGGGCAGCTTGCAAAAGTAATGTTTTCAGTATTCAGTGACTGAGCCTTCAGTACTGGTAGTTTAGCTAAACATTCAGACTTCATTTGAAGCCAGTAAACAGACAACTGTGCAATCCAGGGAGACAAATTTCTTTACTTTTCTATCCAATAGTAATTTTCTTTTACAGTCATGTTTACATAGAGTAAAGGTCAAAGGAAAAGGTGACTTTGGAGCAGGTACTTGAATAAGTTTGCTACAGTGAAAGATTTTTGGTATGCTGATGAGTAACAGAAATCCACTAGGCAGCTCTTTGGTCAGTCATATTTCTTAGAATGCTGCTGCTCTTTTTTGCATTCAAAGCAAGGTGTGGTTAGGTGCTGAGCAACTTGTTGAGGCAGCTTGTCTTCCCGGCCTCCTCATGATGCACTTGCAGTACGCACTATGCATCCTGCTGACTGACAAGGCAATCTGCCAGCCCCAGCCTCATGTGCTCCTGGTGTGTTGCAGGCTCTGCAGGTGGCTGGGAAGGTGAGGAAGGATGGCCATGCCTGATGCAGGCAGTCTGTGCTTGTGGACTGCCTTTGTTCCACTAGGCTGCACTTTCAGAGCACAGGTTCAAGGATGAAATTGTTGAGTATTTCTAGATGGTGAGAACAGCATAGCAGAACTACTGGAGGCCCTTCTGGGCATAGGATCTTTCATACTTGTAGGGCTGGCACTGTCTGACCAGAGTCAGAAGAAGGAATGCTGTTGGTATTTCATGAAAATATGGCCTTGGACAAAGTTCACTTGGACTGGAGGAAGGCTCTGTTTGGGAACTCAGTGGTCAAAGACCTGCTGAGAGGGTAAGAAGCCCAGTCCTCTTGCCTGAATTTACCTGGAAAAGATGAAGGAGGCATCTTTGAGGTTCCATGTATTGTAGATAAGAAGTGTGACTATCAATCTGGATTTGATCCTTAAACAGTGCTACGTGTGGGAGGAGGGGACTGACCTCTTGGACTCGTGTCTCCATTTCTTTCTGGAGAGAACAAATCTGACTTCACAGCTGCTGCTGAGATCAGGCAGTG
Organism: Urocitellus parryii; assembly: GCF_045843805.1. Taxonomy (NCBI): domain Eukaryota; kingdom Metazoa; phylum Chordata; class Mammalia; order Rodentia; family Sciuridae; genus Urocitellus; species Urocitellus parryii. Next base: position 226,640,163 of record NC_135532.1, on the reverse strand, counting down.
GGGGGGTGGGGAGCTGGTGCTTTGTGGTCCTGTGCTCAGGTCATTAAGCAGTCAGGTTAAGTCCACTAGCCACCGATAGCATCCTGGCTGACCACATGCTTGAGACCCAGGGCCTCAATGCTGAGGAGCCTTGGACCAACTCCATGTGGCAAAACTGCACTCAACTTCACATGAGGATTTGTGTCTCACTGGCACACCTAGGCAGTAATATCCAGCTTTGAACATCTGAACACACAAGCTAATTTTCATGGAAAAACTGCCCTGCCAATGTCAACTGCATCATCCTGGCTGATGGATCCTCTTCTCATTTTAAGTTTGAGGAGATTGAGGCATGGACACTAATACAAAATGCAGAGGCCATGTGAAAAGACAGCTGTGATTTCAGGCATGAATGCTATGGAGCCCACTCTCTTTCTCTTGTGTTATCCTGTCACCATGTCCCTCCTTGGTTTTGGGAAAGCCTACTTATTGCAGAGTGTATAAGATGGTGGAGTGACGTATGGCAGTCTCACAAAGCACTTCATGTGATGTCTCTTTCTGCAGAATTGGGTGGTGGGAGGCAAAGCCATCTTCCTAATAGCCAGGGAAATAATGCATTTCACACTCACTTGGCAGGGGCCTCTGCCCACTGGAGGCCAAAGAGAAATGAAGGACAGAACCTTAAAAGACAAAGTGATCTTTTCCAAACCATGACCCATTCAAGGGATTTTTCCAGGCAGCACTTTGAGGAGCATCTCTGTTTTGTACAGTGAGGCTAATTCTGTGTTTGGTCCACAGATATCTGATGTCCCATTATTCTTTATCCTGACCATCACTTTGACTCACTACTGGGCATCTCCTCCAAGACAGCTACCTGTGGGGCAATAACTCATCCCCATGAGAAAATGTGAGACACCAAAAAGACCAAAGCAAAAAACTAGTTAAGAAACTACAAATAATAAGTAAAATCGATGGCCCTTGTTAGCTTTAACAAACTGATGGATTTCTTTCCCCATGAAACAATGAAAGTTCACGTGGATTACCCAGTAAGTTTTGAAATAGAGATGACAGTCATTATTCCAGGATATCAGGTTAAAAACATTCTTAGGAAACATGCAACCTTGTTAATTATGGTATGTTTTTCTTCAAACTAGAGTGAATAACAGAGTAAAGTTTACTGCCTGACCCTAAATCTGTTACTGCTCTGCTCTTCATAATCTCACATTTGTATTTTACCCATAATGTGCATTTATCTTCCTCAGGCGGATTGATTTTCCTGTGAGAAAGATACTTGCTTCAGTGGGCACAGCAGGTCACTCTCAGGCTTTATCATGATGTGCTCACCAGGCCCTCATGTGCTCACACATGAACTTCACACCCATCTTTCCTGGATGTACAAAACCACATCATCACTAGATTCTTAGCCATGAAAATTTCTTGTTCCACCTTTGCTTATGAATTTGATGAAAGGGGCTGACTCTATGAATTGTTGTCTCTCCTCAGAGTTTCTGGTGATGCTGATGATGGCAATGATGGTGATGATGATAAATGTGATGGTGGTGGTGGTGATGATTATGGTGGTGGTGGTGGTGGTGGTGGTGATGATTATGGTGGTGGTGGTGGTGGTGGTGATGATGATGATGGCAGTGGCAATAATGATGAAAATAATTATGATGGTGATTACAGCAATGGTTATGCCAATGATAGTGACATAATGTTGATGAGAATGATGTCATGAAAAGCATGATGAGGATGTGACGATGATGAATGTTAGCAGCTGACATAAATTAGATTATTTTATCTTTCTCATTGGGCAGAGTCCAGCCTAGATTCTGTTGCCCTCAGACTTGGTCATGTGATCTGTTTCACCAGTGAAAGGAGAGTGGATTCTTTGAGAGTCGTGATGAGATTCCACTTACACATTACGGTTTCTGTTGGAAACATGGCCTCACATCTCAACTCTTCAGAAACAGGTTTAGGTGGAGAAAAGGGTCAGTAAAATTGGGTGGTATGTGCTGAGTTCCTGTGGCAGATGTTGATTCAGGATTTGTCTGAACAAACATTTATTGAGCATCTCTGTTCTAGGCATTGGGGATACAATGTAATTGGAGCGTATAATTTTGAAAGGGGGGAGAGAGAAAAGTAAATATAGAGTAGATCAGGAAAGGTAAAGGCAATGGGCACAATGTGGGGGGCACAGAGATTGTCTGTTGGAGACAGGGATGAGCGGGGGGAACCTCCAGACTGTTGAAAAGCTCATGTCCAAGCAAAATCCAGAGGGAGTGAGTGGGTATCCATGTGATAAGTGGAGACGGGAAAGTTCTAGAGAGAGAAGTGGAATGGCAAGGGCCCTGGGGATAACATAGAAAGCTAACCAAGGGGGACAGTCATGAATGAGGAGGCCACGAACTCCAGGAAGGGGCTCCATGGGATTTCTAGGGCCAGAGACTCTGCCACCCTAGACAGCACTTATCCATATTCAAGAGTCCAAGAAGATGATCAAAATGTCAATACACAGGGAACCCTTAATATTCAGCTAATCCCACTCCACTGTGCATACCTAAGCTGCCCCTAGTACCCCAGATGGCTATGTCCCAGCCTGTGGGTGCAGCCCCTTGTGTCCCTGCTGGGCACCTTCTCTCACTTGAGGCTTTTTTTTTTAACAGGATTCCAGCCCTAGAGGCCTTGTGCATCACATGATCAGATCACCACCTGATACTCTGTGACCCTCTCCCTCACATCTTCTCCCCAGTTACATTCCTTTATTTGTCGTCTCTGACTCTTTCTGTTCCACTGTCTTGTCTCCAACCTCCTTGAGTTGTTAGTTATTTTCAGCCATTTCAATCTCCATGGATATGGGTTGGGGAGGAGTAGAAGTCTCACTTGAGGCTCTAACTCACATGTTCCAAATGTCCCTGTGGTGTGTCATGTCCTATCATCAAAGGACCCTGGAATCTTGCAAAATAACTGCCAGCATTCCAGCAGGCCTTTGTCGCCCCGTGTAGCATGTCTCTTCCTTGTTCTGATTTTCAATTTTTCCTGTTCTTGAGTGGCTTCAGATGACTCTGTGGTTGCTCCATGTGTTTGCTCCTAAATTACATCTTCACTAAAGACAGAATACCATTAGTTCAAAAGCTCATGAATGCCAAATCCAAACTTATTTATCCCTAATTATTTTAAAAATATAGATGAAAGTAAAAAAATTCTCACCATTCACATCCCACCTGCTTTGGGCACCTAGCATCTAATGTCCAATTAAAAGATAGTGTGGTTAAGAGACCCCAAGGTGATACCACCCTTCAGATTTTTATAACCCGTGCCATACTACTAGCTATATTACCTGGGCAAATAATTTCCAGAGACACTTTCTCTGACTCTCTTTTTCCCCATGAGTTCACTTGAAATTCTCAACTTTTGGATTATGGCTCTTTGTCATAGTTCCCTGAGCAGTTTCGGGCTGTGAAGGGTGTTATTTTTTTCTTTTTCTTTTCTTTTCTCTTCTCTTCTTTTCTCTTCCTTTCTTTCCTTCCTTCTTTCTTTTTTTCTCTTTCTTTCTTTCTTTCTTTCTTTCTTTCTTTCTTTCTTTCTTTCTTAACTAGGAATTGAACTAAAGGGCACACTTAACCTTTAAGCCACATCCCCAGGTTTTTTTTTTTATTTGTTTGTTTGTTTGTTTTTTAACCTGGTCCCTCTAGGTTGCTTACAACTTTACTAAGTTGCTGAGTCTGGTTTCAAATATGTTATCCTCCTGCCTCATTCACCCAAGCTTCTAGAATTACAGGCTTGAACCACCACACACAGTGAAACATAGTTGTTGTTGTTTTTTTTTTTTTTAATGAGACCCCTCTCCCATAATTGTATTTTTATGCCTTATAAGCATCCAAAACCCTCAAATTTCTTACAATAGTCAATTTCAACTCCATCACTCCAGAAGCAATCACTATTTTTATATTTTCTCAACTGATAATAGTCTGTGCTAGAATTTTATATAAAACACAAGAGTTTATGTGTTTTTATTTAAATGAACTTTAGTTATCTTGTTTTATTATTAATTCATAGTACATCTAACAGTAAGGCATTGAAGGACTTTACTAAATGCTATTCAATGTATAGGTAATTTGGCCAGAGTGTATTTAATTTTCTATTTGTAGACTCCAAACTATAAATATTAGGTATTATGAATAAAATGTTACTAAATGCTACTTTTGTGATGTATGTCTTCACTTCTCTTGGGTAAAACTTCAGAGTGGAGGTTTTGGGACTCACATTTGGTGTCTATGTTCAATTTTAGAAACAAAAATGGAAAATACAAGTTTGTTTTTCAAAATGTTGGGTCCATTATATATACTCAGAAATATCACAGAGGATTTCCAGTTGCTCTGCAATCTTGCCCACATGAGGGGCTATTAGCCTTTTGTATTTTAACCAGTCTAATAAATATGTAACAATATGCCATTCAGATTTTAATTTGCATTTATCTGAAGACTTTTTTTTTGTTCTTACTGATATTCTGTACATCTTCTTTTATGAACCATTTTCTAATCTTTTGTGCACCTCTAGGAAATGGATTATGCCTCTTTATCATTGTTTTAAAAAATGTTTTTATATATCATTTACCAGAACTTTGCAAAGTATTTGTTTTGTAACATATTGCCTGTAGGTGAGTCAAAAAAGTATGACTATGAGCTATATATTTCCACTTAAAAATTCAATTTGTATCTTACTTTTTTGATAATTTTATTGTTTTACCGTACAAAACTTCACTTATTTTAGGAAAACAAAAACAATCACATGAACAAACAGCTGTAGTCTTATAGAGGTCTGCCTTAAACATATCACAAGTGCTTCATGCCAACCTCTGCTGGAATATCTAATTGAATCTTGACATTGTCCATTTGAAGAAATCAAATTTAACGTTTCCCTATCAAAGTAAATGTAAGCCTTAATGTTAAAACTAGATAGAAAATATACAACAAATGTTGGTAACATGAACTGTGCTAAAGAACTTTTAAAGAGGGAAAAAAATTTATATTTACTATTGTATTGGAAATTATTTTCCAAATATTAATCTTTTCACCTGGTGTGGTCACCATTGGTATGAATATTTCAATGACATAATATAAAAAATAATTTAAAAGGCCTGGGATTTTAAACCAATCTTTTGATCTGAACAGTATTAATCATGAACCTGGCCTAATTCCAGTATAAAACTGGGAGACATCTTGTCAAAAAGCTATAAAAAGTTTATTTTTATTTTCTGTAAGAAAACTAAAAATTCTCTTTGGCCTGACAATATTTTGATGTTTTAAACTTGTTTGGAATTTCTACCTGTGCTTTGAATTCAAATATGCCTGGCTATCCCTGACCAGATACAACCTTCTCTAAAACCTTACTGGTGCCTCATAAATCCTGGCTCCCGCTGACCAAATAACAACTCTCTCTAAATCTCAGTGGCAGCTCATAAATTCTAATGTCTGGAGTTGAATTTATTCCCTACCTTGAAATGTTGAGACATGTAGATCCTTAACCTGCTATCTGCCTTTGTTTTATGCTTGTCAAAATCTTGTTAGCTGTATAGTACCTGAGACACCCACCTTCTTTGTAATATTTTGTGCTGAAAATATTTTTTCCTGAAGATCAGAGGGTGATCTCTAGCATGGAGTTTTGTAAGAGACAGTTCTGGCCAGGTTTGTGTACATAATACAATCTTGATTTAATTTAATTTCAAATTGGAGTAGGTGGTCTTTTCATTGTGTTCTCATTGTAAATAAAACCAAAGAACAAAACAAAACTCCTGTAAATGAACCAGGTGCATAATAATAGCCATTTTTACTGAAAGCACTGTATTCATTATAGAAATGATATAAGCTTAAAAATTAAAAGATAGCTCAAATATCAAGGGAGTTTAGAAGTTAGAAATTTTTTCTTTCAGAATACAGGTGGCAAAATAGGTAGATGGAACATGTGCTGAGAGAAATCAAAAGTCTTTGCAGAGGTGGCAGCAGAGATTTGAGTCTTTCTCAGGTCTATATTTTGCACAGAAGAGAAAATGTGAAGCATAACTATATCAAGTAATGTGCAAAAAAATCACAAAAATATTTATTATAAAAAATCATATCTACAGAAATGTTTCTAAAGAAGCAGTTTTTTTGTCAGGAATAAACATTTGGACACGAATGGAAGTTTTGGTACTATTTTTAAGTAGTTTTACTCATAGGGAATAATCTTTATACCATTTCTCCATTTTACTGGTTGGAATTAATTACAATTTATATATCTGCTAAAAAAGATACTGAGTGCAGAAAAATATTAATTGCTCATGTTTAAGTCACCTACATCATTTGATCTTTCCCTTTTTAAATCAAAAATATGCATCTCTTAATAAATATCTCTATCTCTGTATATTAGCAGCAACTCAGTCATAAAATATACTATGATAACTTGTCTCCTCATGTACTTACAGACTATGAATTTGCTGCTTAGCATTTAGATATAATTTTCTATGGTGTTCTCTACTTATTTATGTCTGTATGCCAAGTTTTATTCAAGCTCTAAGTATATGCCTTAATTACTCTGTGTAGCAATGTAGGATCCATGTCTTATTTGTGACACATTTTTCCCAGAACTGTGTCTAAAGGGAAATATGTACAAGATGATTATCCAGGCAAAAAATATCTATCTAACATTATATTTTATTATATATATATATATATATATATATTATTTTTATTATTTAAAAACACACTTTGTTCTGAAACTACAGTGATACTACTGTATTTTAGCTTGAATTATTTGTGAGAAACAAACAAACAAAAAAGACATTTCTCTTTGTTGGCTGGTGATTTTTTTCAACCTCAGGAGTCTCTTGAAGAATGGCAGAAATAGATATGTAACTCCCTAGTTTGAGGCAGACCCATCAAACTAGATGATGTTTTGCTTCTGCTTTCTATCTTGATCATTAGAAACATACATTTATATTCACATGGAACATTTTTGGAATTCTGTTCTGTTAGTTCTTCTAAAAATTAAATGAAAGTGAAAAAGAATGCAGGAAAGATAAATAATTAATTTCAAACAATTCATTTTAAAAATATTTTTTTCAAATTACCAAAAATTCTTAAAAGTTAGAAAAGTTAAAAGCTTTAGAAATAGCCTAAGGCTATTTTCTCTTTTGCTCAGGAGAGTAGACTATATCTCCAACTCATTCCTCTCTAGAATTGTACTGTGTGCAAATATGAAAAAAAAAATGTGCTAAGATGCCCCCCGTGGCTTATAAGTTTTAAAATCCTCACAGGGGCTCAAATGTGCCATTTTTCTACTTTACAGGTACAAAATCTGAAATTTGTATACTTAACAAACATTTACAAGACTGTAATTCAAAATGACCTAAAGAATAAAAAAAATTGAAGAACTGACCCACTGAACATTAATCATAGGGACTTATAATATTGAAGCCATTATATTAAATGTCTTTTTATCATTGTCACAATTTTCCATATTTATATCATCAATATATTAATCAAAATTTTTACCCACTTAATAACAAATCTTAGTTTCTATTTTAATTGTTTTTTAAGAAAAAATTTGTAGTAATTCATATTAATAATTTAATGTTCATACTTGTTAAAGTATGAAATATATACTTTAAAAGCTATGGCTTTGGCAAGTGAAAAATCCAGCCTAAATTCTTCTTAAGATTGGGAGCCATCTCATCACACAAGCATGAAAAGTTAATTTCTGCTTCATTATAAATTACTGTGATTTCTAAAGTTGCTTGAAATGTCTGCTAGTGCCTTGAATTCACCCATGTCTGGTTTTCCCTGATGAGATAACAACCCTCCCTGAAACTTTAGTGATGACTCATAAATTCTGGCTTTCCCTGACCAAATGACAACCCTCTCTGAAACCTTAGTAGTGCCTCATAAATTCTGATGTTGTGATCTAAACTTACTCCCTAAGAGATGAACAATTTTAAACCACTAACCTTGTACCTGCCTTTGTATTGTGCTTGTAAAAATCAGGGTTGTTTTCCCTGATAACAACCCTCCCCGAAACTGTAGTGATGACTCACAAAGGGCTCTCTGGTCTCAGATGCAATATACATGATCTGGAGCCCCTTCCAATCAAGAGCATTTTGTGGGAACTGTCCAATTCTGTGTGTTGTCAGGGAGAGGAGGGTGGGCTTTCACTGTTACTTCTTATCTCCTAAGTCCTCTTTTTTTTTTTTTTTGACATTTGTCTGGACTTGAATCTCATACTTCAGAGTCACAGGTTGCTCTCCTGTGCAGAAACTGAGGATCCCAAGGAGGCCCAACTGCAGAGAACCAGGAAATGGTGAGTGTGTATTGGCCTAGTGAGGTAGGCTGGGGGAGAAAGACTATTTATTGGAACCACTAAGACTGGCTGTGGTGAAAACAGGAGCTAGCAGATTGTGACTCTGGGCAGTTTCTGCAGGCTTAAGTCCTCCACTGGGCCACTATGTCCTCAGTCCTACTGACCAACCAGGTGGGGAACATGTCAGTGGAAGAGACTCTTTGCTGTCTTCCTTATGCTTAAAGGGCATCTTCAGTCTGCCTAAAATACTATGTGTCAGGTGTGTTTCTGCAGCCCACTGTCTTACCAGATGCTGGAGATTGACAGGTGGAATAATTATCAAAATCAAATCTCCACAGGCCATTTTCTTGAAGGAAAGGAGCTGTTGTTTTGGGGCACCTAATTTCCTCTTGAGCCAGCTAATTTTTATTTTGACTTTCTTTTATTTTTATTTTATTATTATTATTATTATTATTATTATTATTATTATTATTTAGGTAGTTAGTGTCATTAGGTAAATCAGGTCTAATATCAAGTAAAATGAAGAATGAACATTATATTGAGAATGGAGTCCAGGAAAAGGGGAATTGAAAATGTCCCCAAGGCCCAGAGCCCATCCCAAGTAAATGTTAATGAAGCAGCTCCCAGCAAACAGGGAGATGCTAATTCAAAAGCCCTTCCTGCCCAGATTACTGCTTCAGCCCACCTGTCCCCCAGCCTTTGGGCCTTCCCATGTACATTCCATCACTGCAAGATAACAGATCAAAGGACAGAAATTCAACAGGAATGCAGGAAAGCTGAAGGAAGAACTTAGTTATAAAAAAGAGAAGATCTCGCCCTTTCATGGATTCCTCCTCTTGGGTCCCCTTCTTCCTCTGACGAGAAGTCTTTTCTACTGTCCTTTAATAAAGCTTCAACATTCCACTCTAAACTTACCTTGGCATGCTTCTCTTATATTATACTTCAGCATTGCGGAGGCAAGGACTTGTCACCGGTAAATAGCCCTAATAGTAGGTTTAAATTTATTTTGAGAAAGGTCATAGCTAAATTGCTGAGATTATTTTTGCTATGGTTGATATATCTAGACTTTACTATCACAATAAAGCATACAGGTTTTGCATACAAATGTATTCATATGGGGATTTTATTTGTATTGTGATACTTTCATGATTATTGTAATATTATGATTTCTCAATATATATGAATAGTAGGCCATGATAAGTTCTTTTTTTTTTTTTTGCTCTTATAATTGAAAAGGTTTTTGGCTAAAGTTACATATAATTTTGTGTTTTTTTTTTCTTAGAGAGAGACAGAGAGAGAGAGAGAATTTTTAATATTTATTTTTTAGTTTTTGGCGGACACAACATCCTTGTTTGTATGTGGTGCTGAGGATCGAACCCGGGCTGCACGCATGCCAGGCGAGCGCGCTACCGCTTGAGCCACATTCCCAGCCCCTACATATAATTTTGTAGATTAATTTTAAAAATTTATGATTTGGTTACTTATTTCATTTAAAGTAAATGTTTTTGATTTTTTTTATTATTGCATTATTCTTGTATTTAATACTCAGGATTATTTTGACATAATCATAAAACATGGAATATAATTTGCTACCCATCAGTATCCAGTAGTTCCCCTTTCCCTATTCTCCTACTTCCTTTTATTGTATATTTATTTATAGCTTTTTAAAATTATTGCATTATAGAATACACATAAAAGTAGACTTCACTGTGATATATTTATATTTGTACATAGCAATTTTGGTGAGATGTTTTGGGTATTAATTTGGGGGAAAATTATCACCTTTATAATGATGAGTTTTATCATCTATACATGGGATGTATAATTCAGTCTTTTATGTGCTTCTCATAATTTTTATTTTCTTATAAGTTCTACATATTTTATTTCTAAAAATTTACACATGTAAAATACCACTTTCATAAGGCACCTATGTAAAATTTATACATAGTGTTTTATGCTCTTTTTTAAACTGAATATGTTATGAAATGTGACCGGCCTAGTGACCATTTTTCATACAGATTATTATTTTTCTCTTCCAAGATGTGTGTTGTATTGAGCCATGCCTTTGGAATTAAAGTGTTTGGATGAGTACCATTGCGTACTTATATGTTATCATTGTCACATATGCTCTAATTTCACTAAGTCTCTATGATGGGGAGTATCATGTATATTCAATAGCAAAATATTTTCCACAAATAGATACTAATTTAAACTCCTTTTTAGTTAATAATTATTCATTTTTTCTATATTTTCATCAATATTATTATTTTTTCCCAAAATGGGTTTTTATTTTGCAATTGTTAATTTCTAAAAATTTTGAATTTTTAAATCTAATAGACATAACTCATGTATAAATTTGCAGTTCAAATTTTTGGCCTTTATATTTTTTTTATGATTTCTGGCTTAAAAGAGAAAATGGATCCAAAAATGCAGCTTGAGTTTGATTTCAACAAAAAGAAAAAGGTTTAAATTATTTTTTAAAATTGCCTTTTTTATCCTCATCATTTATTATAGGTTTCTTGTGTGATTGTAAGTGTAGGTTATTTAAAGTGGATTCTAGGTTTTATCTTTGGAAGTTACTACAGGAAAAATAAATAAGAAATATCTCAACACTATGGCTGCAGGAAAATGAGTAAATTTCCTCAAAATCATATGGTAATTAAATTGTTAAATGACATATTTACTAAACATCCACTCCTTAAGGAATTTTTTTCTTAAATATTTTTGGCAGTGAATCATGAATTCTATTATCTGGATTTTGGTGTTTAATATAAAATCATATGGAATAAAATTTGTTCAATCCTAGAAATATTCATACATAATTTGTTGTTTACTTAATGACATGCTGAGGAGATAGCAACTAATGAGCATATTTATTTTTAGAAATAGTTACTTTTTTGCTTTTCAGTTTCTAATAAGCCTTTTATATTTATTTCCTTACTGAGTCTCTCAGGGCCACTGATTTTTTTTTTTTTTTCATTTTGTAATCTCCAGGCATTTACCCTTCTAAGAAATCTGTCTTGGGAGCTCTGTTTCTGAATAGTTTCTTAACATGAAAAAAAAAGTACTTGTGTTGCCCCTGAAATGTATTCTCAATGCACTCTCTTCAAAATGGAAAGAAAATAATATTTCCCCAGACTGACATCCCTGTGTCAGGAGCTAACAATACATTGATGGTCTTTGAAGAAACTTCATACAGTTCTGTCTGGGTAGTTTGATGTGGGCTGCTGAATTGCCATTCAGTATACAAATACCCATTTTTTTTATCTGTACTATGGGAATAATTTTAGAGGACACAGATAAATAATGCTCTTCATGGAGGCTATGAATACCTGTATGTTCTGTAGTGCACAGCTGATAAAGCCCCTGGAAGACACTGTGCAGATACTATTTGGTTAACGATTATCTGCCACTCACATAAAATGTATTTCAAAAGCTTGTAATAACCTTTTCACTTTAGGCATCCATGTCATCCACATTCCCGAGTATAAAAGTATGAATCTTTCTTTTCTGAATTCCAGGGTCCATTTCTTTTGTGCTTCAAAGTGGTGCAAATAATTATGTTTTTTTTTTGTCTTTCTTTTACACTGTGTTTCTAATAAAAAATGTTCTCTGCTCCAAGTCTCTATTTCCCATGTCCACCTATGTTTAGAACATGACATAGAAAATTGTATTTGATAATTTATAAAGGAGAGTTGAGAATACTTCTGGTTCATGTCTTCCTTCCTTAGAAACTGAACAAGAACTATGCTTGGTCCTGAAAAGGGAGCAGCATAACCTATCAGATATATAGAAAAAATGTTGATTGATTGTATATTCTCTTCTAAGTATTGTCTGTTCAGATCCTTGGCCCATTTGTTGACTGAGTTGTTGTTGTTGTTATTATTATTATTATTTTTATTATTATTATTATTTGCTTAGATTTTTGAGTTCTTTATGTACCCTAGAGATTAGTACTCTATCTGAAGTGTGAGTGGTAAAAAATTCCTTCTAGTATGTAGGCTCTCTCTTCACCTCACAGATTGTTTCTTTTGCTGAGAATAAACATTTAGTTTGATTTCATCCCATTTATTGATTATTTGTTTTAATTCTTGTGCTATAGGTGTCTTGTAAAGGAAATTGGGGCCTAATCCTACATAATGAAGATTAGAGCCTGCATTTTATTCTATTAGGTGCAGAGTTTCTAGTTTAATTCCTAGGTTCTTGATACACTTTGAGTTGAGTTTTGTGCATAGTGAGAGGTAGGGTTTGTTGAAGAGACTATATTTTCTCCAGTGCATGTTTTTGGCACCTTTGTCTAATATATAATAATTGTAATTTTGTGCGTTAGTCTCTGTGTCTTCTATTCTGTACAATTTGTATATCAGTCTGTTTTGTTGCCAATGCCATGCTGTTTTTGTTACCATTGCTCTGTAGTATAGTTTAAGGTCTGGTATAGTGATGCCACCTGATTCACTCTTCCTGCTAAGGATTGCTTTAGCTATTCAGGATCTCTAATTTTTCCAGATAAATTTCATGGTTGCTTTTCTAATTCTATGGGGAATGCCATTGGGATTTTGATTAGAATTGCAGTAAATCTGTATAGTGCTTTTGATAGCATGGTCATTTTGATAATATTAATTCTGCCTATTCATGAGCAAGGTAGATCATTCCATCTTCTAAGGTCTTTTCTGATTTTTTTTTTCTTTAGGGTTCTGTAGTTTTTCTTGTATATATAGATCTTTCACCTGTTTCATTAAGTTGATTCCCAAGTATCTTATTTTTTTTGAAGTTATTGTAAATGTAGTATGTACCCTATCTTTTGTATATAAATTTTTAAGTTTTGTACTTTTTTTTTTTTAAGAATTTTTTAATATTTATTTTTTAGTTTTCAGTGGACACAACATCTTTTTTTTTTAAGAGAGAGTGAGAGGAGAGAGAGAGAGAGAGAGAATTTTTTTTTTTTTTTAATATTTATTTTCTAGTTCTCGGCGGACACAACATCTTTGTTGGTATGTGGTGCTGAGGATCGAACCCGGGCCGCATGCATGCCAGGCGAGCGCGCTACTGCTTGAGCCACTTCCCCAGCCCAAGTTTTGTACTTTTTATATATTTCAGTATTATTTATTAATAACTTATATTCAGCATTTAATGTGTCTATATGTTGTTATGTTTTTTGAATAAAGGGATAAAATAGCATTTTATTATCACACTGTTTTCCCAATATCCTAGCATCTTTCTTTGGAATGAATTCCATTTTTCCTCTTCCCTGCACTCCAATCTTCATTATGTATCACTGCCTAAATAACAAGAGGCTTATTAAGAGTTTTGTTTTTGTTGTTGTTTTCTGTAGTTCTACCATTTATTTTATTATGAGGTTTACCCTGATTGATTTAAGTTCATAGCATCAATCATGTGGCATCATGATATTTTCATCAGCAGTAGACTTTATGTACAACAGTGGAAATAACAAATATCTTAGCCAGATATCTAGATTCTTGTCATTATACTCAGAGAAATGAAAAATTGCAGAATATTCTTAGGATAAAATTTCCATCAGAGTGTATTTCCATCAAATGAGAAATCATTATATATGCATATATTTGAAATTATATACTATATAATTAAAATAATTATTATTTGTTGAATTTTCAAATTTGCTACTGCTTCTTTAATTGTATCTGCTTTTTTAAAATTTGAACTGTAAATTGAACCCAGGGGTGCTTATCCATGAAGCCACATCCTCAGTCCTTTCTTTATTTTATTTTATCAGTCTTGCTGAGTTGCTAAGTGCCTCACTAAGTTGCTCAATACAATATATATAAGACAATATTATATATAATATTGTCTTTGAATTTATGATCCTTTTTCCTCATCCTCCTCAGTCACTGGAACTATAGTTTTCCATCACTAGACCTTGCTCATTTGCTTTTTAAAAGCACCAACATGGATATTGGTAACTGTCTCTGTGTTATGTTCATCTTTAATAGCTTCTGATTTTGTTCTTTTGCTTAAGATTTTCTTTACTTTTAGTTTATAAAATTTACTTTTCATTGTGATCAAAGATTTGATAATAAATTCTTAGTCATTTTATGGCTTACTAATTATTTTCTGTATGTTTTATTTTCAACCTCAGGTTTAGTTGAATTTTAATTTTTGCAGCTGTATAGAGGTCTAAGTGAAACATAATAACCTGTATGGATATTGTTTAAAGAAATGGAAAGACAATTTAACCCAGGTTTTTTACTGTACTGTATAAACCCGAAGGACATAAAATCAGAATGCTACATTGACTCAGCCACATTAATGTTCATAGCAGCATAATTCACAATAGCTAAGCTACAAAAGCAAACATTCAATGAGGAATGGGTCCATTCAATGATGACAAGATAAAAAATTGTTGCTTATGTACACAATAAACTATTAATCAGCCATAAAGAAGAATAACTTTATGACATTGGCCAGTAAATGAATGGATCTGGAGATGTTATGCTTAGTAAAACAAACCATTTCTTTAAAACTAAATGTTTAAATTTTTTTGCTGATATGTAAAATCTAAAGTTCATAAAGTGGGGAAGGGTAAGAAAACAAGAACAGTAGATTGCACAGTGGTAAAAATAAATAAATAAATAAATAAAACGGAAGGAGATAGAAATATTAAAGATATATATAAATCCTACCATCAGAGTCACCAACAAGAACAAGATTCTAATTAGGATAAAATATATCCCATGCTTACATAATACCATAAAAATTGATTCTACTCTCAGGTAGAACTAGAAAGAACCAAAAAAAAAAAAAAAGAAACAAATTATATATTTTGAAAAGCTATATGTATATTCTAGTATAAACATCATACAATATATGCATCAATCAAATTTTATATATATATAAGCATATATTATTTGGTATGTTAAAAATTGTTAAAATTATAAAACGGAAAATGCAAACAGGATTGTTTTTGTTATTTTTTATATTAATAACATCCATAAATACCATAGAATGTTTGAACTTAAATTCACTATTAAATATTTCCATTATGTGGTCTGTCTACCTTGTTATATTTCAAAATTTCTCTTATACCATTGGTATTGGGATTACTAGAGATATTACTACATATTCAGAAAAGCCAGCTCTATCAGAGAAATAAAAAATAAGATTCTACACTTTAGTAAATCTCTGATTAGTGGTTGTACAATTAAAATTTGAGGATTCCCTTTTTTAATTACAATAATTTTCTCATCTGAACAATATACATAATTTAGATCATGATATAAAATATCAAAAATTATATATTTTTGTGGTAATGTCTGAGTTTTATGTTGTGTTTCACAAATGTGGAATATATATACTTTTTGGAACTTAAATCACTTTGTCTGCAGAAGTAGATAATAGTATCATTTTGTTCCAGAACACCACCTACATGATAGTCTACTAACTTTCATTTTAACTTCATTTACCTTACAGACTGTGCAAATGTTCATGTGGTTAATGTGTTATTTATTTATCTATTCTTTTTACAGTTACTGTTATCATTCAGGGATATAGCCATTGATTTTACTGAAGAGGAGTGGGAATGCCTTCAGCCTGCTCAGAAAAACTTATATAAAGATGTGATGTTAGAGAACTATAGAAACTTTGCCTTCCTTGGTAAGTTTAATTTCCATTTAAAATTTTTAATTAATAGTTATTATTTAATGTACTTCTGTTGTATCTTCTGGGAACTTCTCAATAAGAATGAGTTTCAGTTTTGTGTTTCAAAGATAAAGGGCATTTTTAGTACAGATAATTTACTCTTTAATATATATTGTTACTCTTTAATCTCTCTCTTTCTTGGTATGTTATACATTCTCCACTTTAGATAAGTAGTTCCTAGCATACTTTAGTGATGTAAACTCTTGTAGCCTACACAGAGCAGGGGACACAGCGAGACATTCAAATAGAGAAAACCAATCTAAAAAATGTTGGTAGAGTAGTTATTTAGCAGGGAAAAAAAAACATTTTAGAAGCTTAGGTTTATTTCTTTTGATTTTAATCATTGAACACATACTGCCCTACATTTATCACATTTTCAAATTCTTTGTGATCCTCCATTTTCTTCTTTAGTGATGTCCCGGTTTATTCAGATTAACTATCAATACTTACGTTTTATTGTGAGGGCCAGCATGATGTGTTACAATTCTTCTTGTGAGGAAACCTTTAAAGAAGCAAAAAGAAGACAGAGAATCAATCTCAGTGAAAAGGAAAAAAAAAAAAACTGGCCACTCCTCTTCATGGCTGTACATAGTATGCCCCAAAATTACATAGCTTCTGTTGGAATGACTACATTCTAACCTAGTATTATTTTAACCCCAAGTGTTAGCTAACCAAGATAACGTACAGTTAATACAAACAAAGAGTCTCTTCTCCCAAAGGACATTACCACAGAAACTAGATAGTGCACCTGTAAAGTTGTCTTAATAGCTTCAGAGAGAAACTGCTGGGACTTACTATTGTGGGACTCAGGGTGCCAGTTTCCATCACCCGCACACTTTTTATTTCCAAGGTCAGAATACTTAAAGCCCCCCCCCTCTTTTTTTAAGGCCTTTTGAATAAATAATATTACTTATCTCCTTAATGCTGGTGGGGGCAAAAAATAGGGCAGCCATAGACAACAGCAAGTGCCAACATCAGTAAACATCCAACTATGAATATTTTTTGACGCAGATGAAATTGAGTAAACATGAAGTTAGCCAATCCAACAAGTCAATCATCAATCATCTTGTTGTACCTTATTAATGATATCTTTAAGGTAATCTAAGTCTTTTGAAATAAAATTACTATTATCACTTAAATTGAAGGCACATGTTATTAAACTTCTGATATCCATTATGATATAACAATACCACACAATCAATTGCAATCATGAATTTTAAGTATGGCTTGACAATGTTGTTTTTGTTCTTCATTAAGCATATTTAACAGCCATGGAGGCATGACTAATACTTTTTATGATAGCATAGGTAAGTTTCATTGTAGTTTTGTAAGCCCATAGAGCTAATCAGGGAAACCCACTAAGGAAAATGTCAGAGCATCAAATTCTGCCTTAGAGAGAAGGTTCACTGAATTATCACAGTTTTTATCAAGAGGAATAGACCTTTCATGAATATATTATGCAGGATTGTGACCTATTAAATACTATGTGGATGGTTAGGACACAGTTATTCTGCTAACACAACAATGAATACCATGAGACATTTTTTCAGGTATATAACGATTTCATCCAAGTGAGTCAAGATATTGTAATGGGTTGTAGAAGTCCAGGATCTGACAGTACTGAGTTTCCCACAAGTGGTGTACAAAAACAGAGCTAAGCATTAACAGAGTTTTGTGTGAGTTTAGCAACCAAAGCAGTAACTAAGTTATCCATAGTGCATTCTAACCTATTTGAGCCAACTCCTTTTGAGCTGAGGTTATTAATGGTTTTATATCCCCCCAAGAATCTGGAATTATAGTATCTTGGGTTCCTCTATTAATCTTTCTCCTCTTTTAAGGAGAATGATTATTCTCTTGTTTGGAGGGACTCTTCTCTTCCAGGGTTAAATGAATCTTACAAATCAGCTTGTCAAGTCCCTGATATACATTTATAATTGCTATATTTCATGCATCAAAAAGAACATTTTGGCATAAGTTTAACAGTCCATGCTTTTCCCCATGTGATCAAAGGCATAGTACCTTGCCATGATAATAAGGTGGAATCTTATATATATTTTCATAGATAGATAGATATAGATAGATAGATATAGATAGATAGATATAGATAGATAGATAGACAAATAGATAGATAATGGCTGTTTGAGAATAAAATGCCTATTCAATGCAGATGACCAATTTTGAATATTAATTTTATGTTCTATATTGAGCACATTAAGTGTAAATAAAACAGTATTTAATGTATATTAATATGAGAGAGGCTAGATCTTGGTTTGTTTCTGTTTTAAAAGGCAAGGATCAGGATATAATTTACTCACTCAACAAAAGCTTGTCCAAAATGATTATGAGAAATTTCATAATTTAAAACTAAATCTCATTCATTAAACATTGTGCAAAAGAATGAGATGTAAATGCAGAGGTATTATCCATCTTTAAACAAATAGGCCCTCTAGGAGCAGATCATGCTTGGTTTCTTTTCATGCTCAATGCTGGTACTGACTAGGAAGTTTCTTTTTTTAGATTCAATTTTGTTAGTATTTTTTTCTTTTTTATTGTGTTTTTTAATAATGCATTATAATCATAAATATTTTGAAGTGAATAACTCATTATACTTCTGCTTTGTAAGCTATTTTCTATATTTCTTATTTTTCTATTTTGATTAATGATTTAATTTCTAGATCATTGCTTTTTATTGTGACATGAGTGGATTTTTTACATATATATATATATATATATATGTTTTATATCCCCTCAAGTGTAGTGTGTGTGTGTGTGTATCGCACTTCTCTTTGTATATTCTAAAGGTTTTTAATTTTTACAGTATTTCACAAGTTGCTTAGACTTGTCTTAAACTTGGTCCTGCTTGATAAGCCTCTCCCATATTGGTAGAATTTCAGGTTTGCACACTAGGAATGCCCCTCTCATTTTTTTAAAAGAATTATTCACATACATGATTTATGCTTATTTATATTTATATTTTTTTCTTAATTTCACTCTCTCAACTTTCTTTAAATCGTTATTTAGTATTCTTTGAGTAATTCATAACTGCCAGTATCCTAATTTTCAGTTTTTAATTTTTTTTCTTGTCACTTGGATTAAGCCATGCTTCTCTTTGTTTATATTTGCTGTATTATTTTTTTTGTTCATTAAAGGAGCTAACAGTAGATTATATAGTTCATTTTTGTTAAAAAGTATAAAAAAACATTTAAATAAATAAAAATAGGCAACAGCAGTGCTACATCCTTGTAATATTTGCAAATTGGGAGGCCATGCAAAAGTACTTCATGTTGAGGGAAGTAATAGAAATTTAGAAACAGCATGAGTCAAAAAATTTTAAAAAGACTTGTGTTGTATTTCAGTGATATAGAATTTAGGGGGTTAATCTGAAGCACCACACATGAAAAATTAAAAGTTAGATGACCTAAAGATGGAGAAATGCCAGTGCTAAATATGTATCCATGAATAATTAAATCAGAAAACTCAGCTTTTGTGTTTAGTGCAGACTTTGTTCTCAGTATTAAAGTTATGGGCTCAATGTAGGTGCCTATCAATGACCAAATGTGTACAAATATTGTACTTATATACTATTATTATTGAATTATAAAATATTTTGTCTCTTAAAGTGTTATAAGAAATATATGCAGGACTTTGCATTAAGAGAAATGTGGCATGCAGAGATTAAGTTGCAGGTACATTTGATTCACATGTGGAAGACAGAAATTTAGTGGGTAAAATTTTGCTCACCAGGTACTGTGTTTTGTGTAGGGTTGATATTATACTCAAAGTTACATATTTTTATTTTATTGAGCATAAGAGAGTCAAGAGTTTTGTTTTACCACATGGTGAGTATATTATATTCTTCATAAATACTAATAGAAGAAATATAATACCTTGTAAGAACAAAACTGATAATTATCTAAAATAATAATTGTGTTAATTCATTCTTTTTTGTGTTAATTCATTATATTTAGTAATTTTACCTTGTATATATATATATAGTATAAAGTACCATGATATATTTAGGAAATAAACAAAGGTGTATTTGTCAATGAAAGAAATCATCATATCTCACGAATTTAAAAATATAAAAATCAATTTATTATACTTGATTGTTATGGGTTGACTTCATCCAAGTATTATGGCCATAGGCTATGCAAGGTTTTTATAGTCTTTTAAAATGTTTTGTTTTTTTTTTAATATTTATTTTTTATTTCTCGGCGGACACAACATCCTTGTTGGTATGTGGTGCTGAGGATCGAACCCGGGCCGCACGCACGCCAGACGAGCGCGCTACCGCTTGAGCCACATCCCCAGCCCCTTAAAATGTTTTAATGGAAAATTTTATAGACATATATGTGTATATTTCTTAGTAAATTTTTTTGTTCATTTTTCTGTTTAAGAGTCCATAGCCTCTTTACCCTTGTTGAATATTTGTGGTATTATCACTCAAAATACACTAGTTATTTTCATGTCTGTATGTCATGGTAGACCAAAGCCAGTTTTTAGATACTTTCTTTGAGAAAGCAACAAATGTTTGTATGTTTTACATTTCTCTTGTTCTACTGAGAGTGAATGTAGCTGGTAGATATTTCCTAAATACACAATGCTATCTTATAGAGAACAAAAGGCTGTAGATGATAAAAGTAACATACTTACCTTCTCTTTATTATATTTCTCTTCTTAATGATATACTCCTCTTGGATGCTGTGATCTCTACAAAAATTTGAGTAATATTCTGAAGGTTATTTTGTTTGTGCTTTTTTATTGAACTGATATATTTTTTTGATTTATGATGACTTGGACATACTAATCTTCTACACTCCTGATGTATTTATTCTACCTCAATTTCATGTTATGTATGCAAAATATATTTATCCCTGTCTAGTAGGTATTGTTTATTTTTTTATTTTTGTTTATTTCAGCCATGACTCCTCAGGACACCCAAGAATATTCACCAGAAAAGGGCATAAAACATATATTTCACAAAGTGATAAGTGGGAAATACAGAAGTTGTGATCTTGACTATTTACAACAAAAGAAAATAAGGAAAACTACAAGTGAGAGTGAACACCAGAAATCATATAAAAAATCAGGTCTTGTTCACCACCAGAGAATTTATACTGGAGAAAAGTCCTACAAATATAAAAAATGTGGCAAAGATTTTAGTAAAAAAAAGGTCTTATTTGCCACAGAAGAAACCACACTGGAGAGATGCCTTACAAATGGGAAGAATGTTTTTAAAGAAATCTCAGTCTTTATTAAGCAAAGCAGAATTCACACTGAAGAGAAGCCCTACAAATGTGAAGAATATGGTGAACTACTTAGTCAAAAATTAAACATTATTTACCAAAGAAGAATTCACACTGGAGAAAAGCTCTACAAATGTAGAGAATGTGGCAAAGCTTTTAGTCAAAAAACAGACCTTATTCACCACAGCAGAACTCACAGTGGAGAGAAGCCCTACAAATGTAAAGATTGTGGCAAAGCTTTCAGTCGAAAAGTAGGACTTACTTACCACAGCAGAACTCACAGTGGAGAGAAGCCCTACAAATGTGAAGAATGTGACAAAGCTTTCAGTCGAAAATCACACCTTATTTGCCACAGGGGAACTCACACTGGAGAGAAGCCCTACAAATGTAAAGAATGTGGCAAAGCTTTCAGTCGAAAATCACACCTTATTTGCCACAGGAGAACACACACTGGAGAGAAACCCTACAAATGTAAAGAATGTGGCAAAGCTTTTAGTCAACAAACAGACCTTATTCGCCACAGCAGAACTCACAGTGGAGAGAAGCCCTACAAATGTAAAGATTGTGGCAAAGCTTTCAGTCGAAAAGTAGGACTTACTTACCACAGCAGAACTCACAGTGGAGAGAAGCCCTACAAATGTGAAGAATGTGACAAAGCTTTCAGTCGAAAATCACACCTTATTTGCCACAGAGGAACTCACACTGGAGAGAAGCCCTACAAATGTAAAGAATGTGGCAAAGCTTTCAGTCGAAAATCACACCTTATTTGCCACAGGAGAACTCATACTGGAGAGAAACCCTACAAATGTAAAGAATGTGGCAAAGCTTTTAGTCAAAAAACAGACCTTATTCACCACAGCAGAACTCACAGTGGAGAGAAGCCCTACAAATGTAAAGATTGTGGCAAAGCTTTCAGTCGAAAAGTAGGACTTACTTACCACAGAAGAACTCACACTGGAGAGAAGCCCTACAAATGTGAAGAATGTGGCAAATCTTTCAGTCTAAAATTACTCCTTATTCACCACAGCAGAATTCACACTGCAGAGAAGCCCTACAAATGTAAAGAATGTGGCAAAGCTTTCAGTCGAAAATTACTCCTTATTAGCCACAACAGAACTCACACTGGAGAGAAGCCCTACAAATGTAAAGAATGTGGCAAAGCTTTCAGTCAAAAATCAAACCTTATTTGCCACAGCAGAAGTCACACTGGAGAGAAACCCTACAAATGTAAAGAATGTGGCAAAGCTTTCAGTCAAAAATCAAACCTTATTAGCCACAGGAGAACTCACACTGGAGAGAAACCCTACAAATGTAAAGAATGTGGCAAAGCTTTTAGTCGAAAATCACACGTTATTCTCCACAGCAGAACTCATACTGGATAGAAACCCTACAAATGTAAAGAATGTGGCAAAGCTTTCAGTCAAAAATCAAACCTTATTTGCCACAGCAGAAGTCACACTGGAGAGAAGTCCTACCAATGCAAAGAATGTGGCAAAGCTTTCAATCGAAAATCACACCTTATTTGTAACACAGAATTCACACTCGAGAGAAGCCCTACAAATGTGGCAAAGCCTTTAGAATAAAACAGGCATTATTCACCATAGAAGAACTCACGCTGGAGAATAGCCCTAAAAATGTGAATAAAGTGGCAAAACTTTTAATAAAAAATAAAACTATTCACCACAGCAGAAGACACCCTGGTGAATATGAAATGTAAATAAAGTGATAATACTTTTGAAGAAAAACTAAACCTCATTAACAACAGAATTTATATAGGAAAGAACCCCTATGAATGAAAACAATGTATCAAAGCTTTTAATAAGAAATCAATTCTTTTTCACCACTAGGCTATTTATTCTGAAAAGGAAACATACAAATATAGAGAATGTAGAAATATTTTAAATTATATATCATACATTACTAGATATCAGAGAAAATATGTTGGAGAGAAGCTTTATAAATTAGACCATTGAACCATTCCTCTAAGAAGGGGTTAAAATTTAATCCTCACCACAATAATCATAGAAGAGAGAAAGTTTTGAAATGTGAAAATTGACAATGTGACAATGCCTTCAAAATTTATTCAACAATACTCAGCACCTGTGGATACATACTGGTTAGAGAGAATACAAATGGAAAAAAAAAAACATTTCATAGCCACATGTTTCTTAAACACTAGTGATTTTTGGAGAATACATTGTGCCCAGAAACCCTAAAAAGTTAAATAATATTTCCAAACTTATTCAAATTTTAAATTCATTGAACATCTGAAAAATCATACCAGTAGTGAACATTGAACAGATTTTGTCCAAAATGTATGCCTTATATAACAATGAAACATTTAAAATCAACACCTTGACAAATGTGAGAGTATAGTGAAGTCATTATCTATACATTACACCTTGATGTATATGAGGATCAATAAAGACACAACTCATTTAAATATCGAATATAAGTAATTTTTGATTAAATTTATTAAGCATTATCAAGTTATTTGGTAGAAATGTCAGTCATAAATATCATACATGTATAATGCAGAAACCTCATTGTTGAAAGCATATATTTTTTTTTCTAAATCAAATATTACTATTTTCACTTTTGAATACCAGAGAAAACAATTATAAGGAACCTATTTTTTGATGGGTAACACTGAATTGTAATATTTTAATCTTTTTTTGTATTGCAGTTTAAATTTAGGGATTTTTAAACACAGTGCCACATTCTTATGTCCTCTCTCTGCCTTTTCAAATTTTGATACTGGTCTTGCCAAGTTGTGTGAATCCACACTAAGATGCTGAGGCTGAATTTAAACTTCTGAAACTACTCAGCTTCCCAATTTGCTTGTATTACAAGCATGGACCATCTTGCCCAGTTTACAGTGCATTTTTTACCTATTTATGTATGCAATATGTCTTTGTAACTGAATATTTCTGTATATGTTAACACTCATGTATTGCATTTTGTCATTAAAAGACAGATATCACAGTATTCCACTTGATTAAATATTTTATGCAACAGTAAAACCTACTATTGAGTAAATAATACTCTAGCATCTCTTAATACTTTTACACATTTTAATCAAACTTAATGTGGAGTATAATTTGCATAATCAAATCATTGTAATTTATTTTATGTTTTTTTTTTCATGGTGAAATTACAAGTTATAGGAAGGACATGGATAAATATTGGAAAATAAGCCCCAGATTTTCACATCTTGATTTACAAATTTTAACATTTTAACTTTTTAACATTTTAACATTTCATAATGATTTGAATAGACTGAATTTCCACAACCTTAAAGGTAGCTCTTGCAGGAGAGAAGTGCTTTATCTTTCTTGTGTGTGCATAATGCACTTCTAGACTTCAGCCTCATTGGAAACATTTCATTTTTATGTGAATGAGGTAAATGATCAGTGTTTTCATATACATTAGTTAATTCTGACATCACTGTTATTCTATAGGCAGTGTTATTTTAGGGCAGGAATCAGAGAAATGGATGTGGAGTCAAGGTTGAGTGAGGTCTTATACTTATGAAAAAATAATCAATGAGCTATGTTTCATAGTCTTATTTTCTGTGAACCAAGTGGTAAGAGGTAAACTGAGAAGGCTTTATGTAAAGATTAAGTTTCTTATCATAAAATGTTGGCTTACCAACTACAATAGGGCAAAGGCTTTTTATGCATGGAATCCATTCAAAAATCATATTGAATATCATTCACAATATTAATATTACATATAATTTTTGAAGAACTGAGTTTAAAACAATATATGGCTAAGAACAATGCCTGGGGACATTGTACACTCTCCAATACAGACATTTATACCAATTTAATTATACATCAAATTACACTAAATAAGAAGAAAAATAAATTGGATCAAAGCACAACAATATACAAATAAAAACTTGTAAAGATTTAAGCAAGAGACAAATAGTGGATGAAGTGTGGCCTCTAAAAATTCTAGGGGGAAAATCATCATATAATCAGAGGTAATTGAAGAAAGATGTTACCCACTTTGAGCTAGAACAGCATTTGAAAGAAAAAGAATCACAATGTTAGCAAAGATTATTCACTTCCTTTTGTATGCCTTATAATATATTCCAAAAGATTCCTGCATGTTTTATTTCAGTCAAATTGAGAAACAATCCAGAAAGTTAAAAAAAAAAGAAAAGTATTTCTCCTCTGGTTTTAAAAGCAAGAAAAGGAATAAAGATTTATTGAGCTAGAAAAACTTACTAGTTAGAGGTAAAAAAATAGAACTGAGATTTCCAGAGTCTCTGTATAATGTATTTCAGTGATCTCTGGATGCACAGGGCATTTTTGCATAACAAAGAATTTGTTCACTTATGTACAGCTAAAAAAACATTGCTGTTTTTAGTAAGTCTTTTTTATTAATAACAGTGATGTACCTTTCAGGTGTTTCCAGCCACAACAATACACAATTTCAGAAATCTTCTGGTTCATGCTCCATATATTCTGCCACAATATTCACCAGGACAAGATAATGTAAACCTTTTTTCAGCCCCATCAAAGCATTCACTTCTATTAATTTTAAGGCCAAACATATACTGCAGAGAAAAGTATGATACATTGAACAACATAGTTTTACTTAGTAAAAAATTTTTTTTTAATGAAAAATATATCCCAACTGTTTTGTCTTGGGATTGCATTAGAAAAATATGAGGTAATTATACTGTGTATTATGACCTCAGGCTCTGAGCCTTAAAATACAAAGGAATATTTTATGTTTATTTTTAAATATAGTTTTTATATTTCATACATTCAAATCAAATTCCACAGCAATTAATGAAAAAAAAAAGAAAAACCACGAGAAAAAACTGCTTTTTGGTGTCTCATCATGACCTTTCAATACCTGCTGTAGATTGCCTGTGGGTTCCACTTTTAATTTAAAAGATAATAATTTTTCCATACAGTTTGGATCAAGTGTTGGACAAAATCTCCTGCATTGTTTTCCTGGGCAAGCTGTCATACTTGAAACAACTAAACCCCCAATTGAAATATCTTTACATTCTAATTATATCAGTTCTTAACTGATCTAGCATAAAACAAATCCACTTTCTTCTTGTTGAATATCTTGGCCCAAAGATATGTAACCTGAGAGCTAAAAGAAAAGGACATAAATGAAGGGGTCTTTTTAGCATAACGCAAATTGCACTTTTTTCTATTTAATTTTTCTGCTTGTGATGATGTACACTTCTCTACCTACTTAAAATATCTGCTTCCACAGACTACATAATTCATAGTAATTCTCAGGAGTATTATCTATCTTTCAATTTTTTAGCTTTCTATATAGTTACCGCACCATCTCATGGCCAGATCAATATTTTCTTGAACTTCTTCATATATTAATCAATACACTATCTCAGATATGTTTGTTTCTAGATTGTCAGGGATCCCTCCTAGTGAATTCTGAGATGTGTGAGAGGTTGAACAAGCATAGAAATTTGCTTATAAAAAATAAGCCATGTTGTAGGTGGAAAGTAAAAGGAGAAAATATGCAAAAGTCCTCATCAAAACTTGTATATGCTGATACTACATAAGGGTATTCCAATGATGTCTGGTTTGGGGTATGGAAGCAACTTTTCTTATACACTATGAGAAAAAGTTCATCAAATATGGTTGTTATAAACTTTTTGAGAACACCCAAATTTACCTTAGTAATTTCTACATTGGAAAACTACTGTTACTTTTAAACAAAACTATTCATTGCAATAAATCTGAAATAGTTCTTTAATATTGCAGAACAGAAAATTGGTGGCATTACTGACTGAATGCCAATATTTTCCAAAAACACCTATAGGGGTACTTAACAGAATGCATGGATAATTAAAGTAAAGACTGAAATGACACCCAGAAACAACTACTTATAGAAAAAAAAATTATTACCTTATTTCAAATACTAGTGCACTCTTTTGCTTTTTTTCCCCAAAAGTTAATTTTTTTAACCTTTTGGTATGATATTTCACTTCATTTGTATAATATGATCAATAGTGTGTTTTTTCATATGCACTCTCTGATGCATCCCAAATATGTTTTCATACCCCAACACCTTAGCAGATTTCTATACACATTATTCACTAGAGAAACAGTAGTTACTTCTGAAATCTATTTTGCCCTTTTCAAATGAGGTCTTGTAGGGTTTTTTTAATATCTGAAATAATTAGGATGAACTTAATTCTAATTAGCATATAGTAAATTTCTGTTAAAAAGAGCATTTATATAATCTATACAATATGGTATGTGGTTTTTCCTGTTTTTAGCTACAATTTATTGAGTATTATAACAATCTTATTATATGGGTAAGATGTGGGTATGATGAACAAATAACAATTACATGCTGCATTGTTAGTAATTCACCAAACAATTTTTTTCAAAAACAGACTCTCTGATGTGTGGGTTTTACCAACTATTATATTATGAATGAATGAAGTTCAGTAAATGAATAATTGGAACTACATACTTGCTTAGGGTGCCTATAGCTCATTGTTAAAAATCCTTTAGTTATATAAAATTTTAATACTGTTTCTTACATTGTGACTTAATGGAATTTTGATAAAATGTACATTAATAATGCTGAAGTCTTTCATTGAATCTTAAATCAGTTTATGAAATAAATATGCTATATGTAATTTCCTCAATTCTAAGTGTCGTATGTTTTAAGAAACTGTATGAAAAATTCAAATTAAAGTTAACACACTAATATCAATAGCAGAAGCACCACAGGAAAAATGAAAACAAAGAATTGGGAGATTTCACCATTATAGATATATTTTTCTCAACATCTTTTCAATGTACCTAACACAGTATTGATACCAAAATTAATGAGCAACCTCTTCTCGTGCTGAGTGTGCATGATGTTATTATATAAAATACAAACAATTGCAAATGTTTCAGAGATGCATTTTACAACATTACTTGAAAATACAATTGATTTATCAGTATCTCACTGTGTTTGACCACAGCAAATACCTTCTCAGTGTTCAAGATAAATGGGTAAAAATAAAAATGAAAAAATTCAAGTAAAATCCATGTTAAACAATAACAACTATTTTTTTCATAAGGAAACTGTCAATGTTTTTTTGAAACAACATGACAATAAACTGTTCCCTATCACATAAAGGAAAGCAACAGTTATTTATTTTATTATTTGAATATGCCAAGTATTCTTTGGCAAACTGCCACATATATTGTTTTAATTTCACAGGTGTGAATTATATCTAATTTTCTCTAAATTGTTACTTATTTAATATAAATTTGTTGAGAAATTATTTCTGCATGTGCTGATTAGTGAAATATAGTGAGGAATAGAAGTCATTGAAAGCTTTATGTATTGCAATCCCAGTATGATAGGAGGAAGCTGTATATAATTATGAGAAACATTGAGTAATATTAATTTGTTCCAGATATTTATTTCCCTTAGTATCCACTTTTCACATAAACTAGTGCTTTTAAATTGAGCTGACTATAAAATATAGGAAAAGCCATCAGAGCAATCAGAATAAGTAATTTAATAGAAAACAATAAAATCATAAACATCTGGTTGAATCAACTAGCCAACTTTGTCTTGGCCATTATACTTATTGGCATATTTCTGTGCTGTGGCATTTCTTGCTGCATCAATCTGGTTCCGGTACTAATGAATTCTTGTTTCTCTTATAGACCACCTATCACTCGAATGGCCCTCCAGCCTATTACTTCTCAATTGGACTTTTAGCATGGACCACTCGATAGACCCGATATTTTTTAAGGGGGACTCCAAACTGCTTGCCCCACACCGTCCCTTTT
Organism: Urocitellus parryii; assembly: GCF_045843805.1. NCBI lineage: Eukaryota > Metazoa > Chordata > Mammalia > Rodentia > Sciuridae > Urocitellus > Urocitellus parryii. Next base: position 226,611,125 of record NC_135532.1, on the reverse strand, counting down.
CAGCCTGAAGAAGCCAGAAAGATCATCTTCGTCCCCCTTCCTCACAGCAGTAAGGAGTTCCCAAATTAGAGGGGGGAATGAAGCCAGATTTAAAGTTAGGTAGTCAGTGTAGTTAGATAAATCGGGGTCTAATACCGAGTGAAATCTAAAATGGAGGCCATGCTAAAAATGATTCCAGGAAACACAGGACAACTCGTGGTAATTGGAAGGCAGTATGCTCCACTGACAGAGATGAAAAATGAGACTCCCCAATAATTATGATTCATTACTTTTAAGATTAAAAGTAGTCAGAAAAAGGAGTGGGGAATGAAAGGGTAAAGTTTCTAAGCTGGAAAGCTTGAATGTAAAAGATTAGGTATTATTAAGTTCCTCTGTTACACCCAGATTCCTGAGATAGTTAAAACAACGCCCTACTGGCCGTTTAGCCTAGGGCCCTGTGCAGTTCCTCACAGGGCCCAAACCAATCAGTTTGAATGTGTAACCCGCTTACGAATGACCAATCACCCTCGCCCGCCAATGATTGTGCCAATCACATCTCAGAGTTGTTGTTCAATTTCCCCGCGCCTCACGATGATTTGTTCTGATGTATGCAAAGCCTCCCGCCCTCCCCAAAAAGTGTACTTAAGCTCTGTTTGAACCTCTGCTCGGGGCTCTGAGCTGCGCTCCCTTCTTGAGTGGGCACAGAGTCCCAGCGCGCTGGAATGGATCCCCAATAAATCCCCTTTTGCCAATTGCATGGAGTAAGTCTCTTGTGTGGTCTCTCCCTCCGACGCTCCGCCGGACCCCTCTTACAAGCTGACATGCCAAGGTACCACTCCTGCTTGCCTTAAAAGCTCCATCTTAAAATGATTCCTTGCAGTTGTCTGGGTTCAAGTCAGAAAGCTAGGAGTCCTGGTTTCCCCCAAGCACCAGTTCTGTCCCTCAACCTGAGCTGTGGGTGGGTGTCTGAACAAAACCTTGCCCTTCTCTGCTGTCGGTCATTTTATCCATGCAATGAAAGGAAATGAGTCAGGAATTGGTTTTGTCTGATTCTCTGTTGAAGAATTTAGAAATTCAGATTTTAATATAAAATTTAGATTTTTAGTTGCTAGTAATGAATTCAAAATTGTACACAATACCTCTGGAGATCAAAGGAGACACTACAGGGAGCAGATTGGGCCTAGAGATGCCAGCTTGCTAACTTGGGACTGGAAAGTCTCTGTCTGACATTTAGTGCTGAGGTTTTCATCAGAACAACTCATTGGAAATTCATGGAAATTAAAAAAAAAAAAAAAAACATTGACTCCCTAGTACCCCAAAGTTCTGATTTAATGGCTAGAATGATGACAAGAACATGAGGTACCAGATGCAGGGCTGAATTCCGGCTGCACTGTGGACCTGAGAGGTAAGTTCCATTGTATCACTGAGGCTTATCTTCCCAATGTGACTAGAAGGCTGTGGGCAATGCAGGAAGGACTCTCAGGTAAAGCTTTGGCACAGAAAAGGTGTTCAGTGAATGAAGGGGGAAGCTATCCACAGCTACTTTTGACTTAGTATCTTAAATCTGGTCTTGGAAAACAAGCCCATTTGCTTTCAGGACTGAGACAGTATAATGTTCCACAGGGATGAGGGTGGGGAGACATGAATCTGGGTTCCATTTCTGCCTCTGGTCATCTGTGGGAGTTGGCGAGGTTGACAGTTTTATGTTCTCTGTTCTGGGCCTCAGTATCACCTACTTCTTTAACTTGGCCAGGGCTGTCTGTTCAATGTGAATGCCAAAATTTCATTGGAGACTTATTTATGGAGGTCGGGAGGGGTGGGGGTTGACTGACTCAACCAACTCAAAGCTTCTATCTGGAGGCTGAGGCAGAAGGATAACAAGTTCAAAACCAGCCTCATAACTTAAAAACTTATTTTAAAAAAAGAGCTGGAAATTTGGCTCAGTGGTGAAGTGCTCTTGGAATCAATACCTTGTATCAAAAGCAAAAACAAACAAAAAACAAAACAAGAAAAGGGCTGTGGATGTACCTCTGTGGTAGAGGATTTGCCAGGCAAGCAAGTGGCTCTGGCTGGTTTCAATCCCAGTACCACCTCTCCCACCAAAACAAACAAATAAATAAATAAATGCAAAAATTGCACGTGTCCAGGCCTGTAGTGGGCAAGCCTGTAATCCCAGTGACTCAGGAGGCTGAGGCAGATGGATCAAGGCTGGCCTCGGCACTTTAAGATCTGCCTCAAAACAAAAAGGACTGGGTGTATTTCAGTGGTAAAGTGTCCTTGGGTTCAATCCCGAGTGCTGCAAAAGAAACAAACAAAAAAATATTTTGGCCAGTGAAGGTTCTTGTGCCCCAGCTTTGGAGCCCTTGAAGGACCAACAGAACCTGCCCAGTGTGTCCTCAGACCCCCAGAGGAAAGGAACCCAGGGGTCTGTGCAGCCATCTCCCCGCAATGGCTGCAGGGGGCGCCCGACCATCCTGCTATACATTGTCCTCCAGCCCCTCAGAAGAGCCTCCGGGTAGAGTCTCCCGGATCCTCACTCTGGGAACTCGCCTGGGCAACAGTTCCCACCTCCTGCCCACCAGGTTTCACCCTGACCTCTCCCCCACCCCGGCCAGTTCCTGACCCCTATAGGGTGCCCCCAGTCCCAGGTTGTACCCCTAGGCTCCCTGGCTCCAGGACAATCCTCCCCCACTCTGCCCCTGTGGTGGCTCCTCAGTAGGGGGCCGGGTACTTGCCACTGGGGCGCGCCCCCCCACCCGCTCTGGAATTCCAGCTGGAACCTGCACCACCCTGCCGCTCCCGCACTCCACTGAACACGGTGTTGCGGGGAGTCGCAGCCGCGCTAGGTCCCTCTCCGGGTGTGTGAACCCGCACACGTGCATATTTGTGCATTCCACTGTGTGCCTACGCTGGTGTGTAATTGTTTGTGCACACACTCTCAGTGACGCTTGAGGAAACTTTTCTGAAAATCCTGGGCTGGCAGTTTAAATATAGAGGCTTTGTTTAATGCCAGAAGCATTTTCCCCAAGTTCCCAGAGTGGGAACCTTCACCTGCTTGCCCCTCCCTTAGAGACCAGGAGGCCGAGGCTTGCTGGGGGTGGGGGGCAGAGTGGGTGGGGACAGATGCCTGGTTAAAAGATTTTATTTTCCGAGATCCCATCGCCCCCAGACTTCAAACCTCCCCTAGTCTCTGTCTCTCCAGGCCCTGTTTAACTTTGAATGTTTCCTCTTTGAATATCTGGGAGTGTTAAAATGATGCCAACTTCATTCTGGCGGTGAAATTCAAGTTGAAAAGTGGCCAGAATGTGAAACTCTGAGGAGCTAGGGGATGTGGTAGGGGAGGGTGATTGGGGCAAAGCAAGGAAAGTGAGAGCAAGGGGAGTAAGTAGGGTGACCCTACAAGTGGGTTGTCCTCACCTACCGTTAACTGCTTTACACTGAGGGTGAGGACACCTGTCTGATAAGGTTATTTGGAGTTTCCTTCCTGTACTATAGATCTGATGCCTAGGACTGTCTGCTCAACAAAGGTGCTAACAAATTGATCACTTCATTGAGTTTTTATGAGCAGGATAGGAATAAGGTATAAAAGCATGCACATTGGGGTTCTGGGTCGGCGTCCTGGCCACACAGTTTTCTGGTAGTATCACTCCATGTAAATTTCTGCATTCCCTCTTTCCTTCTCAGTAAAGTGGAGCCAATAATGGTTACATCTGTCCCTGAATTATTCTAAGGATTAAATGAGTTAATTTACATAAGCACTAGAACAATACCTGGCACATCTAAGAATTGTGTATGTTTCCCTTTTTTATTATTGGCATCACCTGTATTTATTTCGCCCTCCTTCAAGCTAAGAATGTTTTATACATCTGCACATTTTTAAATGGTTGGGCAGGGGGAGAACACTTTTATTTCAGGATGCATGAAATGGAATTCAAAGAGCAGTGTCCATAAATAAAGTTTTATTGGCATATAGCCACACTCATTTGTGGATGCTTTCCTACTGGGAAGGCAGTTAAATTCTTTCAATGGAGACCTTATGGCCCCAAAAGCCAAACATATTTACTATCTGGTTGTTAGAGGAAAAGTTTGCTGAGCCCTGCTGGACAATATCACCTCCATGAGTGCAGGGAGCTTTGCCTGTGTGAACATTACCGTATACCCCTGCACCTGGAACAGCACCTGGAACATAATGCATGCCCAGTAAGTGTTGCATGAATGAGTTTGGCCCTAGGCAGTGGTGGAACTGTGGCTCTCACATGCCTGAGCTTGGCATGAGAGTTCATAGTGATTCCAGCAGATGCTCCTTTGGAGATCCAGAAAAGGGAATCTGTCTCCTACCCCTACCTTCTCAGGCATGACCAAGGAATCAGACAGCTGCAGGTAAGCAGCAGCTGCCCACTTTAGCCTTGCTTTAGGTTAGGCACTTACCTGGCTTAGGTAGGTGCCTTTCTATAAGCGCTACTGCATGAGCAGATTCTAAAGGAGAGTCAGCTGGTCACCAGGAGTAGGTGTGTGTTCTCACACCTTCCCTTCCACTGTGGCAGTCTGGGAGCAGAAAGGAGTTGGGAAATGACTTCCCTGACCTTCCTAGATGGGATGCTCACTGAAGAGGAGGTTTGGGCCATAGCCCTTCCTTTCCTGGAGCCCAAGGATCCCTGAGACCATTAGCCATGATGAGATTCCTCTGGGCCCTATCAAGAGGCTTTACAAGGATCCTAGTGAAAGGTTCTTGTGAACATGGCTAGGGGAAAAACAGTTACTCCCCACATGAGAACAAGCCTGTGTGCAGCTCAGTGTAGAGTGACCCTGAGTTCAATCTCCAGTATTGCAAAACAAAACCCTTTCCTCAAACCCCAAATAAACATGAGATCAAGCAGACAATGCCTGGCATTTAGGAAGTGGTAGGTGCCCCACGTTGGCTGGCCCACTCACGCTGGTTGCTGGTCAATATAAAGGTTTGGGGGAGGAGGTAGCTTTTTCTCACTGAGTTTGAGACTGCCAGGACAGCCAGATCTGCTGGCAGCCATACTGTCATTGTGTGGACTCCAAATGAAGTCACCATTAGGGAGTGAGGGGTGGAAGGCTGAGGGATGGAGAGACAGCTTTTGTCCATCGTCATATTACTTGAATACCTGAATCCTCCAGAGTCTGAAGCTGAAACTACAATTCTTTTTGTTGAAGCCAGATTTTGAAAAATCACTTACAATAGAAAATTTCTGATTTGTGGTCACTGTCATCCCTGTGTGTCCACCCTAAGGCTCCCGAGCCCAGGAGGCACAATGCACTGATCCAGGTGGGCTTTCTACCAGGGCTGAGGCCATTCAGAATGTTCAAAGATGGAAATCTGGACTGGGGTGCAGCTCAGCGATAGAGCACTTTTATTTGATTCTGAGATATCATGTGAAGAAGATTCAGGGTGCTTTTGTTTGGCTGCCAGATCACCCTCTGAAGTTCAGTAATCTTAACAGCTAAACACATGCTGCAAAAATATTGCAGATGAATGCAGTTCAATCTAAATGTGAACTAGTAAGTTTTAGAGTGACTGCTTATATAGTTATAGACAACAATATGCCCACTGTAGTGAAAATGTCAGGATTTAATTACATGTGGTACAGTGAATATCTGGAAAACAGCAGATACCTTATAAGTAGTATTTTAATTTCTCTTATTTAAGTTTATATCCTCAGCCCCGATTCTTAGTATTTTAACAATGAAAATGGAACAGCCTCCCTTTTGGACTTGATTCTTGGCCCACTTGGCTTAGGTTGGAGGCAGTGCCTGAAGACTTGTCCAATCAGTCTCTTAGGTGAGAACTGTCCAATCCTCACGCAGCCAGTGATGAGGGGGAGGGCTTTGACAATCTTCTGTTCCCGTTTTTTTCTGGAACCACCATTCTTTTAATCATTTTGTAGGCTTTCTGTCCTGAAACAGGAGCCCAAGTTTCTGTGCTAAGAAGATGCTGAAAACAAATCACAGGGAGAATGCTGAAAACCCTGAAAGCCAGAAAATGGTAAGTGTGCCTTGTTATTCTGAGACTGGATAAGTAGGTTGTTTGAAGCTGGCAAGAGTTTCAATGGCGGAAAATGAAAATTGTGGCTAGGGACATGTTGTGAGGGGGTAACAATTGTGACATATGCAGTACAGGAGAGAAATAAAGAATGTCCATGCACTTCTGCCCCTTTCAATGCTTTATTCTCTCAATTACTCAATAGAATTTCACTCTATAGGTTCTTAATGAAGAAAACAATAATTCTTAATTCTGGGTACTGCAAAAGACATAATCAATTCACAGAAACACTTGTAAATTAATTGTAAGCACTGCAAAGCACACTTCATCATAATAGGCTAATTATAGACATTCCCTCTTCATGTTAAGTTCAAAAGTCTCAACCCTTAGTCTTTATGTCCAGCATATGCACACTCACTCAGACCAGAGTGATCAGGTCAAAAACAAAGGCAGGCCTTTCATGGTGTGGAGCAGATGACTGGTTGGGAGAGGATGATAGGAAGAAGTTGCAGCTCTCAACAGCATCCATACAAGGGGGTATAGTTTTTGAGTGGTTAGAATTATGCAGAGGATCAGGAAATGAAGACAAGTGATGGGATGTCAGGTCCTCATTAGGCTCTCTTGCTCAAGTGCATTCTTGTTTTGGCTGGCTGAATCCCTGTTCATTAGTTCTATTATTTATATTAAATTTGGGGCTTTTTGACCCCCCCTCCCTTGCAATCCTTGCAATCTTCTTCAGCTACCACCAGATTTCTCCTTATCATTTACCCTGGGGTCAGAAACATCTAGTCTGGTGGTCTCCATCCTGAACTTTTTGCATTTATCTCTTATCAGGCTAGGACAGCCTGCCAGGGGCTTCACTCTGTTTATAGGTTGAGGGGAAGTAATTTGTTTGAGGCCATACTGGAGTGTTCTGTGTGTGTGCCTGGTGAGACTACAGGTTTGAAATTGGAGTTTTTAAAATAGAGTTGTGTAGGCTCAGGCCTAAGGCCATCTTCAGAGGACTAATCAGAGGGTCTCTGTGGCAGCTCAACCTTCACCACCACCACCCCTTACTAGTCTAGTGAAGGTTAGATCAGCAGTTAAAAACCTGGGCATTTTGTTCCATAATTGTATGGTGTTTTCAGCTTGTCTCTAAAGCCCTTTGTGGACATCCATGTGCCATGAGTCCAGCATGTCCCCACAGTTCTTTTCAGGTTCATACACAGGCAGAATTGGGATGTCAAACAGAAAAGGAGCTATTATAATCACCCCATTTAAAATGGTATCTTATTTTCTAAGGTTTAAACACTGGACTGGTTTTGACATATAATGAGGAAATATTATCTATTTTTAAAAGGATTCTGTTGATTCACATTTTATCTACACAATTTGTAACAGTGTAAAACTTGATTTAATTTGAAAATATAATTCATCCTGTTAAATTTCTGTGTTTTTACTGCACTCTATTAGAACACTGGTTTCAATGCCCATGCAAAATTATGATGAATTTATAGCTAAAGAGAAGTCCATATAATAAATAAAATAATAATATTGATTTTAATACTTTTTTTGTTTCATATTTCTAACTTAGTTAGCAATATGAGGAATTGAACTCATAAGTCCTTTATCACTGAATTACATTCTCAGTTCTTTTCTTCTTTGTTTTATGACAGGATGTTTCTCAGTTGTCAAGGCTAATCTCAAACTTTTGATCCTCATGCATCAGAAACCTGTATCATTGGTATTGAAGTGCTTGACCCTGCACATGGCTATTTTCTAACATTATTAAAAGTTGAGTATACAAACTAACCTAATGGTGCATGCCTTTAAGTCTAGTTACTCCCAAGGATGAGGTACTTTCATTTTTTTCTTTTTGAAAATTTATCCATGGTGACTAAGAGGCAGATATTTGCTTTGAGAGAGCATACAGCACAAGCCTTAAATCATACACTGCAGGGTCTATTTCTAGTGAATGAAAAAAAGAGTATCAGATATGTAATATTGTGCTGCATAATCACATGACATTTTGTTTGTTAACAGCAGCACAGTGTAAAATATTTAGTTGTATATGTATTCTAGATAATTAAAAGAATATTAGCATAAGTTCAGCACATATGCTATCTGAAGTTTCAGCCACACAGCAACTGACTGATGATCATTTGCATAAATGATAAGCTTGTCTAGGTACCACCTGGAGGTGGCTTTTAGTAATCCTAGGCAGGGGTCTTGTGTTCTGGTTACATGACTTTGCAGCATACATTGGACTGGAGATTCAGATCTCTGGCCTTCTTGATAAGGGATTATTACAGAAAACTTCAGATGTTTGGATTTTATGATGAGGGATCCTAAAAATTTGGATTTTGGGGCAGGCCCATGATGGCTATAGATATGCTATCTTGCTGATGCTTTCAGCAGGTTGGTTTTTATTATATATTTAAGGTAATAAACACTCTGATTCAGTGTATGTATTCAAGGTCATGAATATTTGTTTTTCAGCATGTATTCATTATGTAAAATTTTTGAAATTGGCCTTCTTTTTTGATATATATATATATATATATATATATATATATATATATATATATATATAATCTCCTATACAATGATGCAGGAGGCTATGACCACCTCTGCATAAGCATGACTAGTATGTCTACTGTGCCTTGTATATTTCAACTGCTAAAGACCCAACACTTGCTTCCTGGATCTGATCTGCCACAAAGGAACTGGCATAGTCTTTAGAATCTTTTTTTAATAATTTTAAAATATTTATTTATTTATTTATTTATTTTTAGTTTTTTGGCAGACACAACATCTTTGTTTGTATATGGTATGAGGATGAAACCCCGGGCCACACACATGCCAGGTGAGTGCGCTACCGCTTGAGCCACATCCCAGCCCTCTTTAGGATCTTTTGTAGGTGAGAGGTATCTGAGCCCTGGTATATTAGTGGTGTTGGTTTGGGGAGCGAGGAGCACCTATGACAATCAAGAAACATAGAAATTAGTGTCCACAATCCTATTATAATGTACCCCTATGAAGAGTCAAGATATGATGGGATGCATTTCCTGCTAACGTAAGGAAGGCTTCTGATTGCACTGTGTATTTACAAGAACCCAGCAAGTTTAAGTGTGAAGGACTACTTTAAGCAAAGGCTTTAGTCCCTGGCTATGGAAAAAAGTTGCAGGAGTATCACTGATGACTTGTAGAAATAGCCTAAGGACCATGTGTATGTGCTAGGGCCACAGTATAAGTGGTTTCTACTTATGTGACAGAAAAAAAAACTGACACAAAGCTAGATATGGTGGTTCATACCTGTAATCCCACCTTCTCAGAAAGCTGAGGCAGGAGGAACCTGAATTCAAAGCCACCCTCAGTAAAGGTGAAGTGCTAAGAAACTCAGTGAGACCACACTTCTATATAAAATACAAAGCAAGGCTGGGATATGGCATAGGGGTTAAGTGCCTTAGTTCAATTCCTGTTACCAACAAAATGAAACAAAACAAATAAACAACAACAACAATAAGGAAAAAAACTGATGAAAATGTATGAGAGACTGGCAGAATTATAAAATTGTAAGACAAACAAGAAGACTATAAAGCCAGAACACAATCAGTAGAGTAGGATCTCTGTACTTTAAAAATACCCATCAACTTTCCCCATAGTTTTTAGTGAGTCAGGGAAGGAGAAGGAGGATAAAGGCCAGCAAATCCAGTCAATGGTGATGCATAAAATGAAAGAAGAGCAGTCAATGACTCCAATGAACTACTGGCAGGGCTGGTCCAGGTATCCAATTGCATCACATTTTACCTATCAAGCAGAATTTGTGGACTTATGAAAATAAGTTAAACATGAAGCAAGAGATCCCTGACTGTTTTTTTTTTTTAATGTCTGTATGGTTTAGAGATGAATAGAATTCTATGTAGTGCCTTGAAAATGGAGAAGTTAGCCCTGCTCTTAACAGTAGAAGTTTTAAAATACTCAATGCTATGAGGTTTTTATAGGGCCAAATGTGACTGAGAGCATTACAAGTGGCAGGGCTTTCAGAGGGCTATGGTTGTAGTAGATAGCCAAGGTTATAAACTCATTGATTCAGTGTACATACTCAAAGTCATAAATATTTGCTTGAGTTTATGTACTTACTTCAGTAAAATATTGGCAATGTGCCTTCTTTGTCTGACCCGCAGTTCAAAAAAAGTTCTGTGAAATAATTTAGGGGACTGAGGGCTAGAAGCTAGAGGGTGGCTAGAGACAACTGTTGCCTTCAAATAAAGCAACCCTACTATCACACCTGCTCCTCACATCTTCTTTAAACTCCTGGAGCCCTAAACCTTGTTTACTGGGTCTCAGCCCCTGCACAGCAGCCAAAGACTTGAAAACAATTTGTAATTTGAGGCTAATACAAATCCTCTGATTTAAAGCAAGTTCCAAGGAGTATCATTTTTTTTTTGGTATTTTTGTTGGTGTTGTTATACTCCCAGATGGTATTCTTATAGTGGAGATTTGTGTATCTTTTGTTTTATAGATTACAAATATTGCCATAATTACTTCTCTCCTTCATTTTCTTATGTGAAATTTCATATTTTCAATTTGAAAAAGTCTTTTTATTTGGACCAGGGATTTAACTCAGGGGCACTTGAACACTGAGTCATATCTGAAGACTAACTTTCTATTTCATTTAGAGACAGATTCTCAGTGAGTTTCTTAGCACTTCACTCTTGCTGAGAATGGCTTTGAATTCACAATTCTGTTGCCTCAGCCTCCAGAGCCACTGGGATGGCAAGCATGTGCCACTGCAATCAGCTTCAATTTACAAAAAATGTTGAAATAAAAATACAGTCTTCTGGTTGCAGTATCCATAGCATGTTGCAATATTAACATGCCTGTAATAAAGCATATCCATTTTAAAATTTCTTCTCTCATGAGAAAATAAAAACATATTTTTGTTTCTTAATTTCTTCAATTCAGTTTTCAGCCTTTTTCCTAGATTACTTCAAGTTCATGCTAGAAGTTTTGTAAGTCTTGCTCAAACATATTATTCCTATGGGCGGGGGGATAAAACAGTATGAGATAAATGGAAATTCTGCTTTTATCTCATTTATTTGTTTTTTTAAATAATATTGAGTATTTAATTCAGGGGTATTTAACTACTGAGATATATCCTCAGGTTTTGTGTGTTTGTGTAAGTTTGTGTGTGTGTGTGTGTGTGTGTGTGTGTGTGACTATGTGCTTTCTTTTGGGTATTGAACCCAGGGCCCCATGCAAATGAGGCAAACACTAAACTAATGCAGCTGTATTCCCACCCCTTTTTATTTTTTCCCTCCTTTTTCACAAGTTTTTAAATTTATTTCTTTTTTTATTAATTTTGAGACAAGAGTCTTGCTGAGGTTCTTAGAGTCTTTCAACATAATTGAGACTAGTTTTGAACTTGTGATCCTCCTACTTCAGGCTCTCAAATTTCTAAGATTTTAGCGAAGACCCACAATATGTGACTAATCATATTTTTTAAATAAATGTCATTATTTATCTTCAAATATAATAATAAAAGAATGAAGAATCATGTGGTCTAGGTAAGGTAGGTTCTCCCTGTGGGGTAGGGCATATATAATCCTGAATCCACTTCAAGCTTATTAATAATTGTGAGGCTCATAAATGTGGTGGCACATACCTGAAATTCCAGTGATTTGTGAGACTGAGGCAGTAAGATTGCAAGTTTGATAAAAGCTTCAGCAACTTAGGAAGACCTTATCTCAAAATAAAAATGAAAAGAAAAATAAAAAAGAAAGAATCAGAAATATCAGTGAGTAGTAATAATCTCCTCAGTTTAATTACCAGTACCTGCCCCCACACACTACTGGTGGTGTTTTGAAAATGTTCTTTGACACTGAGCAACTCTATTGGCCTCGTGTACTACAAAAGGCAGAATGATACTGACTGCCAAAATACCGACTGTTCTTTCCCTTATCTGTATACAGAAAGTTGGCAGTGTGCTTTTCCTCTTATTCTAGCAAAAATGCAGAATGTGTTTCCCAAACTTTGAATCTGGGCTCTTCTTGTTTTTTATGGCTTATGTTAAGCTGTGGTATGAAAAATTATTTATCCGGTACCCAGTCAGAAACCATTTTGATTGCTTTTGCTTTTACTTTAAAAACACTGTCACCTTCATGATAACAAACCCACATTAGTTTGATCATGAGATATTCTGTTGAGGAGAATCAGGGTGATTTTTTTTCACAGTGAGATCACCCTCTAAAGTCAAGTAATCTTATCAACCATCAGCTAAACATATGCAGCAAAAATATCCCAGATGAACTCAATCTAACTGGTGAACAAAACAAATATGATTTAGTAAGTTTACAGTGATTAAAAAAGTATACTCACTGTTTGCAAGATGTCAAGATTCAATAACATATCCTACTGAAATTATTTGGAAAACAGAAGATATCTTATAGGTAGTGATTTAATTTTTTCTAGCTTAAGATTCAAGTTGAATCACTCAATATATGGTATTTAATTATTTAGAAATATGTGAAGACACTTATGCCTTTTATTTGTGCTAATATTTTCACAGTAACCTATAGCAAAAAGAAAGAAAGAAAGAAAGAAATCAAAACCCTGACATTAGGCTAAGAACAAATTGAAAAATAAAATTTTCTTTAATATGATTATACTTTAGATTCTGGGCTACTGAAAATCTGAATACCTGACACCCTCCACCTCCTGGAACACCAATTCTTTGTACTTTACAGTTTGATATCTGAAGTGGGAATGCATCTTTGGCCAGCATCTAGTGAGAAACAGTTTCCACATTTGAAAACTTCCTTTTTAGAGTCACCAGCTGTCTCAAAATGCATTGTTGCTCCCTTTTTTGGGGGGCCCTGATGAGAATATATCCAGGAAGTGTATTCCATCACCTTTGACATAAAAATGATGGTCTAAGCCTTTCATCTTCCTGAAGTCAAGAAATTCATAGCTCTCAAACATGAAATTAGGATCAATAAACTGAGATGTGCTTGAGACTTCAGGTAAATAGTGAATATTAAGATGAATTTCCAGGGGCTGGGGATGTGGCTCAAGCAGTAGCGCGCTCGCCTAGCGTGTGTGCAGCCCAGGTTCAATCCTCAGCACCACATACAAACGAAGATGTTGTGTCTGCCAAGAACTAAGAAAAAATAAATAAATGTTAAAATTCTCTCTCTCTCTCTCTCTCTCTCTCTCTCTGTCCCCCTCTCTCTCACTCTCTCTTTAAAAAAAAAAGATGAATTTCCAAAAATACATATATTCATTAATAAATTTGTGTGGTCCACCTATGATAATATTCTGGGTAGAGTGGCTTAAGTTATTACAAGTGATTTCACATGTTCTTTTTTTAAACATTAATACTAGAAACTTTCAAATAACACTTGTGCTTCACAAATATTTTGATGGACATGCTGCTTCAGGGGATGGACTACAAATTGAAAACTCAAAAACTATTCTCCCTAAAACCATAGAGCAGAATTTTATATAAAATTCAAAGTATTTTTTCATCATGTAATGAGGGGGTGTTACAAGGAATTAGCAAGGAAATTCAACTACTGAGCCACTTTCCCCAGCCATATTTTGCATTTTATATAGAGTCAGGGTATCATTGAGTTGCTTAGCACCTTCTTTAGAGGGTGGCTATGACTCATTATTTTCTGCCTCACCATTCTGAGCTGCTGGGATTGCAGGGGTACAAACCATGCCCAGAAGCAATATTTTTATTTATGAGTAATATATACAAATATGTAACTCATAAATTGAGTTAACCTTGTATACAGTCATAAATGAAAAATGTTATATCCTACTACTGCCTTAAAATAACCATGTTTTGAGCTGTGAATTCAGCTCACTGTTACACAAATGGAAAAAATAAAAACAATAGGTGCATCTGTGCATTTCAGTAATATCAAGTACTTTAGAGACCATGGAAGAAGGATTTGAGGCTAGAATGAGCAAATTACTAAGCTCTGTTTCAAAAAAAAAAAGTAGAAGGGGTTATGGGCATTCACAGCAATGCCCCTTGTGGATTCAGTGCGAGTATTTGTTAAAAAAGCCAAGAACTTGTCATACTAGCCTGATTCCTTGTTGGATGCAATAAACTCAGAACATAGGTTCACTAAGTTTAGCCTGGGACAGTGCCTGAAACCCTGTGTAATAATAGGCTCTTTCATTAAAACTGTCTAATCCACACACAGCCTATTAAGAGGTGGTGGGGGCTGGGGATGTGGCTCAAGCGGTAGCGCGCTCGCCTGGCATGCGTGCGGCCCGGGTTCGATCCTCAGCACCACATACCAACAAGGATGTTGTGTCCGCCGAGAACTAAAATAAATAAATAAATAAATAAATTAAAAAAAAAAAAAAAAAAAAAAAAAAAAAAAAAAAGAGGTGGTGGGATTTCAAAGTCTGGATCTGGGTTATTATGGCAAGTCTGCCATTTTACACTTGTTTCTAGGTTTCCTCTTTGATCCTCAGGAGCCCCATGCTTCTGTGCCACACAGGTGCTGAAAGAATCATAGGGAGAATTCTGGGGACTGTGAAAGCCAGGAAATGGTGAGTATGCACTGGTATCTTGAGATTGGATAGGAGGCTGTTTGAGTTAATGGGCTTGGTAATATAGGGCATTATAAATGGTAAATGGGGACACTGCATTGTCTTCTTCAGTGTCTGCTGGCCACAGAGCTTTTCTGTGGCAACTCTGCTCTCAGTCCCCTCTGACCATTCTAGTGGAGTGTAGGGAAGTAGCTAGACTCTGGGCATCCTGTCACATCACTTTATTATGTTTTTAGTAATTTCCTGAAGGCCTGATTGGACATCAATGTGCCATAGCCCAGCATGTCCCCAGATTGTGTGATGAAGACTAGGACGATAATGGGGAAAACCCTAACTTTATGTACTCTGTTTAATCACAAAAACAGATGTGTTCTGAAGGAGCCCACATTTCTTCTTTCTCCTGAGCTTCCTAAAGGACTGGAAAGCAGTACCTCAAATCAAGAACCCTGTCTTCCAGCCTAGCTCTTTATATGTCTCAGGATATATTTCTACATTTCCAGATTTCTGTTAATATTCTGTTTGTGGTGGGGTACTGGGATATAACTCAGGGACACTAAAACCCTGAGCCAAATCCCCAGTCCTATTTTGAATTTTATTTACAGACAGTCTCACTGAGTTGCTTAGCATCTCATCCTTTGTGAGGCTGACTTTGAACTCATGATCCTCCTGCTTCAGGTTCCTGAGACATTTTAAGCTTTCAGGTGTGGCTCTGTTCAATTTTTAGAGCTTTCATTGTGTCCTTCCTTTGTCAATTTTTTTTTCATGCTATATTTAAAATGGATGCAGTGTGTTTCTATTTTTTTTTTCAAGAACTGAATGGAAGTGTTTAAAGTTTTGGTTTCTTTTGTGATCATTTCACATGGGAGGAAAAAAGACAAGTGTAACTTGACAATTTGAACAATAATAACAAAACCCTCTCTCTCCTCCCTTTGCCTTCCCAGGTACAGAAATTATATCACCACCTCTCATTTGAGATTTCTCCTTGAAGAATTATTGTGTGATTTGTCCTCATTGCAACTCCCCATATTTGAATAGTTTTGGGCTTCCTAACTTTCTGACACAAATTTTTAATAGTTACCATGTCTTTGGGGGTGCCTAGAGAGTATAATTCTGTGAGACTTTCCTTTCTGTAAAGTAGTATGGAGTATAGGCTCTCAAGGGCATCTTTGGAAGCCCTTCAAGGGCATCTTTGGAAGCCCTTCAGCTGACAAGGATCTTTTAGTAATACATGGATGAAGCCCTCTGGGAAACTGAGGTAGTGTGAAGACACACCCCTTTAAATGCATTTTTTTTCAATCAAGACATAAAGTTTTTAGACTTATCACTCAGAACAGAAAGCCATGTGTTTATTAGAAGTGATGTGAAAGAAAAAAATGAGACACTCTGCAGGGAGACAGTGGATCCTCTTAGAGATGAAAAAGACAATATGGCTCTTACTCACTCCAGTTTTATTGGGGATCTAAGAAAATATTCCAAAGAATCCTCCCCCAGTCCATTTTTTGACTTTGGATAGAGAGTAGGATAACATCAAAAACTCAAGTACCCACATTCATGAAAACTTTAGGTTAACTATGCCCATGCTCACCATTTCTAATTGGATTCTTAACCATAAATTGTTGTAAATTTTATGGCTAGTAGAAATTATTTTTATCTTCCTGAGATCTGGTCTTTGTTAGGGTCAAAATTCTTCCCTTTAGTGGAACTTGGGTTACTCTTATACACATTATTTTGGGACTGCATTTATTATGCATAAAATGTTTTGTGAAGGAATATGACATATCCTCTCTAGTTAAGCTAGGCAGTGCTGCAGGTAAATTGCTTCTTAGAAAAAAAAAGATGGCATTAGAATATTGGGACCATTTTAAAGACTTTCTCTTAATTTGCTTCTACCATTCACATATTTGTTGGTATATGGTGCTGAGGATCGAACCCCGGCCGCACGCATGCCAGGCAAGCATGCTACCGCTTGAGCCACATCCCCAGCCCCCATTCACATATTTCTGTCCCCTATCAGTAGGGTACTATTTATTTATTTATTTATTTATTTATTGGTTGGCTGGCTTATTGTTGGTACTGTTTATTAAAACCAGGGCTACTCAAACACTGATCTATATTATTAGCCCTAAATTTTATCTTATAAAAGTGTTGATAATCTTTTGAGTTAAAATCTTGTTTAGTCACTTAGTGGCTCACTGACTTTTTTTTTAATATTTATTTTTGAGTTTTCAGTGGACACAACATCTTTGTTGGTATGTGGCGCTGAGGATCGAACCCCGGGCCGCACGCATGCCAGGCGAGCGCGCTACCGCTTGAGCCACATCCCCAGCCCCGGCTCACTGACTTTTTAAAGCCTGTTTTTAACCTATGACCCTTCACTTTTGGCCATTAAGGCTGCTGAAAATTCCCAGCCTACCCTTTAACCTGAAGGTGCTTCAGTTCTTTTACCAGGTTTGTGAATAATTCTACAATGAAAATGGGAGTACATTGTTTTCTATGATGTAATGACTCCAATTTCCTTAGGTACATACACTGAATTACTAACACTGAATCATTAGGCATTTTAATTTTGAATTTTTGCAGAACCAAGACACCATTTTCAATAACATCTTTATTCTATTTATGCTCTCACTGTCATTTGTACAAAGTCCATGTAATATGATCTGGAGTACCTACTATCTTTTAGTAGATACATTTTGTTGTTGTTGTTTTCCTCCTAAGTATTCTTTTTATTTACTTGTGTTTAGGTGCAGGTGAACACAACAATGCCTTTAGTTTATTTTTATTTATGTCTATGTGGTGCTGAGGATCAAACCCAATGTCTCACATGCTAGGTGAGCACTCCACCACTGAGCCACAACCCTAGCCCCTAAATCTCACATTTTTATCTTATCCATTCTGACAGAACTGTACAGGCTGCAGGAAACTAGCTATCTGACTGATGCATTAAATTTTGGATATAATTTTGTTAGATTTCAGGCTGTCAAGTAGCCAGAGGAAGAGTGTGTTCTAAATGTATTCTGTGATAAAACAGGTAATGTGGTTTCTAATCCATTTTCTGCAATACTGCTGTGAATTTTAGATCTTGGAAGTAGTTATAAACAATGCAAATCCAATTGTTTGCAATCTATGACGATTTGCACATGGCCAGTCACCTTTGCTTCTAAAACTTGGAAGTTTAGGATATACTCTCTTGAGCAGAGGAGCTAAATTTATACACTCAGTACATGGACAAACTTATTTTGGGAAAATTATGTAGGCTTGAAATTATTACTGCAGTGAGCAAGGGTAGTCGTGGCTCAGGAAGTGCTGAGCTGTCAATTATTCTGTCAGTGGTTTGCTGAATTTTGCCCTATTAAACATGTAATTGAAGCAAGAGAGAAACTCATGTTTTGGCAGTGAAAGTTGGCAAAAATGCTTCTAGGGATAAAGTAACACCTTTGAGATGTAAATTCTCTGCCCTGCTTTCAGGTGATGAAACATATGGAGAGACTTGCTAAGCCATTGAAGATTACCACTTTGTTATTTTGATACTTGCATGTCACTTCTTCTCTAACCACTAGATAAATTAAAATGAAAATCACAGAACATTCTACAGTTCTCCATACTAATCCTCTTTATTCAAGGTGGCCCTGAGTTTGGGGAAATTCATTCCAAATATGTGGCACTTCACTCAGCAATTCTAATGCCCAGGTATACCCTAGCTTTTTCTACCCATTTGGAAGGCAGGCATTTTCTCAGTTGTCTAAAGTGTCTAAGTCTCTCAACTCACTTATGACTTTGTCAAAGAGAAACACATAACATGAGTGGATGTTGATTCAGTGTATCAGTAGATTGAAGGAGAGTGAGAAGTCTCATATTCTACTTTATTTCTGTCGTGATTTTGATGTGACATATTTCCCAAAAGTTTATCTGTGAGACAATGCAGGAAGGTTTGTAGGACAAAGGATTGGGTTATAACCTTAACATAATTAGTGAATTTATCTATGAAGGGCTTAACGGTGTGGTAACTGAAGTGGTGAGTTGTGGCTGGAGAAGGTTGCAATTGAGGGTGTGGTTTGGGGATTATATTTGCATATACCCCAAATTCAGAGGCTCTTTCACTGATTCATGATTACAATGTGAGCTACTTCCCACTGTCACACACATCTACCTTGATGTTCTTTCTCACCTTGAGTCTTGAGGAATGGAGCCAGCCTTGTATGGACTAATGCCTCTGAAACTGGAAGCCTCCAAATAAACTTTTCCTCTATACAATTTAGTGTTGAGTCTTTTAATCACAGTGGTGAAAATCATATTTGAAATACATTCCATCTTCTAACCTTACAAGTCCTGACCTTAAAATCTACTTTTTGTTTTGAGTTTGAACCCAGTATTTTAACATACTCTGTACACAAACTCTCAGGGAACTGTTTTTCAAGCCCTAACCACTGATTTTAGATTGTATTTATTACCCATTTAGATATAGAGATACTTTTCATAGGGCTAGATGTAGACCACTTTATTGCTCTTCACAATACAAAAAATTACATGTTTATGAAGTCATCTTTGTGTTTAGTACATATTATGACTTTTTTATCTTTGTTATTGTGTTACAGTTTTAGAATATACATCAGTGTCACTTAATGATACTGCTACTTCATTTGCTTCTCTACAGCATAAATCTTGGGGTATTTTATACATACTTTTCTTCACACATAATTTTTATTTATTTATTTATTTATGTATTTTGCTTTAAGTTTATTCTTTCATTAAAAGGCAAGAATGCTCAAATTTAATGGAAAATATTATAGATTACATTGAGAGAAAATTCTTGTTTTTGTAATCCTGAATTTTATCTAAACACATTATTTCATAATTGAGTATTTTATGTGCTCTGTAAGTTTTTATTTGTAGATAAACCACTTAGCAGGGTGGGGATGTGCCTAGGAGTGCTTTGTGGGTATTTCCAAGGGCAAAGGTCATGTCCCTTCCTTGGACAGGTTTTGCTCTGAGGTAGAGGCTGGTTTTTCACAGGGCCCTAGGCTAAATGGCCAGTAGGGTGTTGTCTTAACTATCTCAGGAATCTGGGTGTAACAGAGGAATTTAATAATACCTAATCTTTTACATTCAAGCTTTCCAGCTTAGAAACTTTACCCTTTCAAAATGAATATTTGTAACCAATCACTTCTACCCAACTTGTTCCCACCAGTGAATGTGCTAATCATGTTTTAGAGTTGTTATTTGATTCTCTGCCTTCTCCAAAGAATGTATAAAACTGATGCAAACCTTGGGCTTGGGGCTTCTCAGCATCACCAGTTGCTGTGTGTGTGTGGAGGACCAAGCTAGCTCACAATAAACACCTCTTTGCTGCTTACATCGATCTTGGGTCTCTGGTGGTCTTTGGGGGTCCCGAATTCTAGCATAACACTTGCTCCAGAGACTCTGCCTTCACCTAACACCCTTCATAACCTCTTTTCCAGATTTCACAACCTCTCTTTCACTTCCTAGAAATGAGATCTGCTCTCTGTCAGGTCCACTCTGCTTGGTCTGTCTGCTCTACAGCATCCCCACAAGGAAGCATCAAATCTAAACTCCCCATACATCAGATGAGGAGCCACCAGCCAGATGAAGACTGGCAGATCAACTTCACTCACATGCCTAGGCACAAAATGCTTCACTACCTACTTATTTGGTTGATACTTTTTCGGGTTGGATAGAAGATTTCCCTACATCCAGGGAAACTGATGACACTGTCATCTCCATCCTCATCAAGCAGATCATTCCCAGGTTCAGACTTAACACCTCCACCCAGTCAGACAAAAATCCAGCCCCCACTTCTCAGGAAACAAGCAGACCAGTGTCTTCCTGTAACATTCATTGCCTCAACCCCAGCACAACCACAAACTGAATTGAACCTTCTTCAACTGGGTGACTCAGTATTACTTGAGGAACTGCATTCTCAGTCGTTGCAACCTCACTGGATGGGACCCCCATACAGTCATACTTACTACTCCAATGATGACCAAGCTTATAAACATTCTCCCAGGTACCATGTCTCCCACCTGAAAAAGGCACCTCTTCCAAATATCCAGTCCTGGACTTCCACCATGCCCACCAAACTCAAAATTTCTCACCAATCCTGTTCTTCTTTTATTAATCATTAAATTTCTTTCAAGTTTCTATCCCAACCACAGATGATGCTCTAACATCCAAGGGACATGGCACCAGGATTACACCATCCACTCTCAGTTTATGGTTAAGGTGATTGCCCTTCCACTGGCTGAAATTGGGCTGTCACCCATAACATTACTGGATTCAACCAAGCTATCTCTGATACTTCCTAGAGTCCCTATGACTGGACCAATGGCTGATACCAAGGATCTCCTCTGCCCAGGACTGATTTGATGCCATTGACGACTTGTGGTTTCAAGGAACTTTTATGGACTTTACCCCTGCCAAAATAACTGCTTATAGCTACTGGGTGTTATTTATGGCTGCCTAGTGTTTTTAGACCTGTCCCTGAACATTTCTCCACTTTCCCTCCTAGGTCCCATGCTACCCACCATTAAGCAGGATGTAGCCAGAGGATTTTATGATTTCCCCATGTCACTTAGAAAAACAAAAGGGAGGAATGTTAGGTTCAGGACAGGCTGAACCAAATTGTCTGTAGTGCAGGCTGAATCGATGTTAGCTGCA
This sequence comes from Urocitellus parryii, assembly GCF_045843805.1. Classification (NCBI taxonomy): domain Eukaryota; kingdom Metazoa; phylum Chordata; class Mammalia; order Rodentia; family Sciuridae; genus Urocitellus; species Urocitellus parryii. The sequence goes on along the minus strand of NC_135532.1, from coordinate 226,589,911 downwards.
GGATAACACATGCACTCACCCCCACACACACCCCCGTCTGGTCCTTTATCACCTGTTTACATCAAGTCTGAACACTCAACCCCCACCCACCTGGTGCAACAGAAACCCACATCTGACCCCTGCCCCATCTACTTGAAGGCAGAAGAGGATACCCTTAGCAACTACTGTGTAATCCAATCATTGTCCACCAACAAGGAAGCTTGCAGACCCAGAGACCCCATTAGAATTTGGCTTTAAAAACTCCCTCCTGCTGGGGCCCCAGTCTTTTGTTCTCTCTGTCTCAATCTCTTGCTTCACTCTCCCTTGCTCTCTATCTCTTCTCTCTCTCTTTCTCTCTCCTCCTCTTTTGCACTGCTGCAATAAAGATCTCTTGGTCACTTCGAGTGTTGTGGTCACTTTCCTTTCACTCCCCCCCCCCAAACTATCATTTGGCCCTGTGTGAGAGAGCAGAGGTGGGCTTAGAGTGACCTTTGTACTCCAGGGGCCGGGTCACTCGCCCAAGGAAAGTGAAATACTTTAGCCCAAGCCTTGCCTCAGGCAAAGGAAAGTTTGAGTACCCTTGAAGCATGGAATTCCAGTCTGGAAGAGTTAGTTGTCAACCACAGAACCAAGGCTCCTCTCCCTGGTATTGAACGTTTATCAAGCCCACTTTGCTACTGAGCAGTGAGGTTTGTACACAACAGAACCTGCCTACACACATAAGTGAAAGTGGGTGTGATACTTTCACTTACATGTAGAAGAGAAATAAAGAAAGGACAATATATGACATGCATTGCAGTCTCACTTATAAGCAGAAACTTCAGCTGTGGTGAAAGACAGCATGCGTTTGAATGCTTGCACCTGCTGCTAGTGAAGAAGTTTGAGTTGGTTAAAAACGAAAGAAAGAAAATGTACTAGGATCTATTTCAAACAAGAAAATTTAAGAGGGAGATGAAGATGGAAACTAGTTTTGGGACACTTAGTGTTTGGACAACCTTATTTAAACTAATAAAAAGGAGAGGCTAGATTGAACTAGGGATGACACGCCAAGGTCAATTACAGGCTTCCTCAGTCTACCTACAGTTTATACTATGACCCTTCCATAGATCCCTTCAGTTGCCAATAATAACAAGTAAAATATTAACAAGATTGAATTTTTTGGATTCATTAGGGTGAGATTTATGTGCCATCTCATACTGTTAGTATACATAGTAGTCTATGTATACTCACTATAATTTTAAGTTTATATTGAGTTAATGTGTAGTGTGAAAAAATGAGCACTGATTTTCAGACACTTTCCTTATTCTCCTGAAGCACCCCTTACTACTTTGTCTTACATAATTAGGGGTAAGGGGTGGAGTTTCCTAAAAACTTTTAAATATTGTGTCTTAAAGTAATGGTCATTTAAAGTGGGCTTGATTAAACCATTTTAAGATCAAAATTCTTGTTACCAGGATGAATCTTTTTTTTAATTTTATCACATCCAACTTTATTGAACACAGCTGGGCGCCAGGGCCTGGTGGCTGGCGTTCTGCCCCTGACTGGGGCACAAGGCACAAGGGGCGGTTCCATCCAAGGAGTCTCAGCAAGGGGGACCCCACAAGGCAACACTCTATCTAAAGGGTACTATATAGTTGGGAGACGAGGGTTGCTCCACAGACACATAAACAGGTCAAATCTTTTATAAATAAACATCCAGTGAAGAGACAACTCTAGTTCATCCTTGTTGGGTGCAGAGCAGGCTGAACTGTGTTGTCTACAGGGCAGGCTGAACAGATGTTGGCTGCAAGATAGCCCACGCACTCAAACCCCCCTTCTATCTGGTCCTTTATCACCTGTTTGTGTCAAGTCCTGCTCAAAGCTGAGCACTCAACCCCCCTTGGGCCAACAAGGCAGCTTGCAGACCCAGAGGCCCCATTAGATTTGGGCTATAGAAACTCCCTCCTGCCAGGCCCCCCTCTCTCTCTTGCTCTTTCTCTCTTGCTCTCTCTCTCTCTCTCTCTCTCTTGCTCTCTCCCTGTTCATCTCTTCTCTTCTCTCTCTCTCTCTCTCTCTCTCTCTCTCTCTCTCTCTCTCTCCTTCCTTCTTTTCTCTTTGTTGCACTGCTGCAATAAAGATCTTTTGGTTGCTCCGAGTGTTGTGGTCACTTTCCTTTCAATCCTTATACACAGAGCACTCTAGGGTGGGGGCCGGAGGCTGGCATCCTCACTGGTCGGGGGCCTGGATGGGAGATGAGTGGGCCCAATGTCCACAGCACGGGGAGGAAGGGGCCAGGTGGGGCAACAGACAATGGGCACTAGGACACTGCGCATTTACAAGACCAACTACGGAGGAGGGGGTGGCTGCCTGTGCATGTGTGTCGGGCTGTTCGTTCTAGAATGAGGAGGGGGGTGGTCTTTACATTGTGTTCTGTGGCTGGTGAGCTTGAGGGGCTACTTTGTGGAAAGTATGAGGGCCACGATGAGACCGTAGAGGCCAAGCACCTCAGTGAAGATGAGGATCAGGATCATGCCCACAAACAGCCGGGGCTGCTGGGCAGTGCCCCGAACACCGGCGTCCCCCACAATGCCAATGGCAAAGCCAGCTGCCAGGCCACTCAGGCCCACGCTCAAACCTGCACCAAGCTGGAGGAAACCCCTGTAGAGGCTAATACCATCATTCAGGGAGTTGTCGATGAGGACTGCCACCACCAGGCCATAGATGGCGATGATCCCAGCCATGACCACTGGGATGATGGACTTCATGATCAGCTCCGGCCTCATGACTGACATGGCTGCGATGCCGGTGCCACTCTTGGCCGTGCCATAGGCGGCACCCAAGGCAATGAAGATCATGGCGGACAAAGCGCCCATAACTGCGAAGAAGGAAGCATACTCGGGGTGTTCTTGGTCTCCGACATGTCTGCGGCAGGGGTGGGGCGGGGGACAAGCGGGCCAAGTCGAGGTGAAAACAGCAGATCAACGAGCGGGCGCAGAGGCGAGCAAAGGCCACCAGGATGAATCTTGATGATGCAGATCCATCCCACCCAAACACTGTGTGAAGCCTAGATCCTGGCCCCCAAACACTAAATGCCCCCAAACACTAAATTGATGTCCCTCAATACCTTTGATAACTAAAAATTTTCCTTAAGGACTGTTCTGCCTTTTTGAGAATACTATTAAGAACATATCCATTATCTATTTTAACAAGAAAGGGATGACAAACAACTTCTTTCTGGGAAAATTATTTTTTCTGATGTGTCTAACATATAAAAAAGGCCATGATCTTGGCTAGTGACACCTTTGCCAATTATTCTAGAATCTTGGAAGGCAAGGTTGTGTTTGTGTGGGTTTAATGGGAATTCACATTAGAAATGTTGACATCTAAACACTAATATCATTTTAGCAGTTTGATGTGAGAACAGAGTTGGGAAGTGACAGCAGTGTGTAAGATAGCAGTTCTGAGTTGAGTAGAATATACATTTGTGTCATCACTTTGCAGGGTGGGTTACTTACTAGGGGTTGAACCCAGAGGCACTCTACCACTGAGTTACAGCCCTTTCTCTCTTCTTGAAATTGCAGTCTCAAACTTGGAATCCTCCTACTTCAGCCTCCCGAATTGTTGGGATTAACAAGGAAGCAGCACCATACCCAGCTGTAATCACTTTTAAAATAACCCTTTCTACTTACAGGTGTTTATATTAGCAAATTTGGAAAATATAGATAGATGTACATACACCAGTCCTTATGGTATGACTCATTACAAATTATCTTTTCATTTGAAATAATGCTAGTTATGATAGAAAAAAATAGCATTTAGCTCAAGCTAGCTACAGTGTAACAATTTTTTTTTCAACTTGTTTAACTCTAAAAAGGATGTTTATTTTGACTTTTAAAAAATCTTGTAAGGGGCTGGGGATGTGGCTCAAGTGGTAGCGCGCTCGTCTCGCATGCGTGCGACCCGGGTTCGATCCTCAGCACCACATACCAACAAAGATGTTGTGTCCGCCGAGAACTAAAAAATAAATATTAAAAATTCTCTCTCTCTCTCTCTCCTCTCTCACTCTCTCTTTAAAAAAAAAAAATAAGTGAAATAAAGGTCTTGTGTCAACTAAAAAATAAATATTAAAAAAAAAAAAAAAAAATCTTGTAAGGTGGGGCTGGGGTTGTGGCTCAAGTGGTAGCGTGCTCACCTGGCATGCATGTGGCCCGGGTTCGATCCTCAGCACCACATACAAACAAAGATGTTGTGTCCTCAGAACTAAAAAATAAATATTTCTCTCTCTCTGTCTTTAAAAAAAAAAAAAGACCTTCTGTGCAAGCAGAACACACCCATGGTCTTTTCTCAAAACATTACAAAAAAAATCTTGTAAGGTGTTTGTTGCTTATTACTATTGAAAGTAATATTAATAAGTGCTGTGGAAACAAACATGTAAGTAAAGACTTCTCGGAGGAGAATATATTTTCAATTGTGTAGAGATGTATTGAATCTCTTTGACCTGAGAAGTCAGCCAAATTGAAAATAATTATTATTATTTTTTATTTTGAGCAAGTTAAATGTCCCAGAGTAAAAGAGGTCAGTACTGTTAAAAATACTGTTAAAAATCATTACTTTTTTCATATTCACATATTCATAAGTAAACTAAATAAATAACAAGTTACAAATATATTGAAAATGTTCCAGTTTCTAAGCATGGAGGAAATGTTGTCAAATAGACAAAACATGCATGCCTTTATGGAGTTTTACATTTGAGAGACATAAGAGTTAATTGGAAGAAAAACTAATAATTTACCATACAATTCTGTGGTTTATAATTAAGGCATTTCATTGATTTTTAAGATGCATATCTGAGATGGATGGAATCTTAAAATTGACATGTTTTAACCACATGGCAATTTTTCTTCTGAGTGGTACATAGAATAAGAATGTTATAAGTGTCTTAAAGGTGATGGCATCTCAGAGACAATGAAATAGGAAATATCTAAAAATGTCAGCACATTGGTAAATTTTTAGCACCCAATAATATTCAAAGGAGACTTGCAAAAAGAAGTTACATATTTCTATATCCTTTTTTTTTTTTTTGGAGGGGGGTGAGTACCAGGGATTGAAATCAGGGGCACTCAGCCACAGAGCCACATCCCCAGCCCTCTTTTATATTTTATTTAGAGAGAGGGTCTCACTGAGTTGCTTAGTGCCTCACCATCCCTGATGCTGGCTTTGAATTTGAGAGACTCTTGTCTCAGCCTCCAGGGCTGCTGAGATTACAGGCATGTGCCACCACTTCTAAATCCTTCTGTATAAACTAGAATTCTTTTTTTTTTTTTTTTTGCAAAGGTCAAGAATATTTTATTGTGGCTTGGGGGGGAGGGGAGCGCTGCGCTGCCCCGCACCCTGAGCAATTGTTGTGAGCCCAGAGGCGGGCAGAGGGGGCTGGTCAGGCCTGGCCGATGCAGCCAGCTGGCCAACCAGGGCCCTGCCCATTGGCTCCCGGGTGGGGCGGTAACCATGGCGACGGCCATTGCTAAGGGCCAGAGCCAATCAGGGCGTCACCCGGGCTGTTTCAAAAATCTCTCTGCAGCGCAAGGGGGAGGGGAGGCCCGAGCAGCACAGTGGGGTAGGGGAGGTGAGGTCTTGGCCCAGCAGGGAGGGTCTCCCTCCAAGTTGTCGCGTGTGGGGCCCGGGCTCTCACTTGCAGCCCTTGGGCACCTTGGGGACACTGGGCTCGGCTGCCTTCTTCAACTTCTTGCTCCCAGCCGCTGCCTTCTTGGCCTTGGTGGCAGCGGCCTTCGGGGGTGCGTGCTTGTCTGCTGAGGCGCTCTTGGTGGGCCAGGCGTCCGCTGGCGCCCTGCTACCGGCTTCTTGGGTTTGTGCACCACAGGCGCGGAAAAGGGGCTCTCCATTAGCTGGCTGCCTGCTTTTGGCGATGGAGCCTGAAGGAGCCAGTGGCGCCTGTGCCGTTGACCTGCAGTAGCAAGTCATTCTGCACCACCATGCACCAAGTACTTGAGGTAGGTGCTGCTGTTCTGCTGGTCCAACCCCCGCCACCTTCTTGGCCTCTGCATAGATGCACGGCAGCGACAAGCCACTGTACTTGCGACAAGCTGGCTGTACTTGCTCAGCTGGTTCTTCTTGCGGCTGCTCTTACGCTTGGAGACACCACGGTCCTTGTCGCTGCCCCCCATGCGTTGCCGCCCCCCCCCATGGCCCCCTCGGTGCCCGGTAGCGGAAGGGCCTCCTCCAGCTCCACCGACATGGTGGCCAGCGGGTTGGTGGCAGGTGGTGCCGGGAAGAGGAAGGTGAGGGGGGTGGGGCTCGGGCTGCAGGTACTGGGGCTGGGCGGCAGGCCTGGGGACAGGTGGGCGAGCGCCATCCGGGAGCCGGGGTGGGAGGCCAGGGCAGCTCTGGGGCTCAGGGAGGGCTGGAGCTCGGTCCCAATCCTGCCGCTGTTGCCGGCGCTACTGCTCCAAAGCTGCCTGCCTTCTGGGCGCGTGCGCTGCGCTCTGCTAAACTAGAATTTTTTATTCAGAAGATACCTATACAGATCTTTCTCCTTGTGTAAAACAAATGGAATACCAGTATTCATCAACATGAGGACAATTTTTTTTTGGAAAGGGTTTGAGGAAAACAAATTTCTTGGTGCTTTTCCACGAAAGCACATGGTGTGCAGTTAATGCACTTGAGATTAAGTTGAGACAACACAGGCAGAATTTATGGAATATGGATTATTTTTGTTTGTTTGCCCTATTTCTAAAAGTTTGTAGGTCCACTTATAATTTTTTTCAAGTGAGACATCCTTAAGTTGAATTTCAATGATTCATAGTTGTTATTGTTTTTATAAGAATGTATTTGAAAACATTTATTCTCTGTGTACACAGTTTATGTAGGAAAGTAGTTCCATGATATCTCTTGGCTAGGAAGCCTGTATAAGGACTTTTTCCATCTGATACTGAGGACAGGTTTCATGGGAAACTCAACCATATGAAGGTTACATACCTATTTCCCCCTGGAGGACTCCAGCTTTGCTTATCCAAGAGTGGTCCTACGTCCTGGAGCTTTTTTGAAATGCAGACTGGTGGTGTACCTGAACCTGTGGGAAGAACCAGACAAGATATGTGACTCTCAGACTTGAGGGTATTACCAGGATTGCTGGACTAGTACAATTTTCTGATTCAGTAGTCTGGATGGGAGCCTGAGAATTTTAATTTTAACAAGTTATCACATGATGCTGATGCTGCTGATACAGGGACCACACTTGGAGAACCATTATACTAGAGTGTCCTCTTTGTACATTTTTCTCCCCTTTCCAAATTTCTTACTTATTCAAATAGCTTTTTAAAAAGAGATTATCATATTCTTTAATTTGATTGAAAGGCAAGAAAGCATTTTTTTTTTTGCAATGACCACACTAAGATTGCTTTTCAGCATCTAATTTCAGAGCAAAAAAAAATCTCTTTAAACCTTAGTTTTAAGTCTTATCTATGGGTGTCTCTTTCTCTTCTTTCTGTAAGTATTCTTTTTAATGTTTGAAAATTCTTTTAATGTAGATAACATGTTCTTATGGTTCAAAAGTTAAAATGACACAGGCATGCTTGGGAAAATGTGATTTCCAACTGCTTTTGCCCCCCCTTCACCACTCTTTCTTAGATAACAACCTTTAATTTATTTCCCATAGATGTGAATTGTTTCCTTTTATATAGAAGAAATGCCAGTGTATTCGATTCTTTTTATATAAATATTACTATGTAAGTAATTCTATCCTATGGCTTTTTCTTTTTATGCTCTTGAGATTTTTTCCTATTAGTATTTATTTAGAAAGAATATAGTATTTGTTTATAGAAAACATTTAAAAAAATAGCTGTGTTTAAACAGTGTCTATTAAGTGCCTTGTTTACTTATCCAGCCCCCCCTAGTGGGTGTTTGTGTTGTTTCTAGGTTTATCACAGACCATACTATAGTGAAACAGCTTGCATACATATCATTTTATACATGTGCAAGTACATCTGTGGGATACATTGCTAGAAGTGGGATCGCTGTGCCAGTGGGCAGTGCATTTATAATTTAGTTAATTGCTTCCTTTTTTAGGTGTTGCACCATTTTAAACTCCCACAAGTACAGTTGCTCCTCATTATCCATGGAGGATTTGTTTGAGACCCCTTTGTGGATACTGAAATACAAGGATGCTTAAGTCTCATATAAAAAGCATAATATTTTCATATAACCTATGCAGATTCTCCACATACTTTTAAATCATCTTTAGATTGCTTAGAAGACCTAATACAATATAAATGCCATGTAAATAGTCGTTACACTGTATTATTTAGGGACTAGTGACAGCAAAGAAGTTGGCATGTGTTCAGCATGACAATTTTTTTAACCATTTTTTTAGAGAGAGGGAGAGAAAGAGAGAGAGAGAGAGAGAGAGAGAGAGAGAGAGAGAATTTTAATATTTTTATTTTTCAGTTATTGGCGAACACAACATCTTTGTTTTGTATGTGGTGCTGAGGATCGAACCCGGGCCGCACACATGCCGGGCGAGCGCGCTACCACTTGAGCCACATCCCAGCCCCTGCATGACAATTTTTTTAAAAAATATTTTCACCTATGATTGGTAAATCCAGTCTGAATACCACAGACACAAGAGTGCAGATCGCAGTGTATGAGAGAGTTCCTATTTTTCTGGGGCCTTTCCAATGTACTGTGTACAAACCTTGAATTTGTTAACAATTTGATAGATGAGAATTATCAATATAGAGTAGTTTAATGTGGATTGCTATCATTATTAATAAGGCTGAGCATATTATGCATAAAAACTAATTGTATTTTTTTTCTTGTGAACTCTCTGTTAATGGTTTTTTTCACATTTTTGTTTTGGGTTGCTTTTTTCCCATTATCAATTTCTAGAAATTTGTAAATTGGAGATATTAGCCCTGTGTGATATCAATTATAATTTTCCCCTGATTTTCACTTATTTTTATTTACCTTCACATATTTTGATATACAAAAGTCTTATATTTTTCTTTAAATATTACAGTATATATTAATCAATATGGTATCTTGATTTTTTTTTAATCTTTCTTTATTTCTAAGTGGTGCTGAGGATAAAACCCAATGTCTCACAAGTGCTAGGCAAGCACTCTACCACTGAGCTACAGCCCCAGCCCAGGTATCTGGAGTTTAAGTCACTGGAAGCCCTCCAAGATTTTTAGAATTTGCCCATGGTTTCTTTTAGTACTTTTATGGTATCACTTTTACATTTAAATGTTCAAATCAGGATTTATTCTGGTGTTCAAAATGATGCATAGGTTAAACTTTATCTTTTTCTGTGTGTCTGTTATTTTCACCTGTTGATTTTAGAGCCCTCCTTTGAATCTGTTATGGTATTGTTAACTTTTGGAGGTATTGGGGTATCTCTGGGTTTTGTATTCTATTAGTCTTTTTCTTCATATACCAGTATCATATTATTGGTTTTATAAAAGTTTTAATATCTTTTAAAACTAGCTTCCCCTTGTTGCTTTTCATATTCCTAGGAATTCTTGCTTGCTTATTTTCCCATGAGTACTTTTGAACTGTTTTGTCTAGTTCTAGAAAAACAGAAATCTAAAGGAAATAAACATCAGATTAAATGTATACATTTAAAGTCTATTTAACTTCTCCAAACTTTTTTTTTCAGGATCTTAATAAAGATGCTATGAAAGAATGTAAGACAGAAAAATAATTAAATATTTTTACTGTGGTGTTTTATGATTTTACATTTTTAAAATTATTATTATTATTATTATTATTATTACTATTATTATTATTTTAGTCTGCTTACTTAATGTGTAAAAGGGATATTATTTTAGGAGTGTTTGAGTTCATAGAACCTCTGGGTGGTAAGTTGGATGCCAATAATGTGGGCTGTTTGAATAATGATGTTTGTCTTTAACTATCTCTTTGACTGTAATATTTTAATTTATATTTTCTTGTCATTTTAAAGTGTGGTTCTGAGAAAGAGATCCTGTGTTACATTTACTTGCAACATTCAATGAATTCTTTCCACTTAAATAGGAAGATGAAAAGATTTGAAGTAATTTTGGTGATATAGAGGCACTTCTTTCTCTTAAAAGTTTGTTGTGATTTTTTATTATAATAATTAGAAAAATTTTTACCCATCTAAAACAACATAATGACAAAAGTAAGCCCTCAACTCCTACACAAAGAAATGGCCATTTTGAACAACCAACAATAAAAATTAAAAAAAAAAAAAAAAGAAATGGCCACCATTAACTCACTTTTGGAAACTTATTGTTGGATATGAAAGTATACATTAGACTTTAAATACACAGCAGTCTCTCTATATGAAGCTATGTGGGCATTTTTACTGTGTTCTATATATATATATATCTGTATTTGTGAGTTGAACTTGATGTGCATAATCATGGGTGATTATTTTACTGGCTGCCTAGTTTTGTTTTTTAATTATTTTTTTAGTTGTCAATAGATCTTTATATATGCAGTGTTGAGAATCAAACCCTGTTCTTCACAGGCAAGTGCTCTACCACTGAGTTACAACCCAGCCCTGCCTGCCTAGTTTTCTATTATTTAGAGACATCATACTTTATCTAGCTACTCCTTTCATAACTATTTATATTGTTACTTGTTTTTCTTTCTTGAGAATGATGGTATGTTGATTATAGTATATTTATTCACTTATCTTCTTAGAGGTATAACTGCCAGGTCAAAGATTATATACATTTTAAATATTGATAAATATAGCTAAGCTGTTATCTGTAAAAACTGCCCCCTCAATGTCCATGAGAATCCTATTTTCAAAACCCTTGCTCACACCAAGTTTTGTTAATCTTTTTAAACTTTGCTAATCCAGTAAGGAAAAAAAAGTACATTTTTGAGATAACATGTTTTTTTATTGGTACAGGGGATCGAACCCAGGGGTACTTCACTAGTAAATTTGATCCCCAGCACCTTTTATTTTATTTTATTTTATTTTGAAACAGGGCCTCTCTAAGTTGCTGAGGTTATTTTTGAACTTGTGATTCTCCTGCCTCAGTCTCCTGAGTTTCTGGGATTATAGGTGTGTTCAACTGTAAACTATTGAAGGAAACCTGGTGTTATTCAAAGATTTCTTTCACTCAACATTCTTATTAACATAAATAATTCTCTTCCTTAAGAACATACTAGTGATTCTTACATGTCAGATATTCTTAGGCATTAAATATGATGAAAATATTTAAATATATTGAGTTTTTTTTAGGTCTTTTGCCTTGATTTTAACTCATTGTTCATATTTGAAAACTTGAGATTTGGGGATGTGGCTCAAGTGGTAGCACACTAGCCTGGACTGTATGATTCACTGGGTTCAATCCTCAGCACCACATAAAAATAAAATAAAAAGATTGTGTCCCACCGTGAAAAAAAACATAAAAATTAAATATTAAAAAAAATTGAAAACTTGATCAACCCGCTATAATTGTTTTGAATACAGAATGATTTCTTCTGCAAAGAGCAGTATTTTTGTGTTTTATTCACCTGAAGGGAAGCCTAAAGTAACTTTCAAAATAAATTTCTTAACAATTTTCAAACATGGATACAAATCGCTGAATAGCATACAGAATATTATTTCCATAATGGGGTGATAATATAGTTTTTATGAGTTATGTAAACTATATGATTGTGCGATCATATCTAAGACTATGCGTATCTCTTCTGACAAAGATTTTATTACTTCCAGATGTAAATATGATTTTTAATTTTATGTTTGCTTTAGATTTTATTTCAATCAAATAAGAGTTACATATAAAGATGGCCTCACATGAAGCAGATTCACAACTTTATCATTGACAACCTGTTTATTCTTTGAACTGTCTTCTATACATAAACTACATCTAGATTGCCTTTCCTGAGAGTGCTTTTGTTTTCACTTCAAATAACATTGAATAATAAAAAACATTGTTTATTGAATAACCCAAGGCTGGGACAATTTGGTCCAACTGGCGATTTATTCACCAGTTTTCATTCAGCACTGAATACCTACCTACCTGGTAGGCATCCACAGACACCCAAATCATTATTTACTTCTTTGTTTAATTTTTTTGGTAGTGGGGATTGAATCTAGGGGCACTTTACCACTGAAACACATCCCCAGCCCTTTTGTTTATTTATTTTATTTTTTTAAATTTTTAGACAGGATCTTGCTAATTTGCTTAGGGCCTCACTAAGTTCCTAAGACTGGCCTTGAATGTAGGATCCTCCTGCCTCAGCCTCAACCTCCCAATGGTTGATGTATATTGTCATTATTAAGTTAAAGATGCAAAAGAGAATAGTATACATTTTAATTTAGAGAAGACTAACATGGTTTCTTTTAAATTTAGATGTGCATAACTGTATGGCACTTGCTGCCATAACATTCGATGGTACTTTATTTCAAATTTTGATGTGGACTATATTCTTTTAGTTTTTAGAATCACAAAAGTCCTATATTTTAAATCTTTTTTTTTTAATGGGCAGAGTAAATATTTAAACTAAGTATACTGCTGGATCTTGTTTAAGATCTGTTTATGTTTCTCAGTATAGACATAGCAACATTTTTCACAATATGTTGTTTGAAAATAATGATAAACTAAATGCCCCCCAAAATAAAATAAATATAATTGCATGGTTCACATTTTTTAAAATAAAAGCAGAAAATTAGATTGCCAGACTTTGAGTAGAATGAATAAGTTTTTGTCTGAGACTTGCCTGTAAAGCTTTTCTGACTCCTAAACCAGTTTTTCACAGCCAAAGTAAACAGAGAGTTGGAACAATTAATGATTTAACAGATTTAAGCAGTATTTTGGTCTCCATTTTATATACTTTATTTCTATTAGAATGCAGGATTCTAAAGAATTCATGTAACTTGTTTTAATTATTATTTTTGCAGAAGTCATTTGCTTGTGAAACTTTTAAAATCAATTAAATAATACTCTAGCAAGTTTTATTTGCACTTTATTTTGCCTAGCAATTATTTTTATTTTTTTAATATTTATTTTTTAGTTGTAGTTGGATACAATACCTTGATTTTATTGATTTATATGTGGTGCTGAGGATTGAACCCAGGGCCCTTATGTGCCAGTCAAGCACTCTACTGCTGAGCTACAACCTCAGCCCCTAGCAATTCTTTCTTTTTTTTTTTTAATATTTATTTTTTAGTTCTCGGCGGACATAACATCTTTGTTGGTATGTGGTGCTGAGGATCGAACCCGGGCCACACGCATGCCAGGCGGGCGCGCTACCGCTTGAGCCACATCCCCAGCCCGCAATTATTTCTTAATACATAGTCTGAAATTAAATCAAGGCAGACTTGAAATTACTGAGTCTTCATTATTGGGCCAAATTAATGACGTTTTCCTGGACTTTTCTTTCTGGTATCTTATTGTGGCTAATGATGTAATCTTATTTGTTTTCTAAAATATTTAATTTTTAGGTTTTTGAATCTTTTCTGTGGAAATACAGGAATTTGTTTATACAGTGCCTTTCATTTTACTGATGAGTTAATTTCTTTAATTTTGTGCCCTAAAACCTATTAAAAATATTCCTGGAAAGTGAGGGATTAAACAGAAGTTGTAGTAAAAATGAAGGCCTTTTTCTGTATTTTTCCTGTTAGCTACATTTGTTAAAATTTTTATACTACATTTAAATAAATATTAAGAATTTATTACAGGGATGGGTTTATGGGTCAGTGTAGAGCACCTGCCTGGCATGTGGGAGGCACTGGGTTTGATCATCAGCACCACAATAAATAAATAAATAAATAAATAAATAAATAACAAATAAATAAATAAAGCAATTATGACTATCTACAACTACTCCCCCCCAAAAAAGACTTTATTACATATTAAATGGGTTGGATTTTCTGTATTAGAAACAGTTTCTTTCTATATTAGGCATAAAGCTTAATTTAGAGTGGCAGAGTGAGTGATCATTTGATTGGAAAGTTGGGTAGACAGTCTTTGGTTAGTTTCATTTTGTAACCTTCCAGCTAATTGTTGAATTTCATGCTCTTTTGTTCTTTGTTCTTTCTAGTTTGGATCTGGTTTTATGGTTGGTTGAAATAGGAATTTATTGGTAGGAACATAGATTATTTTCCCATTTGAACAGATTGTGTGTTTTTCTGACAGCTTATTCTGTCACAGGCAGAGTGATTCAACCAGACCCTTATGCAGAAGTGTTAGTATATGATTTGGGCAGCCATTTTCAAAAATAACAGCTTTATTGATATATAATTCACATTACCATCAAGGTCACTCCTTAAATGTGCAATTAACTGAGTTTTAGTATATTCACACAGTTGTGTGCCTATCCAGCTATCTAATACTAAAACACATTTGCCATACCCAAAGAAGACCCATGCCCTTTAGAAGTCAGTCTCCACTCACTCTTGCTCCATGTAGGCATGAATTTTCTTTCTCTCTTTGTGAATTTACTTGTTCTTGACATGATATATAAATGTAATCATTCAATATATGGTCCTTTGTATCTGATTTTTTAGCCTGTTTTTGAGGTATCACATGTCAGAACTTCATTTCTCTTATTGCTAAAAAGTGTCTCTTATATAGATACACTGCCATTTATTTATCCATTTATCAGTTGATGGATATTTGGGTGACTTTCACTTTGTGGTTCTTATGATCATGCTGCTGTGAATATTTATGTTTTTGAGTTGACTTCTTTTTCTTTTGGGTAGATACTTAGGATTGAAATTTATGGGCCATAAGTAACTCTGCCAGACTGTTTTATAAGGTGCATCAACCATTTTCTATTCCCGCCAGCAATGTTTGAAGATTCCATTTCTCCATATCTTTGTTAACAGTGTGCCATGGTATTTTTCCATAGAAGTCATCCTAATGGGTATGATGTGGCATTGCATTGTGGTTTTTATTTGCACTTCCCTGACAACTAATGATATTCAATATCTTCATGTACTTGTTAGCCATTGTTTATCTTTGTTAGACAAATGCCTATTCATATTCTTTACCCATTTTAAAAATTGAGCTGTCCTTTTCTTGTTTAGTTTTAATAGTTCTTCTGTATTCTGGATATACACAAAAGTACACTTATCAGATATATAGAAGTATAATTTTTTTCTTATTCTATAGTCTTTTCATTCTTATAAGGCCAATAGGCTTTTTGTTCAAGTCCAATTTACCAGTTGTTTGACTGCTTATGCATTTTTCTCTGAAATTTTCTATAAGTTAAAAAAAAACAGACCTTATTTCTCAACATCTTCCATTAATTTTTTTTTCCTACAGAAACAATGATTATTTAGTTAACTACACAATGGGTTAGAGATATTAAAAATATTTTTTGTTTTCAAATATTTTCATCACATTTAGTGAAAGAAGCCCAAGTTTTCTAATTGATATCCAGTGCACTTTTTTAAAATCAGAAAATGTCTTTGATTTTTCTGCTTAGCTCAGAATGCACACATTATTCTGTAAATATCGACAGGTGTCTAATGTATTCTGAGGACTTGACTGGGCTTGGAAATCCAGAGATTCTTGGAACATGGTCCTGTCCTTAAGGAACCAGAGGTCATGTGCCAGGCTACAGATTTCTACAGAGGGTAGTGGCACCAGTGGAGGAAGAGGGGCACTGTCTGGGTGAGAAAGCCTCTCAGGGAGGCATGATAGCGCTTTGTCTACAGAGACTCATTGTCGCGACCCCTTGCCCGCAAGGAAGACGCAACTCAGGAATCTTCTTTCAGCAGTTTATTCAGGTCCTTGATACTTTTTCTTCTTTCAGCTGTTTATTCAGGCCTTTGTATTGACATGTCTTTTAGCTTCTACTACTACTCCTACTGCTACTACTACTACTACTACTACTACTACTACTACTCCTGCTACTACTACTCCTACTACTACTGCTACGTGCCCCAGCCCTAATAAAGCAGATAAAGCCCCAATGCACAACTGCCACGTGGATCTTTCTCATAGGGTGATTTACAGCTACGTGCCAACTCTCCCAAAATAAGGAGTTGTTTATCACAGGCCACGGTGTTATCAGCGCCATCTTGTAATGGCGGCCACAGTACACAGAAACGGCTCACCACAGTTCCCCCTTTTTAGTTTTACTAAGACAATACAGGCGAGAGTAGAGGTCCTATCCCACTGTGCAGAAGTGGCTGCATATGGTTCAGCCCTAAGGAGGCGCCTTCCCCAGATCTGGCTCCATATCAGCCGACGCCTTTTTTCGTGGGGCGGGGCGTGGACGTCCAACCCGCATGCAATAGGACATGCTCTCCTTGAGGTCCACTTCAAGGATCACTCAAGTGCAGTGCCTTGCCTCGCATCCTGTATCGTGACGATGGTGGACGAAGGGGGACAGCTGAGGCTGAACTGTGACTGATTAGAAATACGACGACAAACAAGTTGGCAGCACCCTGAAAGAAAGGCACGGACAGTAGAAAGGGGGAGAAATTCGGTCGTGACATCTGCCATTGTTAGATAAAGGCCAAGACGTTCCCGTGGAATACATGTGTCTCAGGCGGAAAAACAGGAGGCCTAGTGAGCTGGCCACTTCGACATGCAGAACAAGGAATTGGGGGCTGGGCCCCGGGGGCCAGGGAAGGCCTGCTATCAGCAAGTTCCCCTCTTTTGTTTATTGCATGTCAAAGGGAATCAAGTAGCCCCTGTCTTAGGTCGTCCACCGCCACTGCACTGCTTACCCGTCTCTGGGGAGGCCCCACTCCCCTGTCTTAGGTTGCAGTGCAAGCGTGGAAGTTGCCCGTCACTGGGTACTACAAGATCAGCTCAGCATGTTGTGGCCAACAGGACATTGTTATGGCAACCGCCTCCATAAACAGGACCCATGACCATCACCATCAAATGGCAGGTGTAGTTGGACTGTAAGATTAGCTAGCAAAGATCCTAGTGCAGAAAGGCAGGGAGGAGAGGTATGCACAAAGGAAAGATATGGTAGAAGTTCCAGCATTAGAAGAGTGACAAAAGAAGGACATGTCGATCCCAGTGCAATGTTATAATAACTTGGGGTGCAACCACCATGTCAAAGGTTTACTGTTTAAGATGCACAAGCCAGACCTGTGGCGAGTTGCCATTTTCTAAAGCAGCAAGAGCTTGTATGATCATAGCCTTATCGTGAGCACTGCGGGCCTTGAGGCAACAGAGAAACCACAAACAGAGAAACATACCAAAGCAACACATTGCACCAAAAATGCCTACTCCCACCCACTCCTTAAAAAAGGAAAAAGCAGAAGAAATCCAACGGGTGAATTGTCCCAAAGTCACTGGTACGACACGGGTGTTATTCAAAACAGCAATCTGAGTTAGTTGAGACTGGATCAAGTTTTCTGCTTCCATGGACCAGGTTTCGGATAAATACTCTCCGATGATGTATGAGGCATTTCTGGAATCATAAAATCTGACAGAGGTTATACATAAATGTGCTCGTTGATCAATACAACCCAAATGTACTAGGTCAGACAATTCCTCAACTTGAGCTTGAGGCAAATCTATCCTTTGATTAGCAGCCAAAATCCCAGATAAAATGTGTTGATTAATTCTAAATCACAGGACACCAAGGTTCTTCATCCAGGAGGAGGCATGTGTGCCCCCTTTTTTTCTTTTTTTTTTTTTTCTTTTATACTTTGGAACAATTTTTGAAAACCTTAGAATCTATAAACAAATTATTATATTTTGATAAGAAATATCAATGAAAATAAAGTTAAAACCTTTAGATATTTTGGAGAAATAATTATAATAATTTATCATTTTATGAGTTTGAACAATAACCTTGAGAATTAGAAATTACTTGATTGTATTTTTACTTAAAAGCAAATTTATAGTAAACGCATTTATCTCAAATATCTGTAACTGAAAAGGCAGAGTATCTGATAAATGTAAATATAAAACATAAATTATGGGTTTTCTGTTGAAGAAAAACAATTAGGCAAATATATATTAACTAATCAATTAGGCATGTGCTAATTAATTTATAGATTAACAAATATAGGTTATCTAAATATCTAAAATATATATATAAAGAATAAGAACATAACTTATAATTGTATTAACTTTATGTAACCACGTGGTCTTAAAATATTTGGATCCATTGTAATTTATTTTTAACTAGGAGTGCACTCTTCTATGTGACGTCACTTGATGTAACTGAAATAAGATCCTTGAGTATACATTTTTATTTTTATAGTTAGCAATGAAAATAAGGATTTTTTGGTCATCACAGGAACTTTGCCGGCTTGTTCCTGTGGCGAGCAAATGCATCCTCATAACCTTCAAAATTAAAAGTAAAATATAAAGAAGCATATTTGATATCTCCTATCAATAGAACTTTATTCAGTAACACAACTATAGAGAAAAAGTCAAGTTATTTAACTTAGAATTAGCTTAAATTTAGGACTGTAACATAGAAACCTGTGGAATTAAGTTTTGTCTGAAAAAGATATCTTTTGTTAGCATTTACAGGTAGGCATTTTTTAAAAAATACAGGCTCTGAGTAGCTCCGGTAGAAATCTGAAACACAGCAGTACAGGTTAGTGGCTGGAAAGCGGGACCAGAAGTCCTGTCTGAGTGACTGTGGAAGAACCAATCAGAAGCCCGCAAAAGTGTGGGAGGTGGGACCAGGAAGCAGCCATGCCGGCCAGACACCCTATGGTTACCATGGTGATGCAAACAACATGGAGTCTGGTGCCCATTTTCAGGGCAAAAGTTCTCCAAGTTTTCTTAGCCGATTGTATTTTGTTTGATTTTGTCTGCATTTTCCCCCGCCTGGCCAAGATCTTACTGCGGTAGCAGCTTGTTCTGTCTCTGCGACCTGCGGTTGCAGTTGTACATCCTGTACTTCCTGGCATTCCCCTAGGGAGTCTACAGATAGAAAGGGGTTGGTCCGTGGGAGGTGACGAAGTCGCCCACTCCCCGGGGTACCATTCCGTCCCTGGATTGCCCCATACACCTAGGCTTCCGGGGTCCGGGCCGGGCCCCTGTTTCCGTTTTGAGGGCAGCGGCCAGAACCTGTCCTGTAATATGAGCTCCATCAATATCCTTACAAGCTCGAATCATGTCATCAACACTCTTTGCTCTGGTAGATTTAATGGCATTTTGGCAATAGGAATTTGCATATTTAAGAGCCAATTGCTTAATGACCGGCATGGCTTGTTCCAAGTTAGGGAATATTTTTTCTGCTACCTGTATCAATCAGGCAAGGAAGTCAGAATAAGGCTCAGAGGGTCCTTGAGCAATTTTTGAAATTTTTGTTTTAGCATTTGAAATAGGTAGAGCCTTCCAAGCCTAAATGGCTGCTGTAGCTATCTGAGCATAGACCCCAGGATTATAATTAATTTGTTGATTTATGATAGCATATTGTCCCAAGCCTGTTAACATTTCAAGGTTATGCCGTGGGAAGCCAGCGTCCTGATTGACTCGGGCTAGCTCGCGACACCTCTCTTGATTTTCACCTTTCCACAACAAAAAATCCTCTCCGGACAACACAGCCAAGCAAAGCTGTTGCCAGTCACTAGGTGTCAGCTGATTGGCAGAGAAAGACTCAAAGAGAGTCAATGTAAAGGGGGCATGGGGTCTGTAATTAGTAACTGCCTCCTTTAGTTGCTTAATATCCTTAAAGGCTAAAGGAACATGTACTCTGGCCGGCTGTCCATCGGCATCCAAGTTTTTAATTATTGGGAAGTTTGGGCCGTCTTAGGCTGCCACTGAACACCCCCCAGCCTTCTGGGGTTGTCCTTGTCCCAATCAGGGTTATAAGGAGGGAGCGTGACAGCGATCGGGGCTGTAGGTGCTTTAAATCTTGACTTTTTCAATCGACCCTCCAGTTCCTCTATCTCCCTTTCCAATTCTTCCTCCTGCCAGCTGTTACCATGGAGCCCAGTTAGTAACTCCCTTATCTTAGAAATGTAGTCAGCACTGTGAAGCCCAGCTCAAGGCCAGAGGCCTTGTTACATATTTTTGTGAAAAACTAGTAAGGGAGTGTCCAGTGCCTGGAATGCTGATTTTTTCAGACAGTAGCCAAATAAAACAGGGCAACATGAAAATAGGAAGTTTATCTACATTAAACGTTTTTGTAGAGATTCTTTTGCTGAAAGTCCTAAAATAAGCCATGGTGAATATTCTGGAGAAGGTCAATTAAGACTTTTCTGTGGGCCTGATAGGGAGGGGGAAGATGAGAAGGCGGGGTTGAGAGCGGCTAGGGTAGATCTAATTCCTCAGAACTGTCCGAGCTACTTGTGTCCTTGGGAGTTTTTAACTCAGTCAAGTCCGGATAGAGCCTTCTCCTCTGTTTAACTTCAGACTCCCTTATCTGTTCACCACTCTTACTCCTAAGACTTTCTGTTACCTCGCTATGTGACCCCTCCGATTTTTCTTCATGCAATTGCTCAAGAACGGCCTGACCCTCGCTCACAGCTTCTTGGCATTTACCATCTGTTATACATCCTCTAATTAACTTCCAAAGTAGTATAACACCATCCTTCAAGATACCCTGCTCACGAGCGAAATCCAGGTCCTTCCCTAATTTGTCCCAGCTGGGAATCGTCAGACTCCCTGAAAAAACAAACCAAAGAGCTACAGAGTCAGTCTCTTCTAAAAACCTCTGTAATGTGCTCCGCTTCACTTTAAGTTCCTTAGAACGCAGTAACCCGTCCAAGGCCAGCAAAATTGGGCTTGAGGGAGTAGCACCCATACTGTTCCAAGCAGTATAAAGAAAGTGAAAATACAAAACCCCGCTCTCTCTTTATCTACAGAGGAGCGTCTTATTTATTTATTTATTTTTCCCCACTCTCTCTTTATCTACAGAGGACACAACAACAAAAGAAACACAAAAAACAAAAGCGAAATGACACAACAAAAGAAACACAGAAAACAAAAGTGAAAGTACACAGTGCAGCTGCAATAAATGTGAGGCTCTCTCTTTCTTTGTAGAGGAGCTGACCCCGCTTTGGACGCGGATCCCACTTACTGGGACTATCCCTGCTTTGATCGCAGATCCCACTTACCTGGGACTAACCGGTGCACCACCCCTGACTGACTGAAAGTTCTGGTTCCCAGGTCTCGGCGCCACTTGTCGCGACCCCTTGCCCGCAAGGAAGACGCAACTCAGGAATCTTCTTTCAGCAGTTTATTCAGGTCCTTGATACTTTTTCTTCTTTCAGCTGTTTATTCAGGCCTTTGTATTGACATGTCTTTTAGCTTCTACTACTACTCCTACTGCTACTACTACTACTACTACTACTACTCCTGCTACTACTACTCCTACTACTACTGCTACGTGCCCCAGCCCTAATAAAGCAGATAAAGCCCCAATGCACAACTGCCACGTGGATCTTTCTCATAGGGTGATTTACAGCTACGTGCCAACTCTCCCAAAATAAGGAGTTGTTTATCACAGGCCACGGTGCTATCAGCGCCATCTTGTAATGGCGGCCACAGTACACAGAAACGGCTCACCACAACTCATCAGTGATCAGAACCTATTGTTATAGCCTATGATTCTTCCTTTCAGACATTTGCTGCTGCTGTGCATTATGTACACTGGCACCACTTATTTGTAATAGCAATATTTAGGGATATTGATGTAATGAAATGTAGACATCAATGTGATGGCTTTGATACCTAGAAGCAAGCCAGAAGAAAGCCATATTTCTTTGATTTCTTCAGGTTTTCAAGAATGGGAACTTTCTACTTACTAATTAATTCAGAGTGGTGAGAGTGTGTATCTGAGACCCAGACCAAACCCAAACAGTTTTTGGTAGTCAGAGCTAAAATGTGAGTCAAGGAATGAACAGCTGTTTGACTGGAGGGAAGATTTTATATAGAGATTTGGGCAAGTCCTGTTAAGGAATTTAGATCTTTTTTTAATAATGAAGAGCTATTGATGAGTTTGGGTTTGTGTGGGGAACATGGTCCCTCCTGTTATCTGTACCACAGAAGCTGTTTGTGAGGACTAGAGACAGGAGTCTTGTGGGGCTGTGGGACTAGTCCAGATGAGAGCCAATGAGGACCTGAGCTAGGGCACTGCTGATATAGGTGGACACACAGACTGGAAATGTTTAGACGGTGCAAGTCAGGATGCTTGACTGCAATCAACCATCATAAGTTAAAAGGAGGATTACTGAAGAAAGAAGATTTCTGAAGAAAGTTTCAAAGGAATGAAATGCCACAGAAGCCAGCATAATTTTAGGCAGTTCAGGGCTAAGCGACAGAGCAGGGGCCATACTCAGGCTCTCCCACAAGAGGGAGGAAAGAGGGTCTCCTTCCAGCTGTGCTTTTTAAAATCCCAAGAGCACTCTTTTTAAAATTTATATTATTTTTTTTTAGTTGTTGATGAACTTTATTTTGTTTATATTTATGTGGGGCTGAGAATCAAACCTGGTGCCTCACACATGCTAGGCCATTGCTTACCACTGAGCCACAACCCCAGCCCCCAAGAATACTCTTAGCCTTGGGTTTTGTGCCTCCTGCTCAGGCAGAAGCTTTGCTGGGAGCTCCATGCCCTTATCACTAGCATTGCCAGAATCAGGGAAGGATTGTGGAGCAGAGCCATCTGTTCCTCTTTGGTTATTCAAACTGGCTTGGGCAGATGTTTAGATCTGAAGGGGAAGGTTGGGAATGCCTCAGAAGTTTGTGGCCTGGGTACACCATGATGACAGCGTTTCTGTGCAAGAACAAGTTTCACAAGTGAGTAGATTGAATGCAGAAAGTAAACAGAGTTCACTTTTAGACCAGCTTAGTTTGGGATGTGACTGTCAAGATGTTATGTTTCTGTGACAATTCACTTGACTTCATTCATTAATAGAAGCCTCTCTAGGGATTGGTTATTTTCTTTGCTATGACTTTGCAGAGACTAGCATGGATTTTCAGAGGTACCTTTATTAGCTCTTAGATAAATTAACTAAAATTCATTTTATTTTAGACAGTGCAGCTTATTCTGTTTTTGTGTTTTCTGACTTTTTTTTTTTTGTTCCAGGAATTGAGCTCAGGGTGCTCAATCACTGAGCCACATCCCCAACAATTTTTTTTTCTTTTTTCTTGAGACAGGGTTCTGTTAAGTTGCTTAGAGCCTCACTAAGTGCTAAGGGTGGGTTTCAACTTGCAATCCTCCTGCTTCATGTTTACAAGTCACTGGGATTATAGTTGTGTGCCACCAACCTGGCTGAACACTCTTTCTTAATGGACAAAGAACAGTAGATGCAGGGCTGGGGATGTGGCTCAAGCGGTAGTGCGCTTGCCTGGCATGCGTGCGGCCCAGGTTCGATCCTCAGCACCACATACCAACAAAGATGTTGTGTCCGCCGAGAACTAAAAAAAAATAAATATTAAAAATTCTCTCACTCTCTCTAAAAAAAAAAAAAAAAAAAAAAAAAACAAAAAAGAACAGTAGATGCTGTTTAACTGGTTCTTGCTCCTATGTTAGTGAAGTCTGAATTTACATTTCTTTCTACATCTCAAAGAGTGCAATATAGTGTACAGCAATTCTAAAAGGGTGGAAGTTATATGGTTTCTGTAAACTTCTTTTCTAGATGTAATCCATGAAACATCAGTGTTGTAGCAGTTAAATAGGAATTTTGGTCAGAGGACAGTGGAAGGCTTGGCTGGCACTACACTGTTACTCCAACAGCATCATTTAAACACCAGCATTCTGGGCTGGGGATGTGGCTTGCCTCACATGTGTGAGGCCCTGGGTTTGATACTCAGTTCCACAGAAAACTCATTGTTCTGTTTTCATTAATGAAATACAAAGTCATTTTGGGAGGAATGAAGGATAAATTACTCATTTATATATCTTATGTGTTATAACATGACATGAATCATTTACTTACGTGATAAACACTGCTACATTTAAGATCAGAATTGTTTTGAATATTTAAAGTCATTTTAAACATGGTCAGGATTGATAATAGCATTGCTGGTAAGGCCATTCCATAGATGTCATTTTGCTAAAGAGATCTTGATCTTGCCTGGCTTTGCAAGATATGACAATGAAGGCTTGCTGAATGCCAAAACTTGGAAGATAAATTGTTGCCCACACCAGCTCTGCCACTATGTTTTTTCTCCTCCATGCCAAGGCAGATGGTCAGATTAAGGTGAATTAGAGAAAAATAAATTTGCTGAGATTAAATGGAAGGTACTCATGGTGTGATGAATCCATATTCTCTGGCAGGTGTGGTCCCATTGGGGGCCCCCTTGATAAAAGATTCAAGATATACTCTGTGCTGTTAGTAATGGGAAGTACCTCAGTGAACTTGGACAAGTATATTAAGGTCAGTGACACTCTACCTGTCTATAATATTCTCCATCATAGCATTGTTCTGAGGATGAGCAGAGCTGCTGCATATCAACTGGTAAGCAGAATGCCAAGAACATTTCAAATTACAAGTAGATCTTACTCCACACAACAGTGTTTTTCTTCAAAGTGAAATGCAACAGGAGGGCAATAATTGACAGCAGAGGTATCTCAAGGAACCACAAATTGGTTCTTAGCTTCAATGGAACTCAAGCTGTAGCAGGTGTTATTTCACAATTTTAATTAAAATCAGCATCAGAGGTGAATGTAAATTCTCATAATTTTAATTATAAGCAGTTAAATTTCTGTGCTTTTTTTCACCAATTTACCTAAAGCAAGCCATTTTCATTTGTAAACTCTAAAAATCAATAATTAGAAGGTGCAATAACTGAATAAAATGGTTGGTTTCATGTTTTGTTTAGTGGATACTGCTTCTCAGTGAAGATAACAATACTTGGATATTGTGCTTGCAGAGCTCATGATCTAGGTTCCATGGTTACTGAACATTCAGGATTAGTAGTGTTTAATGTAGATATGAATTTGGGTATGATGTCTTTGGAACACGTGCAGAGTAATCATCTCAGTAAAAATTCACTAAAAGCTTATGGTTTAGCAAAATTGTACCTTTGAGAACACAAAACATGACAGTTCTGAAGAACCTGAAAAAAATTAGAAGAGTAACTTTCTAAGGGAATCCAAAACACATACCATCCACAGTTATCACTGCAAGTGATTTTTATAGATTTTGGTGGATGTGGCATGAGTTTGTTGGGTTCTTTTTAAAAAAAATTATTCACTAGTTCTAATCAGTTATACAAGAGAGTAGAAAATGCTTCAATTCATTGTACACAAAAGGAGCAGGTGTTGGGTTCTTTTAGAGAAACAACCTTAAATGGTAGTATCATTGCTTGGGAAAAAGATAGTGGATGGTTTTCAAATGGATATCCTTGCTAAGCTCTAAAATATCTTGAATATTGTGGCAGAGCTATGGATGGTTATATTTATGATGAATAAGTAAGGTTGTATCTTCTATAAGATATAGTAATTTTCATTCTTGGTCCACTTAGCTGAGCTCAGTAATGAAAACTATGCTTTTAGAGTCTTATATTTAATACCACCTATTAGAATATTTACTTAAAATTTCCTGTTTGTTATTGGTATTTTTAAAAAATCATTTGGGGTCTGTCTTCACATCCTTTTATATTTCTAATCCAGAATGACCTCTAAGAGCTGGTAGACTCTATACTTGCTGTGTGTGGAATAATTTTTAATCCTTTTTTCTGAGCTCACTTAAGATATGAGAGATACTTGTCATTTTGGAATTCTAAGCTGTTAGGATATAGTTCTTCAGTCATGTTACTGTTGAAATTTAACATTTTAACCTTTATTCAGAAGATTCACTGTTCTAGGCTGTGGCATGTTTCCATTTCTATTCTTTCATCATGTGATTTAAGTGTTGCTAAACTTTACAAATTATTCCAAAAGAAGACATGGAATAAATTTGTAATTTGGTATTGTCAATTCTGCACTTTCAACAATGCCAGACAGAGAGCATATGTGCAGTAAATATTTATTTGAATTAGAGAATTGCTTTAGGGCAGCTTGCAAAAGTAATGTTTTCAGTATTCAGTGACTGAGCCTTCAGTACTGGTAGTTTAGCTAAACATTCAGACTTCATATGAAGCCAGTAAACAGAGAACTATGCAATCCAGGGAGACCAATTTCTTCAATTTTCTATCCAATAGTAATTTTCTTTTACAGTCATGTTTATATAGAGAAAAAGTCAAAGGAAAGGTGTATTTGGAGCAGTTACATGAGTAAGTTTGCTGCCGTGAAAGATTTTCCGTATGCTGATGGAAAAGGGACAATTTAAATTAGATATTATAAAATTCAGGTAGCTCTTTTTAAAGACAGTTTTACTGAGGTCTAATTGACATTCAATAGACTTCATGTTTAAAGTGTATGATTTTGTCAGTTCTGACACAGGTGCACACCCAGGAAACCATCATCACAATAAGGAGAATGAGCAGATCCATCACCACCCCAAATTTCTTTGTACTTCTATCCTCATGGTTCTCTGTCCCTTTTTCCATCCAGCCACTGACCTCCCTCTCTACTGGCACTGTAGGTTAGTTTTACAAAAATAGAATTCTATCACATGAACTTTTATTTTTTGGCTTCTTTCAATCAATGTAATTATTTTGAACTTTATCTCTTTCTGATGATATCAATAGTTTATCCCTTTTGTGTGCCAATGAGCAAGGAGAGCTGGCAAGAGAAGCACCTCAGCACTGCCTTCTCCGCCGTCTCCTCCTTGGGCCTCACTGTAGCCTGAACAGTTGGCTAATACTCCAGAGTAACAGGAGGCAGGAATCCACTAGGCAGCTCTTTGGTCAGTCATATTTCTTAGAATGCTGCTGCTCTTTTTTGCATTCAAAGCAAGCTGTGGTTAGGTGCTGAGCAACTTGTTGAGGGAGCTTTTCTTCCTGGCCTCCCCATGATGCACCTGCGGTACTCACTATGCATCCTGCTGACTGACAAGGCATTCTGCCAGCCCCAGCCTCCTGTGCATCTGGTGTGTTGCAGGCTCTGCAGGTGACTGGGAAGGTGAGGGAGGATGGCCATGCCCGATACAGGCACTCTGTGCTTGTGCACTGCCTTTGTTCCACTAGGCTGCACTTTCAGAGCACAGGTTCAAGCATAAAATTGTTGAGGATCTCAAGATGGTGAGCACAGCACAGCAGAACAACAGGGAGGCCTTTCTGGGCATGGGACCTTTGGTACTTGTGAGGCTGGCACTGTCTGTCCAGAGTCAGAAGGAGGAATGCTGTTGGTATTTCATGAAAATATGGCCTTGGACAAAGTTCACTTGCACTGGAGGAAGGCTCTGTTTGGGAACTCAGTGGTCAAAGACTTGCTGAGAGGATCACAAACCCAGTGCTCTTGCCTGAATTTACCTGGAAAAGATGAAGGAGGCATCTTTGAGGTTCCATGTATTGTGGATAAGAAATGTGACTATCAATCTGGATTTGGTCCTTAAAGAGTGTTACGTGTGGGAGGAGGGGCCTGACCTCTTGGACTCCTGTCTCCATTTCTTTCTGGAGAGAAAAAAATCTGACTTCACAGCTGCTGCTGAGATCAGGCAGTGGGGGGGGGGGGAAGCTGGTACTTTGTGGTCCTGTGCTCAGGTAGTTACACAGTCAGGATAAGTCCACTCACCACCAGTGGCATCCTGGCTGACTACATGCTTGAGACCCAGGCCCTCAATACTGAGGAGCCTTGGACCAACTCCATGTGGTGAAACTGCACTCAACTTCACATGAGGATCTGTGTCTCACTGGCACACCTAGGCAGTAATATCCAGCTTTGAACATATGAACACATAAGGTAATTTTCATGGAAAAACTGCCCTGCCAATGTCAACTGCATCATCCTGGCTGATGGATCCTCTTCTCATTTTAAGTTTGAGGAGATTGAGGCATGGACACTAAAACAAAATGCAGAGGCCGTGTGATTGGAGCCATGAATGCTATGCAGCCCACTCTCTTTCTCCTTTGTCACCCTGTCACCATGTCCCCTCCCCAACCTGGTTTTGGGAAAGCCTACTTATTGCAGAGTGTATAAGAGGATGGAGTGACATATGTCAGTCTCACAAAGCACTTCATGTGATGTCTCTTTCTGCAGAATTGGGTGGTGTGGGGCAAAGCCACCTTCCTAATAGCCAGGGGAAGGATGCACTTTTCGCTCACTTGGCAGGGGCCTCTGCCCACTGGAGGCCAAAGAGAAATGAAGGACAGAACTTTAAAAGACAAAGTGATCTTTTCCAAACCATGACCCATTCCGGGGATTTTCCAGGCAGCACTTTTGAGGAGCACCTCTGTTTTGTACAGTGAATCTAATTCTGTGTTTGGTCCACAGACATCTGATGTCCCATTATTCTTTCTCCTGACCATCACTTTGACTCACTACTGGGCATCTCCAAGACAGCCACCTGTGGGGCAATAACTCATCCCCATGAGAAAATGTGAGACACCAAAAGACCAGAGCAAAAAACTAGTTCAGAAACTACAAATAATAAGTAAAATCGATGGCCCTTGTTAGCTTTAACAAACTGATGGATTTCTTTCCCCATGAAACAATGAAAGTTCACGTGGACTACCCAGTCAGTTTTGAAATACAGAGGACAGTCATTATTCCAGGATATCACGTTAAAAACATTCTTAGGAAACATACAACCTTGTTAATTATGTTATGTTTTTCTTCAAACTGGAGTAAATAACAGAGTGAAATTTACTGCCTGACATTAAATTTGTTACTGCTTTGCTCTTCACAATCTCACATTTTAATTTTACCCATAATGTGCATTTATTTTCCTCAGGCGGATTGATTTTCATGTTAGAATGATACTTGCCTCAGTGGGCATAGCAGGTCACTCTCAGGCTTTATCATGATGTGCTCACCAGGCCCTCATGTGCTCACACATGAACTTCACACCCATTTTTCCTGGATGTACAAAACCACATCATCACTAGATTCTTAGCCATAAAAATTTCTTGTGCCACCTTTGCTTATGAGCTTGATGGAAGGTGCTGACTCCATGAATTGTTGTCTCTCCTCAGAGTTTCTGGTGATGCTGATGATGGCAATGATGGTGATGATAATGATGGTGATGGTGATGATGGTGATGACAACTTTATTAAAATGACATTTAGAAGCATTCCTAATATTCAAGCAAACTCCTTTGTCCTGTTGTGACAGGAAATAAAAGTGGAACTGGACTTTAATTTAAATAACAAGAAAGTTCATTTGCAAGGGCTTAATTAGAACACAGATACTTAGAAGGTTACAGGCCATAGCACTGTTGCAATTTTTTAAAATAATTTTTTTCTTAGTTGTAGGTGAACAAAGTATTTTTATATTATTATTATTATTATTATTATTATTAGTCCAGTATCAAATAGATTGCCTCATGCATACTAGCCAAGCACTCTACTACTGAGCAACAACCCTAAACCCTTACCTGGTATTTTTAAAAATATTTATTTATATTTTATTTATTTGTATGTGGTGCTGAGTATTAAGCTCAGGGCCTCATATATGCTAGGCAAGCACTGTACCACTGAGCCACACTTTCAGCTCTTTCCTGGTACTTTTTAAATACCTGTTTTACATAAATTTTAATTAGTAGTTTTAACCGTTTTCCAATATCTGTTTTGATTATATCAATAACCTAGAAATCAGTGAAGCAAAGTCTAGTTCTATATCAAACTCTGATTTTACTTTCTCTTTCTTCCCCAGACCAGACACCTTATCACAGTGTCTGAATTAATATTCCCCCTTGAGGAATTTACAATATGTCGTCCACATTCCAAACTCCAAAATTTACCTATTCCTTAGTTTTAGAATAGTCTTACACAATTTTTTTTTCTTTTTAAAGAGAGAGAGAGAGAGAGAGAGAGAGAGAGAATTTTAATTTTAATTTTTTAGTTTTTGGCGGACACAACATCTTTGTTTGTATGTGGTGCTGAGGATCGCACCCGGGCCGCATGCATGCCAGGCGAGTGCGCTACCACTTGAGCCACACCCCCAGCCCAATCTTACACAATTTTTCCAGAGGTACCAAAATCTCTTAGAATACTCAGAAAATTCCATATCTGAGTCTTGCCTTTTAGGGAGCAGTTTGAATTATAAGTATGCAGCCTTTAAGGCAAGTAGATGGATGATCTGCAGCTGGAAGGAACCTTTTCATCAATACCTTGCATCTAAAAGGCTCTTCATTTGATTCCTTTTATTAGATACTGTGAATAAACCTAAAATGAAAATGGAAGTGAAGTAATTTCTTTAACAAACGTGTTCCAAATTTTTTTAGATATTTATCCAGAATTATAAATACTGGGTTATAGGGCATTTTTTAAACCAAGAATTGTTATTTATTTTTATTTATTTAGGCACTTTACCACTGTGTCACATCCCTATTTTATTAATAAGAAAGGGTATCACTGAGTCATTTAACCCATGCCAAGTTTCTGAGGTTGGTCTTGCATTTAAGTTCCTCCTGTTTCATCCTCCAGAGCCACTGAGAGTGCAGATATTCACAATAATATCCTGCTTCAAGAAAATTATTATTAGTGGATTATATGGCATTTTTATTTTGAGCTCTTAAGAACCATGATAGGGCCTGGGAATGTGGCTCAAGCGGTAGTGCACTTGCCTGGCATGCGTGTGGTGCTATGTTTTATCAGCACCACGTACAAATAAAGATGTTGTGTCTGCTGAAAACTGAAATGAATAAATGAATATTCAAATTCTCTCTCTCTTTCTCTCTCTCTTAAAAAAGAAGAACCATGATAGTTTTTTCAAAAATATCTTTATTAACTTTATATTGTAACCCAAATTTTTATCTATATATATATATATATAGATATACACATATACTCTGGAGTCCTTACTATCTTCCAGATATTTGTTTGGTTTGGTGTGGTTTGGTGCTAGGAATTGAACTCTGGGGGTGCTTACCACTGAATTATGTCCCCAGTCATTTTTTTATTTTTTTTTTGAGACAGGTGATATATCACTAATATCTCACTAAGTTGCTTATAGCCTTGCTATGTTGTTAAGGCTGTCTTTCAAATCACAATCCTCCTGACTCGCCTCTCCAGCCTACAGTATATTTACCACCAACCTAGCTCTTTCAGATTATTATAATAACCTTTCAAACAACACTGCACAGGCTACAGAAAATCTCTTTGACTGACACATTTTATCCCTGTGGAAAGTTTATATGAAGTAGCTAATGTAGGACTATTCTGTAAAGATTTTTTGGAATAAACAGGGATCGTTGTTTTTTAACCTCCTTTCTGAACTACTGTTTGGTATAAAACAGTTCATAAAAGTGCTGGGAAAAGAATGTAAATTCATTTGTTTGAAATCTACAGAGATTTACATAAGCTCAGTCACCTTTTGTTCTACAATTTGGAACTTCAGGACATAGTAATGTAAACAAAATATATTAAAGTTGAGACATTCAGTACACACATCCACACACACACACACACAAAATAATTTTCTAGAAGCAATTGGTAGTTCTGGCATTATTACTAGTGCATCAGGGATATAGTAACATAAACAAAATATGTTAAATTTGAAACATTCAATACACAAATACACACAGAGAAAAAATGCCAAAAACTTTTTCTAAGAGGAATTGGTTGTTCTGGCCTTATTACTAGTGTATCAGGGTTGGGGCAGGATTTAGGAAGTGCTAAAATCTCACACAAGCCAAGAATAGTTTACTGGATTCCTCCCTATTTCACCTATAATACAAGCTAGAGTGAACTTTATCTGTCAACAACAGCAGTTGGGAAAATATGCTGGCAGATTTTTTTGAGATAAATTGATAGCTTTGATATTTGGGTATTTTTGTGTCTTGGTCACAGCTGATGAAACACTTGTAAAGGCGTTTATGGATCCTAGATATCACCATTTTTTGTATCATTTCTTTCCTATTTCCTTCTTTCTTTTTTTTTCTGTTTTTTTTTTTTTCTTGTGGTGCTAGAGATTGAACCCAAGACCTTGTACATACAAGGCAAGCACTCTAAAAACTGAGCTATATCCTCAGGCCTCTCTCACATTTCTGTTCACTAGAGGTGATGATGGTAATTGGGGATTTTGTCCCAAATGTGGTACATTTCTTAAGACCAGACTAATATCCAGTGTATCTAAATCTCCCTACTCATTCATGATTTTGCCAAAGAGACACAGTAGTTTTTTCCTTAAATGGATCTATAGATGGAGGGAGAGTGTCCCATTTAATATTCTGCTTTATTTTCAACATCATTTCCTCTTAATATTTGCTTTTTATAGTGTTGCTGAGGTTGGAACTTACTATCTTGCACATTCTGCATACACACTCTAACAGTGAACTTTTCCACTATGTCCCAATTCTAACTTTAGGTTGGATAGATTCATTCATTCATGTCTAATGTTATTTTTCATATGGTCAGTTTTACATATGCCTTTCTATTGCTTTTAACAATACTATTGATCGGCGTCTGCTCGAGTATTGGCTCTTGTGGCTGCCGGCTGGTAGGCCACCTCGGGACCGGCTACATGATTACAGCCACAATCTTCAATGAGTAAACATATTCCTCAGTTCTATGGTGTTCTTGGTCACACATTTATGGACTTTCTAAAGGGCAGTGGAGATTACTTCCAGGCACAGCACGTCCTCTATGCAGACAAGTGAACTGTAGAAATTCATTACTACTCCATCAAGAAGCCCCCATAAGAGTGGTTAACCTGGACACAGACGTATTGAATTGAAAATCCACTGAGCATTTTACAAGAGTTCTGACCTGGATGGGGTAAACCTCAGTGCACTTCCTTTCTATTGCCTCATTATTACTGGATTGAAGAATTACTGCTTCTTGTTAGGAGGTTCACTTCATTTCCCATTACTCCCAACTTCATACTCAAAGCACTGAGAATATCAAGTGGAGTATATTGAAGTAGACTTCAGTTACTTTGCATCATTTCTGTATTCAATTTTTTAAATTCTTTCATAACCCTATTGAGTGTTTTTTAACTAAATTAACATGGCTTGAATGAACCTCCCTGCTCCTGTGGAAATCACATACAAGAATATGAGATTTCTTATTACACACAATCCAACCAATGCAACCTTAAACAAATTTATAGAGGAACTTAAGAAGTATGGTGTTACCACAATAGTGAGAGTATGTGAAGCAACCTATGACACTACTCTTGTGGAGAAAGAAGGCATCCATGTTCTTGATTGGCCTTTTGATGATGGTGCACTGTCGTCCAACCAAATTGTCGATGACTGGTTAAGTCTTGTAAAAATTAAGTTTCGTGAAGAACCTGGTTGTTGTATTGCTGTTCATTGTATTGCAGGCTTTGGGAGAGCTCCAGTGCTTGTTGCCCTGGCATTGATTGAAGGAGGAATAAAATATGAAGATGCAGTACAATTCATAAGACAAAAGCAGCGTGGAGCATTTAACAGCAAGCAACTTTTGTATTTGGAGAAGTATCGTCGTAAAATGCGGCTGCACTTCAAAGACTCCAATGGTTATAGAAACAACTGTTGCATTCAATAAAACTCGGGCGCCTGATGCTATTGCCTTGGAAGTGGAACTTAAGATGGGACCTAATTTGTCGTACATATTAGCCAACATGTTGGCGTGGTGAATAAGTCTGATGAAGCTTCCATAGGAGTATTGGAAAGCAGTTTTACCAGGCCACAAGCTTGACAGAATTTCAACCTCTATGTTTGGGTTATGATCAACCTGTTTTGACACTTAGCAAAAGATTCTTGCTGTTCACAATTTAAAATGTGCTTATCATTTGTACCAGTTGACCTTTCCTGAAATCATGTGGTATTGAGTTAATGTCCTTAAATCTATTTCCATGCCAGAATCTTACATAAGAATTAGGTGCCAAAATACCCAGCACAATACTTGTATATTTTTAGTATCATACAAAACCAAAATTCCAGGAACTAAGAACACTCTAGACCTTATGTGATTTATTCCTTCAGTCATTTCAAACATTGTAGGCCCTGTATGATTATTTGCCTGCTCTTTTTATGTTTACATCTCCCACATTCATACCAGTATACATCAGGTTTGCTTTTACCTATTGGTGTTTTTTGTTTTGTTTTGTTGTTTTCCTTTTACCAAGTCTTAAAGCAATTATTTTTATTTAATATCTTTCTATAAGTCTTATTTTTTTCTGTTATGGGAAACCTCCATTTTGAAAACCTAAGTTTTTACAGAAGCACATGTCTTTAAGTCTCCAGACAAAAAAAAAAAAAGCCTTACAGTTAATTTAATGTTTGAACTTTGAGGTGCAACTTAACAGGGAGGGCCTGAAAAAAAAGAATGGGAGGGGGCTATTAAATATTTTTAGTAAAATGTTGCCTTTGTCTCATGCAGAACCTGTAGAATATATGCTCTTTAATTTAGTAAATATTTTTTAAAAGGTAGAGATGCTCTGTTATTGTAGGTAAAACAATTCTTAATCATAAAGTTTCTGAAATTCTTGTAATTTTTTTCATAATTATCAGAAGTTGTTTACTTTTTGTTTGAAGTGTGATTTTTTTTTATTCCCAACCTCTTGCAAAAAAAAAAGAGAAAAAGTGGGTTTCTGCTGATGAATTGAGCAGACATCTAATATTTTATATGCCTTTTGAGCTGTGTAACTTAATATTTGGATACTTGATAATTTTGTTTTATTATGTAATTGATAAAATGGTGATGTGTATTAATGTTAGTTCAACCATATATTTATACTGTCTGGGAATGTGTGGTTATAGTTCTGTGGGAGAAATAATTTGTCAGTGTTCACCAACTTGTAAAAACTTAGTGCGAGAGCTTAAACATCTAAATAAATAATGAAATGCAAAAAAAAAAAAACCAAAACAAACAAACAAAAAAAAACAATACTATTGATCTACATATGCTTTCAGTTTTTATTCATATTATGATTTATTGGTATGTTTTATTTCAATATAGTTTCATAATATACATTAAATGTGTCTTATAACAATATATTATTTGTTTTTTTTTTATTAAAGGTTTTGGGGTATTTTACATATATTTTATTTCTAAGATAATTTTTTTTGGTCCCTTCTTTTCTTTTTTTTTTGGTACTTGGTATTAAACTCAGGGGAATTGAGCCGCATCCCCAAACGTATTTTGTATGACATTTAGAAACGGTGTCTCACTGAGTTGCTTAAGGCCTCACTTTTGCTGATGCTGGCTTTGAGCTCACAATACACCTGTCTCAGCCTCCCAAGGTGCTGGGATTACAATTGTGCACCAACAGGTCCAGCTCTCTTCTTGTATTTAAAGAAAAACATGCTAAAATTTTGGTAGGAAAATATTATATATTAAATTGAGTTAAAATAGTTGTCTTTGTAATGATTAGTTTTATTTATGCACATGCTATTTTATATGCTTTTGTAAATTTTTATTTAGTTTGTGATAAGTTCCACATATTTTCCTTGAAATCCATTATACATGTGATGTATTTAACAGATGTAACTTCAGTATAATACTTATGTGGTATTTTGTACTCTAATTAAACCAAAAATCTTTCTGGGCTCCAGAAACCATTTTTTCTCAAACTTTAATTTTTTTTCTTTTCTGAATAATTTTCTCTTTCCTCCCAGGCCCCATATTTCTACTGTATTGACAAGTATACCTCTAGTCTTATGGTATCACATACTTGTACATTGTCATGGTACACACATACTATAATTTCTACAGGTTTAGGCTGCTTGGTGAGGAGTATTATATATATATATATATATATATATATATATATATATATATATATATATATTACAGTTTTCATGATGAAATAACAGCAATTTCTACTCCATCATTAGTTCATGAGAATTTGTTTTGTGTCCTCATCAATACTTTGTATTCTTTTTATTGTTGTTGTTTCTTACTAGAAATTTAAATCAGGGGCACACAGAGACTGGGTCACACATAGTTGCTTAGGGCCTTGCTAAGTTTCTGAGGTTGGCTTTAAACTCAGGATTATCTTGCCTTAGCCTCACAATCCAATGGGATTAGAGGTGTGTGCCATGGAACCTGGTTCTGTTTTATTTTTATATTGAAATATATATTACTTCTGAAAATAATTTATTCTTGATATTAAGAAAGCATAGAATACCATTTTCCCCCACAAATAATTCCCCTTTTTTTTTGGAAAAGATGTCAATTTTTTTGGAAAAGATGTCAGTAGTGCCAGATGTATAATTTATTAATGTCTAAATGGCAAGTGTATTATTATTATTATTATTATTATTATTATTATTATGCTATGTGTTAGTTACAAAAATTTATCTGTTCATATTATTATAAGGTATATACTCTTTTTTATAACTTCATAGCATACATCATTTTGTATCAAAATGACCTTTTGGGGGTTGGGAGGTGAGGGGAGGGATCATGGGATTAGACATGATGGTGGAATATGATGTATATTGTTATATAAAGTATGTGTATAAAGAAGTGAATTCATGTAAATATAATTTTTATAAAACCGTAGAAATGAAAAATTGTGCTCTATATGTGTAATAAGAATTGTAATGCATTCTGTTGTCATATAATTAAAAAATATTTAAAAATTAAAGATAAATGATGGCATTATGTTCTAACTGAAAATAAATACTACTACTTTTAAAAATTGAAAAAAAAAAAAGATCTGCTCATCAGTTGCAAACTTTAGAAAGTACAAAATGTATCCTGAACATTTGGTAATACATAAAACTAGATGTAGGTATTTATAGTGTGTCAGCAAAATTTAAAAAAAAAAATTACTGTAGAGTTCATTTTTTGCAATGTATACTCATAATTATATGAGATGCATTTTGTACATATACATGTATACTACCATTATATATAATTAATAAATGATTACTACATCTCACATTAACTACATTTATTTCAAATTAATTTGTCTTTTGAAAGCACCAATATATGACTCTCTTTGATATATACACTTGGTGTTTCTTCAAAATTGTCACTTTTATGTATTATGGGTTTTTTTTATTCTCCTTTTTATAGAATTTCTTTTTTCCAAAGTATTGAGATTAATGAATTTTAAATAATTCAGTTTAATGGTGCAGTCTGTAGATTCTCTTTTTTAACCTAAGACAAAGTACATCCCAATTTCAACAGGCTTATTGTTATGTAAATGACTTTTAAAAACCTGCATATATAACACCCTTACCTGACCTTACTCTGGACTATTGATATCTGGGTGGAGGGGATCTCAAAGTGATCCATGGAAAAGGCAGAACAGGGATGGATCAGGATGTGAGATTGGTGGATACTGAGTATGTAGTAGTGAGTATTTATGAAAAAATATTTGTGGAATAGGTATGGGTAGAAAAAAAAGTGCTGTGAATGAAAGAAGGAAAGAATGACCAGCTCAAGAGTTCAGATTTAAAAAGTCTAATGGTGGATCAATGGTAGTATGAGGGTAAAGGGTAATTTCATTGGAGGCAGAAATAAGGTAGAAGTGAAAGAAGAAGGTAACTCTGGCACAGTCCCCAAGAGAAGAAAGAGTCAAATGAACACTACCCTCTACCCTCTATATTCATGCTATATATATTTATTTCAAACTTCTATAACATTAGATTAAAGTCAGCCAGCCTCAGCAACTTAGTGAGGCTCTAAGAAAAAGAGCGAAACCCTTTTTCTTTAAAAAATAATTTATTAAAAGCTGAGAGTGTTTCTTAGTATAAAAGCATATCTGATTTCAATTTGTCATGAGAGAGAGAGAGAGTGAGAGAGAGAGAGAGAGAGAGAGAGAGAGAGGTCTTGAAAAAATAAAAAAGTAATCAGTGACACTCTTAGTGTCAAGGATGTAAATAATTTAAAAGTAATAGTGAGCTACTTGGAAAACTCATTTAGGTTATTAACTACTGCTTAGGAAGTTAGTCTACTCTGCAAAATATAAAAGTGAGAGAGGAATTCTTTATTACAGTGTATATAAGAAAAAAGAGGACTTTTGACAGAGCTTTTAGTTGATACAGACTGGGTCAACTTTAGTGGGTGATTAGGATTCTGCAAAGTTGATAAATCCTTGAGTTATTTGGAATAATGTGATTTTATCTAGTCTTCATAAATGAAGATTGAGGTCTAATATAAATCAGGGTTGGCAAAGGAAAAACATTTCAATGAAAAGTAAATGTATGAATAAACACATAAAACAATATTTAACCAAAAGTCAACATTCAGAATATTTATTCAATTATGTAATCACCAGTAATGTAAAAACAATGACAACTAAAGAAAAAGTAAATTAATAAAAAAAACAAATTATTGAGGTGATGAATTAATGAATTAATGAATAGCTAACAAGTGCAAAGATGTAATGTGAATGGAATTGTCAAAGTCAGCTTGTAGCCATGAAAAAGTGTAAAGGTACATAGAAATGGTGTTTTACTACTTACTGAGACATACCCTATGAACTATAAATTCCACTCCTAGGTGGGAAGAGTTGAACACAGAACCCATTCACCTGGCTCTCTCACTTGGGAACTGTGCAAAAAATTACCTTTTTCTTTCCCTCAGATTTTATTGCTGATTCCAAGAACACTACCCTCTATATTCACGATATCATTGTAGACTTGTAGCATGTGAACCCCTCTACTGTTCAAGTTTTTCTTGTTTTTTTTTTCATTGCTCTTTTTCTCCCTACCCCCATATCATCCACCAATACTTATTTTGTATAGCAAAATCTACATACTCAGCAATAACCAGTCTTATATCTTACTATATCCATTTCCTACCTTGTACATGACCACTTTGAGATCCCCTACATCAAAATATCTATAGTCCAAAGTGATCAGAATGGGGGTAAAATTTGCAAAATATTAAAGGTCAGTTATACAACAAGAAAGCTATTTATTCACAAATTGCTTTAACCCTATAAACAGTTATAAGTGTCAATACATTTTTTTCTGGGCTAGATTCTATTATTGGAAGAAAACTTTGCCTTAAAATAACCCCATACAGAGGCATTTAATGCAATTAACAGGCTAATAATAATAATAATAATAATAATAAGTGAGGTGGGGAGGATTTCAGGGTTCTGAAGCATAATTGTAATATTAGTTACTTGAAAGGACATCACAGGAGAATTCTATACACTGTCTAAAGACATATATGTATATATTATTTATAAAAAGTGTTTATGAGTTCTGTAGTGAGGGTGCACCAGTGCAATACACATTCTTTTTTTTTCTTGAATTTTTTTTTTTTTTGTAAATGGACACAGTATCATTAGTAGTTTTTTTGTTGGCTTTTTAAAAAATCTATTTTTAGTTTTGGCGGACACAACATCTTTGTTTGTATGTGGTGCTGAGGATTGAACCCGGGCCACCCACATGCCAGGCGAGTGTGCTACAGCTTGAGCCACATCCCCTCTTGGGTGGCTTTGTAATGCGGTGCTAAGTGTTCAACCCAGTACCTCACGCAGGCTAGGGAAGTTCTCTACCACTGATCCATAACCCTAGTCCCCAAAGTCCTTTACTTAATCTTTTTTTTTTCTTTTCCGGTGGGGGGGAGAGTGTAGTGCAGGGGATTGAATCCATGGTCTTATATCAGCAAAACAAGCACTCTACTGACTAAGCTATATTCTCAGCCCTGATCTGTAGACAGTTAACAATGACAATGGAGCAGCTTGTCATTCAGACTTTGATTGTGTGTCCACTTGCCTCAGGTTGGAAGCAGTGCCTGAAGCCTTGACCAATCAGTCACTTAGGTGAGAACTGTCCAATCCTCATGCAGCCAGTGATGAGGGGGAGGGCTTCCACAATCTTCTGTTCCCTTGGTATCTAGAACCTGCCATTTTTTCAATCTTTTTGTAGACTTCTGACCTGGTTCCGGAGCCCAGGTGTCTGTGCTATGCAGAATCTTTAAACAAACCACAGGGAGAACGCTGAGAACCTTGAGAGCCAGGAAATGGTAAGTGTGCCTTGTTATCTTGAGACTGCTTAGAAAGGTGGCTTAAAGCTGACAGGAGTGGCAATGGTGGAAACTGGCAGTCATGGCTAGGGACTCCTCCTGGTTCTCTCCAGAGTCTTGTGGCCAGAGGGTCTCTCTGGGGTAGCTTAGCCTTCACCACCCTCTGACTAGTCTAGTGAGGCTTAGACCAGCAGTTGAAAACCTGGGCACTTTGTTCCATAATTGTATGGTGTTTTCAGCTTCTTTCTAAAGCCCTTTGTGGGCTTCCATGTGCCATGAGTCCAGCATGTATCTAGATTGCATGGTGAAGACTGAGATAATTATCAGGAGAGAACTCCAAATCCATTTATTGTATTCATGCATGAGAGAGGCTGTTAATTTTAGGGCTTGTTAATCATGAGGGGTTCTTTGTTTATTTATTATTATCATTATTATTATTATTATTATTAGTGTGTGTGTGTGTTTTCTTTATTGTTTTTCTTTTTAAAGAGAGAGTGAGAGAGAGAGAGGGAGAGAGAGAATTTTTAATATTTATTTTTTAGATATTGGCGGACACAACATCTTTGTATGTGGTGCTGAGGATTGAACCCGGGCCGCACGCATGCCAGGCGAGCATGCTACCGCTTGAGCCACATCCCCAACCCCTGTGTGTGTGTGTTGTTTTCTTTTTGGTACCAGAAATTCAACCCAGAGTTGTTTATCCACTGATTCACATTCCCACCCCTTTTTTAATATTTTTATTTAGAGACAGGGTCCCTTTGAATTTCTTAGGGACTCACAAATTTCATGATGCTGGCTTTTAACTCATTCTCTTCATGAGTCCTGAGATTTTTAAATGTAGCAGAAGCAGTATCTCAAATCCAGAACAAAAATCTGAAATCCAGAACTTCAGTATAGCTCTTCATAGGTCTCAGAATAAACCCCTAGTTTTCTAGCTCTCTGTTCACATATCCAAATCTAGGGTTCTCTTTTCACAGAGATTAAGTATAAAATAGAATATATACTATAATGACCATGTAATGTGGATAATAGGCCTCACTCAAACATACCTCCTGGCTAACTGAAAGATGTTAATGAGCACCATTAAGGCCTATTTCAAATGCAAAAGGCCTTGAAGCCCACTTGTGGGAACACCTTCAACAAAGTTCTTTGTTCCACGGGTGATTCCTGATTGAATTTGAAGGAAGAAGGATGGGTCACAAAAGAATGAAAGTGAACCCATATGGTAGTCAGGATGCCTTTTTCAAAGCCTATTCTAAATGCATTATGCTCCATGTTCTGCCCTAAACTATCTGTAAACTTCTAAGATGGTACACAAAAATGAGTTTGTTTTTTTTCTGGTATCATTCCTCATACCACATGGTGGGCGTTCTATTCTTCTTTCTAAAATACATTTTTTTTTCTTCAAAATTTATGAGACAAGCACCCAGATTCAATTGGCAAACTGAGAAATTTTGGTTCATCTCAAAATTCCACATTCAGCATTATTGATCATTATTTTCCCATGTTTTATTTCAAAGGTATGCATCATTTATAATGTTTTTCTTCAAGAACTGGAGGGCATTTTTAAAAGATTTTAATTTATCATTCTGAGATTTTTCTCATGAGAAGAAAGCAGAATAAAATTAGGTGACATTAAAAAGAATGAATCTCTCCTAACTGAGGTTTATGTGTCCCAATTAAGGATTTTTAAAAACTGTAATGTGTCATCAATTGAGGGTTTATTTATTTATTTATTTATTTATTTATTTATTTATTTATGTTGTTTATTTATTTATGGTCAGACAATCTGGGATTGTGGCTCAGTGATAGAGCACTCACCTAGCACGTGCAAGGTCCTGGGTTCGATCCTTAGCACCAGATAAAATTAATTTAATAAATAAATAAATAGAAAACCCACAGAAACATTCCAATATTTCAGGAAACTCTTTTATTCTGGTGTGGCAGAAAAAAAATAAAAGTGGGACTAACTTGAATTTAAATTACATGCAATTTCAATCTCTCTCTCTCTCTCTCTCTCTCTCTCTCTCTTTCTCTCTCTGTATCTATCTATCTTTCTCTGTCTCTCTGTACTGGGGATTGACCCCAGGGCCTCATGCTTAGAAGGCAAGCACTCTACAAGCTGAACTATTTACTCAGCCCCATTTTTTTTTGCGGGGGTGGGTGACCAGGGATTGAAGTCAGGGGCACTCTACCACTGAGCCACATCCCTACCCCTATTTTGTGTTTTACTTAGAGACAGGGTTTCACTGAGTTGCTTAGTGCCTCACCATTGATGAGACTGGTTTTGAATTCATGATTCTTATGTCTTAGTCTTGTAAACAGCTGATATTACAGGAATGCATCACCATTCCTGGCCAACTTCAATCTTTTTTTAAGAGAGAATGTGAGAGAGAGGGAGAAAGATAATTTTTTTAGTATTTATTTTTTTATTTTTCGGCAGACAGAACATCTTTGTTTGTATGTGGTGCTGAGGATTGAACCTGGGCCGCCTGCATGCCAGGCGAGCACGCTTGAGCCACATGCCCAGCCCCAAACAACATCAATCTTAAGAGCTAAAGTACACGCAAATTAGATAAAAGTCCATGTCAATATCTTGGTACTATTTATATGAAGTTGTTGATAGACCTTATATTTTATTTACTTACATGTGGAGCTGAGAATTGATTCCAGTGCCTCACATGTGCCAGACAAGTGAGCTCCACTAAGCCCCAGCCCCAGCCCCCTGGTACATTTTTATGGGGGATATTGGAGATTGAACTCAGGAATACTTGACTACTAAGACAAATCCCCCCCCCTTTTTTTTTTTTTTACTTTATTTAGAGACAGGATCTCACTGAGTTTCTTAGCACCTCACTTCTGCTGAGGCTGGCTTTGAACTTTTGATAATTCTCCCTCAGCCTCTTCAGCAACTGAGATTACAGGCTTGCACAAACACACCCAGCTCCTGATACATTTATAATACCTGTTTTATGTAGATTTTAACCAGTAGCCTTAACTTATTTTCTAATATATATTTGATTTGAATCCATAACCCAGAAATCAGTGAAACAGAATCTTTTTTTTATCTCCAACACTGCTTTTGGTTATGTCAGTGTCTGAGTTAAGATTCTCCATTAAAGAATTTACTATGTCTTGTGTTCTTATTCTGACCTCCCATAGGATCTAGTCCTGAGTTTTAGAATATCTGAAACAAGGTTCCCAGGGATTCCAAATTTTTTTGAGTATAAAACACCAGTCTCTGTGTCTTGCCTTTTAGGGACCAGTTTGAATTTTAAGTGTGTAGCTTCTGAAGGGATGGACTAATTGGATGCTTTGCAGTGGGAAGACATTTTCTGATATAATTTCTATCTAAAAGATACTTTATTTTCTTTTATTAGATACTGTGAATAAAGGTACAATAAAAATAGATGTGTGGCAATATATTTAGCAAAAGGATTCCAAATTTTTTACATATATACCCAGAGTTATTATTATTGGATTATATGGCATTTTTTTTAACCAAGAATTATTATTTATTTATATTTTTTTTATTTATTGAAATACTGGAGATTAACCCAAGGGCACTTTACCAGTGTGCTACATACCCAGTCTTCAACACTTTTGTTTATTTGTTTTTGAGAGAGGGTTTCACTGAGTTTCTTAGGACCTTGCCAAGTTCTTCAGGCTTGACTTTAACTTGAGAATGAATCCCTACTTTTCTACCTCTTTTTCTCCTAAGCCACTGAGAGTACAGGCATGTATGATTTTGCACAGCTACCCCAAATTATTACTAGTGGATTATGTGGCATTTTTATTTTGGGCTTTTAAAGAACCTTAACACTTTTTAAAAAATATATTTATTAAAGTTATATTGTCACCAACATTTTTACATATTTGTGTACCATGGAATCCATATT
The DNA here is from genome assembly GCF_045843805.1 of Urocitellus parryii. Lineage (NCBI taxonomy): Eukaryota > Metazoa > Chordata > Mammalia > Rodentia > Sciuridae > Urocitellus > Urocitellus parryii. Next base: position 226,546,245 of record NC_135532.1, on the reverse strand, counting down.
AATTATGAGATATTTGCTTGGTTTTCTGTGGTTTGGTGCTGAGTATTGAACCCAGAGGTGCATACCACTGAGATACATCCACATTCTTTTTTATGTTATATTTTGAGACAGGCTCTCATTAAGTCGATTGTAGCTTTGTTATATTACTGAGGCTGTCTTTGTACGTACAATTCTCCTGTGTCATTTTCCATAGATTCTAGAATTTCAGCCTTATGCCACTATACATGACAATTTTAGATTTTTATAGTAGCCATTCCAACAGCACTGCATAGGCTGAATAAAATCTATTTGATTACTGCATTAAATTCCTGAGGCAAGTTTTTGTGAAGTAGCCAGTATAGGAGTATTGTGTAAAGATTAGCAAGGATTGTGGAATGTGATAGACATTATTATCTAAAGCACATATATGGGACTGGGGATGTGGCTCATGAGGTAGTGCGCTCGCCTGGCATGCGTGCAGCCAGGGTTCGATCCTCAGCACCACTTACAAACAAAGATGTTGTGTCCGCCAAACACTAAAAAATAAAAATATTAAAATTCTCTCCCTCTCTCTCTCTTTCTCTTTAAAAAGATAAAGTACATATATGAAGACAGGAATTGATATGAACATAGTTTATATACAAACAGAGGTATGAAAAACTGTTCTATATATGTAATAAGAATTGCGATGCATTCCACTATCATGTATTCAAATAATAAAACAAAAAACCTCTTTATATATTTTGCTGAGAATCAAAATCAGTGCTTTGCACATGCTAGCAAAGTAGTCTACCACTGGGACACAACTCCAGCCCATGTACCTAGCTTTTTATAGTCTCTTTGTAGTAATCAGAAATAATTTTAAAAATTAAAATTGCATTTATATCACTTTTCCTAGTACAGTAATGTATTACAAACTAAACTTATTCTTATTATTTTTTAAAAAATAATCTAATGGTTGACTGTTTTTTTTCCAGAGATTATTTTATCACTTCTTTAGGGCTTGGTGAAGGGTCTTTTTTTTTTTTTTTTTTTTCAGAATATAGATGTCTTCTATTATCAAATGGGTCCATGCTAAGTGTGTTGAAAATAGTGATTCTAAAAGTTCACACAATCTACACATTTCCAAGACTTTAGGGGAAAGGGAAAGACAATATTCACAACCAAGAAAACATTTCCCATGGAAGCATAGTATCAGTGTCCAACCTGGAGTGTAATCCAGATCTTTCAGTGGTAAGGTTGTTTAAGAACCACAACCATGTTTTTGAGATCCTCTACAGTTCACTGAATGGCTTTAAATCACTTTCTCTTCTTCAAAATAAAATTTCTGTTACCTACTTAAAAAATAAAGTACTATGAATGAGATAGGTGAATGAGACTTAAGTTCTGTGGAGGTACTGAGGTTGACCTTTAATTATAGTTTTTAAATAGTCAAATAAGAAGGGCCTTAGAGTTGTCTTACCTTTTGCAACACATGATAGGGAATACTTAGATGAACTGACATGAAATAATAAAAATGCATTTCAGGGAAGTGATATCACAGAAATTTTCAGGGTAGAATCTTGGAAATGTGGGAAAAATATATTCATATACATATGCATTTCTATAGAAAAAAATAAATGATAAGTACATGAGTATGAGGGTAAATTCAGTGTGCCTCATGCATTGTAGGTTGAAGGTAATGATAAAGTAGTAACTTAGGAGATCCAGACCTCTATAATTGTGGGAGACTTTAATAGCAATTAAGAAAAAGAAAATATAGTTAAATCCCTTTAGATTTGCTCTGTCCTCTGTTATTCTTATGAATTTGATTCTGTCAAATGAGATTATGTGGGTACGGTTCTCTCTGAATTTATGTTTTCTTTTGTTTTTAGGATTATGTCAGCTATATCATGTAAAGCCCTGTCTTAAACTCACTTTGGAGGCTCTTTTACATCCTGTTCTGGACTGCAGAGCAGAGACTCACCTCACTCATTCTGTAAAATGAATTGACTTTTGTCAATCTTTGCAAACAATGGTTGGAAGAACAAGCATATTAGAGGGTCTTTCATAACCTATAATAAGGTTGTCAGACACTGTGGGTTAAACGGTAGTTACTTCCTATGTTAGAAACATCTTCCCTATGAGAAGGGCTTACCTATAATTTTTGTTTTGGTAGCCCCATAAAAACAGAAGAGAAGCATTTATGGTTACAAACAAAGGAATGCCAGAAGCCATTAGATATTAGAATATACAAAAAATAAAATAAAATCTTCTCATAGAGCTTTTTGAGGTAAAAAGTTTATTTATGTTTTGTGTAATAAAACTAAAATTTCTCTTTGGCCTGACAATATTTTGATGTTTTAAACTTGCTTGCAATTTCTACCTGTGTTTTGAATTCACCTATGCCTGGCTATCCCTTACCAGATAACAACACTCTCTAAAACCTTACTGGTGCCTCATAAATTCTGGCTCCCACTGACCAAACAACAATTCTCTCTGAATCTCAGTAGCAGCTCATAAATTCTAATGTCTGGAGATGAATTTATTTTCTACCTTGAAATGTTAGCCATGTAGATCCTTAACCTGCTGTTTGCCTTTGTACTATGATTGTCAGAATATTGTTAGCTGTAAGTACCTTACATATCCACCTCCTTTGTAACTTTTTGTGTTGTAAAAACTTTTTCCTGAAGATCAGGGGGATGATCTTTAGCATAGAATCTTCTAAGAGGCAGTCCTGGCCAGGTTTTATGTACTCAATACAATCTTGATTTAATTTGATTTAAAATTTCAGTTGGTAGTCTTTGTGTTTTGGTTTAATATTAACCTTTTTTTGAACTTCACTGTAAATAAAATCAAAGAACACAACAAAACTCCTGTAAATGAGCCAGGTGCATGCAAATAGTCATTCTTTACTGAAAGCACAGTATTCATTATAGAAATGATATAAGCTTAAAAATTGAACGATATCTCAAATATCAAGGGAGTTTAGGAGTTAGAAATTTTTTTCTTTCAGAATATAGGTAGTAAAATAGGACAAAAGAGAAAATGTGAAGCATAAATATATTAAGTAATATGCAAAAAAATCACAAATATTTTTTACAAAAAATCATATCTACAAAAATGGTTCAAAAAAGCAGTCTTTTTGTCACGAATAAACATTTGGACAGGAATGGAAATTTTGGTTCTCTTTTTAAGTAGTTTTACTCCTAGTGAATAATCTTTATACTATTTCTGCATTTTACTAGTTGGAATTAATTATAATTTATATATCTGTGAAAAAGGTGCTGAATGCAGAAAAATATTATTGCTCATGTTTAAATCACCTACATTATCTGATCTTTCCCTTTTTAAACCAAAAATCTGCATAAAACCATCTCTTAAAAATTATCTCTACCTCTCTATGTTAGCAGCAACTGAGTTATAAAATTTGCTATTATAACTTGTCTCTTCATATACTTAAAGACTATGAATTTGCTGCTTAGCACTCAGGTATCATTCTCTATAATGTTCTCTAGTTATTTATGTCTCTATGCCAAATTTTATACCAAGCTCTTAGTATGTGCTTTAATTACTCTGTGTAGCAATGTAGGATTTATGTCTTATTTATGACACTTTGTTCCCAGAGCTGTGTCTAAAGGGAAATATGTACAAAATGATTATCCAGGAAAAAAAATCTATCTAATATTATATTTTATTTTATATTTATTCATATGTTTATGTATACATATTTTTATTATTTAGAAACACACTTTGTTCTGAAACTACAGTGATACTAATGTATTTTAGCTTGAATTGGTTGTGAGAAACAAACTAAAAAGACTTTTCTCTGTGTTGGTTGGTGATTTCTGCAACCTCAGGAACCTAGTGAATAATAGCAGAAATAAATAAGTAACTCTCTAATTTGAGCCGGAACCAACAAACTGGATGATGTTTTACTTCTGCTTTCTATCTTGATTATTAGAAACATACCTTTAAATTTACATGGAACACTTTTGGAATTCTGTTAGTTCTTCTAAAAAATCAATGAAAGTGAAAAATAATGCAGGAAAGATAAATAATTAATTTCAAACAATTCATTTCTTAATATAAATAATTTTTTTTTCAAATCACCAAAAATTCTGAAATGTTAGAAAATTTAAAAGCTTTAGAAATATCCTAAGACAATTTCTCTTTAGCTCAGAACAGTAGACTATGTATCCAACTCATTCTTCTCTAGAATTGGACTGTGTGCAAATATAAAAAAAAAAAGTGCTAAGATGCTCCACATGGCTTATAAGTTTTAAAATCCCAAAAGGAGCTTAAATCTGCCATTTTTCTACTTTACAAAATACAAAATCTTAAATTTGTATACTTACCAAACATTTGCAGAAGTGTAATTCAAAATGACCTAAAAAAAATGAAAAAAAAAATCATTGAAGGACTGACACACTGAACATGAGGGACTTATAATATTGAATCCCTTATATTAAATGTCTTTTTATCATTGTCAAAATTTTCCATGTTTATATTATTAATATATTAATCAAAATGTTTATGCATTTAATAACAAATATCTAATTTTCTATTTTATTCAGTCTTCTAAAAAATTAGTAGTAATTAATATTAATAATTTAATTCTCATACTCGATAAAGTATGAAACATATACTTTAAAAGCTATGGCCATAGCAATTGAAACATCCAGCCTAATTTCCTTTTAAGATTGGGAGCCATGTCATCACAAAGGTAGGGAAAGTTAATTTCTTCTTCATTATAAATTAATGTGATTTGTAAACTTGCTTGAAATCCCTACCAGTGCCTTCAACTCACCCATTTCTGGTTTTCCCTGATGAGATAACAACTCTCCTTGAAACTTTTGTGATGACTCATAAATTCTGGCTTTCCCTGACCAAATAACAACTCACTCTGAAACTTTAGTCATGTATCATCAATTCTGATATTGTGATCTAAATTTACTCCCTAAGTGCTTAACAATTTAGACCATTAACCTACTATGTGTCTTTGTATTATGCTTGTGGAAATCTTATTATTCGTGTAAGTTCTCAAGTCACCCCACATTTGTGACTTTTTGTGCTATTAAACTACAGTCATAGAGAACTGGGGTGCTGAATTCTTTTCCCATGGATTTCAGGAGAGATTGTTATGCTCAAATGCGGGACCCCCAGAAGACCACCAGAGACCAAGATCGATGTAAAAACCAAAGAGGTTTTTATTGCAAGCTAGGTCAATTCTCCACACACACAGCAACTGGTGGCTTAGAGGACCTGAGCCCGGGGTTTGCAGCAGTTTTATAACTCTTTGGGGAAGGCAGGTACCCCACATACATCATAGCATCTCTTAGCAAATAATTACACACCTTGGGAAAATCATAAACAACTCTAAAACATGATTTAGCACATTCACTGGTGGGAACAAGTTGGGTAAGCGTGATTGGTTAGTACAAGATGGGGATTCATTTGAACAGATTGGATTAGGCCATTAGGGGAGTATATGCTGAACTATATGGTTTCCCAAAATGTTATCAACCACCATAAACTACTGTAAGTGTCATTTGGAATCCCAGGAATTTTCCCTGTCTCATGTTGATTGGTGGCTGCTAGGGGGTTGCTATGGATCCCCACCTAGCCTGAGTCAGGGACAGCAGGCACATCAGATCTCTCCTGTTATTTGTAGATAAACAACTCAGAAGGGTGGGTTTGAGCCTATGAGTGCTTTGTGTTTCCAAGGACAAGAGTCATGCCCCCTTCCTTGGATAGTCTTTGCTCTGAGGTAGAGGCTGGTTTCTCACTTTGTACCTTGTGTTTTTTTAAGCTGTAGCTGGGCACAATACCTTTATTTCACTTATTTATTTTTATGTAGTACTGAGGATCGAACCCAAGATCTTGCACATGGGAGGTGAGCACTCTACTGCTGAGCCACAATCCCAGCCCCTTATGTGTTGTTTTTATTGGGCATTTTTATATTAGGGGTTTTCTTCCCAGTTCAAAGTTCAATCTGTCACCTAAAAAGAACAGAGATCAAAAAATAAATAAATAAAATTTGATAATTATTGTCACTATTTTGTATTAATTCCTGAATAATATACAAGCATATATAATCCATAAACTCAAATTACTTTATTTGTAAGTTTAAATGAAAATGTTCTGTTGGTTGGGTTAGTTCTCACTTATGGGAAACAACCATGCCTTAAAATAACAGCAGCCTGAGATTCTGGGGTACATTTCTCAGATTAAAAAAAAAAAAACAGCACTCAAAGACCTGAATTTCTAGCCCTTATTCATGCCTGGATTGGATAATATTCCCTGTCACTCAAAAAAGGGTTCACTTCTCTCAGATTCAATGTGCATGTTCTGAAGCCCCTTCCAATCAAGAGCATTTGTGGGAACTGTCCAATCAGGTTTCATCAGGGAGGGTGGGCTTTTCACTTCTTATCTCCTGAGTCCTCCATTTTTGCCCTCTATAGTCTCACACTTCAGAGTCACATGTTGTTCTGTTTTGCAGGAACTGAGGATCCCAAGTAGCCCTACTCCTGAGAACCAGGAAATGGTGAGTGTGCATTGGCCTAGCAAGGGAGGCTGGGGGAGGAAGAGTATTGGAACCACAGGACAGGCTGTGTTGAAAACAGGAGCTAGCAGATTGGGACTATGGGCAGTCTCTGGAATCTACAGGCTTAACTCCTCCACTGGGCCACTATTTCCTCAGTCCTACTGGCCAACCAGGTGGGGAACATGTCAGTGGCAGAGACTTTTTGCTGCCTTCCTTATGCTCAAAGGGCATCCTCAGAATCTGCATAAAATACTATGTGGCAGGTGTGTTCCTACAGCCCAGTGTCTTACCAGATGCTGGAGATTGACCAGTGGAATAATTATCAAAATCAAATCTCCAAGGTTCCATTTTCCTGCAGGAGAGGAGCTGTAATTTTGGGGTACCTAATTTTCTTTTGAGCTGGCTAATTTTCATTTTGACATTCTTTTATATTTAATTTGTTCATTATTATTATTTTGTTAAAGTTAGGTGAACGTAGGAATACTGTACTACTTAGCCATATCCTTGGTAGTGAAGCCAGATTTATAGATAGGTAGTTAGTGTAGTGGGTCTAATATCCAGTAAAATCAAGAATGAACACCATATTGAGAATGGAGTCCAGTATAAGGGGAATTGAAAATGTCCCCAAGGCCCTGAGCCCATCCCTAGAAAATTTTAATGAAGCAGCTCACAGCAAACATGGAGATGCTAATCCAAAAGCCCTTCCAGCCAAAATTACTCCTTCAGCCCACCTGTCCTCCACACTTTGGGCCTTCCCACCTACATTCCAACACTGCAAGATAACAGAACAGAGGACAGGAATGTGACAGGAATGCAGGACAGCTGAAGGAAGACCTTAGCTATAAAAAAAGCTAAAAAGACCTTAGTTTAAAAAAAATCCCTTTCATGGATTTTACCTCTTTGGTCCCCTTTTTCTTCTGGGGAGAAGTCTTTTCTACTCTCCTTTAATAAAGCTTCTACTCTCCGCTCTAAATGTGCCTTGGCGCACTTTTCTGGTGTTATACTTCAGCATTGGGGAAGCAAGGACTCTTCATCAGTAAACAGCCCTAACAGGTTTAAATTTATTTTGAGAAAGTCCTAGCTAAGTTGCTGAGATTATTTTTGTTATGGTTTGATTTATCTAGAATTTGCTTTTGCAATAAAGCATACTGTTTTTACATACATATGTATTCATGTGGGGATCTTATTTATATTGTGATTCTTTATTATTGTAATATTATAATTTCACAATATATATGAATAGTAGGCCATGATAAGTTCTTTTTTTGCTCTTATAATTGAAAAGGTTTTTGGCTAAAGTTACATATAACTTTGTAGATGAATTTTAAAAATTTATGCTTTGGTTTCTTCATTTAAAGTAAATTTTGATGTTTTTATTATTATTATTATTGCATTATTCTTGTATTTAATAGACTGGTTTATTTTGACATAACCATAAAACATAAATTATAATTTGCTCCCGTTCAGTATCCAGTAGTTCCCCTTTCCCTTTTCTCTTATTTTCTTCTATCATATATTTATTTATAGTTTTTTGAATTATTGCTTTATAGAATACACATAAAAGTAGACTTCACTGATAAATTCATATTTGTACATAGCAGTTTTGATGAGATATATTGTCAGTTAATTTGGGGGAAAATTATCACCTTTGTAATGATGAGTTTTATTATTGATATGGGATGTATACTTCAGTCTTTTATGTGCTACATATTTTGTTTCTAAAAATGTACACATGTGAAATACCAATTGCGTAAGGCACCTATGTAAAATTTATGCATAGTGTTTTATGCTCTTTTTAAAACTGGATATATTATGAAATGTTACTGGCCCCGGTGACCATTTTTTTTCCTATAGATTATTATTTATCTCTTCCAAGATGTATTTTGTATTGAGCCATGCCCTTCGGCTTCAAGTGTTTGGATGAGTACCATTACATACTTACATGTTATCATGATCACATATGCTCTAATTTCAGTAAGTTTCTGTGATGGTATCATGTAAATTCAATAGCAAAATAGTTTCCACAAATAGATACTAATTTAAACTCCTTTTGAGTTAATGATTATTAATTTGTTTTAAACGTTCATCAGTATTACTTAATTTTTCCCATGATGGGTTTTTATTTTCTGTTTCTTAAATTTCTAAAGATTTTGAATTTTTTTAGTTAATAAATATATCTCATGTATAAATTTGAAGTTCAATCTTTTGTCTTTTATATATTTTTGGCTGAAAAGATGAGAAAAGGATCCAAAAATGCAGCTAGAGAGAGACTTAAAAAAAATAAAAAGGTTTACATTATTTTTTAAAATTGATTTTTTTCTTTGCTTATCATTTATTATAGGTTTCTTGTATGATTGTCAGGGTAGGTTATTTAAAGTGGATTCTAGGACTTATCATTGTTAATTACTACAGGCAAAATAAATAAGAAATTTCTCTACACTATGGCTGCAGGAAAATGAATAAATTTCTTTAAAATCATATGGTAATAAAATTGTTAAATGACATATTTACTAAACATCCACTCCTTAAAATTTTTTTCTGTATTATTTTTGGCAGTGAATCATGAATTCTATTATCTGGACTTTGGAATTTAATATAAAATCATAACGAATAAAATTTGGCCAATCCTAGAAATATTCATATATAATTTGTTGTTTACCTAATGACATGTTGTGTAGATAGCAACTAATGAACATATTTATTTTTAGAAATAGTTACTTTTTTGCTTTTCAGTTTCTTAAAAGCCTTTTAGATTTATTTCCTTACTGAATCACTCAGGGCCACTGATGGTTTTTTTTTTTTTTTTTTTTTTAATTTGTAATCTCCAGGCATTTACCCTTCTAAGAAATCTGTCTTGTGAGCTCTGTTTCTGAAGAGTTTCTTAACATGAAAGAAAAAAAAAGTATTTATGTTTCCCCTGAAATGTATTCTCAATGCACTCTCTTCAAAATGGAGAGAAAATAATATTTCCCCAGAATGACATCCCTGTGTCAGGAGCTAACAATACATTTATGGTCTTTGAAGAAATTTCATACATTTCTGTCTCTGGGTAGTTTTCTGTGGGCTGCTGAATTGCCATTTAGTATCCAGATGCCCATGTTTTTTCATCTGTACTATGGGAATAATTTTAGAGGGCACAGATGAATAATGCTCTTCATGATGCTATGAATACCTGTATGTTCTGTAATGCACAGCTGACAAAGCCCCTGGAATACACTGTGCAGATTCTATTTGGTTAACCATTATCTGCCACTCACATGAATTTTCTTTCAAAAGCTTGTAATAACCTTTTCACTTTAGGCATCCATGTCGTCCACATTCCAAAGTATAAAAGTTTGAATCTTTCTTTTCTGAATTCCAGGTTCCATTTCTCTTGTGGTTCAATGTGGTACAAATAATTGTTTTTTTTCTTTGTTTTACACTTTGTTTCTAATAAAAATGTTCTCTGCTCTAAACCTATATTTCCCATGTCCAGCTATGTTTAGAAAATGACATAGATAATTGTGTTTGATAATTTACAAAGGAGAGTTGAGAAGAATTAATTCTTGCTCGTGTTTCCCCTCCTTAGAAACTGAACCAAAACTGTTCTTGGTCCTGAAAAGGGAGGACCATAACCAATCAGATATATAAAAAAAAAAAAATGATGATTAATTGTATATTCTCTTCTAAGAACTCTCTGTTCAGATCCTAGGGCCATTTCTTGATTGGGTTATTATTACTATTATTATTATTATCATTATTATCATTATCATTATCATTCTTGTTATTATTATTATGATTATGATTATCAGCAGCAGCAGCATCATTATCATCACTATTATTATTATTTGCTTAGTTTTTTGAGTTCTTTATGTACCTTAGAGATTAGTGTTCTATCTGATATGTGAGCAGTAAAATATTCCTCCTAAAATGTAGGCTCTGTCTTCACCTCAGTGATTGTTTCTCTTGCTAAGAATAAACTTTTTAGTTTGATTCTATCCCATTTATTGATTATTTGTTTTAATTCTTGTGCTATCAGTGTCTTATTAAAGAAATTGGGGCCTAATCCCACATGATGAAGATTAGAGTCTGTATTTTATTCCATTAGACACAGAGTATCTGGTTTAATTCCTAGGTTCTTGATATACTTGGAATTGTGTTTTGTGAGAGATAGTGGTTTGTTGAAGGGGCTATCTTTTCTCCAGTGCATGTTCTGACACCTTTGTCTAATATATAATAATTATAATTTTGTGGGTTAGTCTCTGTGACCTCTATTCTGTACCATTCGTTTCCAGTCTTTTTTTTTTTTTTTTTTTTTTTTTTTTTTTGCAAATGCAGTACTGTTTTTGTTACCATTGCTCTGTAGTATGGTTTAAGGTCTGGTATAGTGATGCCACCTGCTTCACTCTTTCTGCTAAGGGTTACATTAGCTATTCTTGGTCTTTTATTTTTCCAGATAAATTTCATTGTTGCTTTTTCTATTTCTATGAGGAATGCCATTAGGATTTTGAACAGAATTGCAGTAAATCTGTATAGTGCTTTGGTAGCATTGTCATTTTGATAATATTAATTGTGCCTATTGATGAGCAAAGTAGATCTTTCGATCTTTTAAGGTCTTTTTTGATTTTTTTCTTTAGGTTTCTGTAGTTTTCCTTCTATGCACCCTTCACCTTTTTCATTAAATGGGGTGGTTTTCTTCATTTCTTTCTCAGAAGATTTTTCACTGATATACAGAAATGCCTTTGATTTATGGATGTTGATTTTATATCCTGCTACTTTTTTATTGGTTGTTCAAAACATTACAAAGCTCTTGACATATCATATTTCATACATTAGATTCAAGTGGGTTATGAACTCCCATTTTTACGAGAAATACAGATTGCAGAATCACATCAGTTACACATCCACATTTTTACATAATGCCATATTAGTTACTGTTGTATTCTGCTACCTTTCCTATCCTCTACTATCCCTCCTCCCCTCCCCTCCCATCTTCTCTCTCTACCCCATCTACTGTAATTAATTTCTCTCCTTTTTTTTCCCATTCCCCTCACAAACTCTTATATGTAATTTTGTATAACAATGAGGGTCTCCTTCTATTTCCATGCAATTTCCCTTTTCTCTCCCTTTCCCTCCCACCTCATGTCTCTGTTTAATGTTAATCGTTTCCTCCTACTCTTCCTCCCTGCTCTGTTCTTAGTTGCTCTCATTATATCAAAGAAGATATTTGGCATTTGTTTTTAGGGATTGGCTAGCTTCACTTAGCATAATCTACTCTAGTGCCATCCATTTCCCTGCAAATTCCACGATTTTGTAATTTTTTAGTGCTGTGTAATACTCCATGGTGTATAAATGCCACATTTTTTAATCCATTCTTCTATTGCTGGGCCTCTGGGTTGGTTCCACAGTCTAGCTATTGTGAATTGTGCTGCTATGAACATTGATGTGGCAGCATCCCTGTAGTATGCTCTTTTAAGGTCTTCAGGGAATAGTCCAAGAAGGGCAATAGCTGGGTCAAATGGTGGTTCCATTCCCAGCTTTCCAAGAAATCTCCATACTGCTTTCCAAATTGGCTGCACCAATTTGCAGTCCCACCAGCAATGTACAAGAGTACCCTTTTCCCCACATCCTCACCAGCACTTGTTGTTGTTTGACTTCAGAATGGCTGCCAATCTTACTGGAGTGAGGTGGTATCTTAGGGTGGTTTTGATTTGCATTTCTCTGACTGCTAGAGATGGTGAGCATTTTTTCATGTACTTGTTGATTGATTGTATATCTTCCTCTGAGAAGTGTCTGTTCAGGTCCTTGGCCCGTTTGTTGATTGGGTTATTTGTTATCTTATTGTCTAATTTTTTGAGTTCTTTGTATACTCTGGATATTAGGGCTCTATCTGAAGTGTGAAGAGTAAAAATTTGTTCCCATGATGTAAGCTCCCTATTTACCTCTCTTATTGTTTCTCTTGCTGAGAACAAACTTTTTAATTTAAGTAAGTCGCATTGATTGATTTTTGTTACTAACTCTTGTACTATGGGTGTCCTATTAAGGAATTTGGAGCCCAACCCCACAATATGTAGATCAGAGCCAACTTTTTCTTCTATCAGATGCAGAGTCTCTGATTTGATATCAAGCTCCTTGATCCATTTTGAGTTAACTTTTGTGCATGGCCAGAGGAGGGGATTTAGTTTCATTTTGTTGCATATGGATTTCCAGTTTTCCCAGCACCATTTGTTGAAGATGCTATCCTTCCTCCATTGCATGCTTTTAGCCCCTTTATCAAATATGAGATAGTTGTAACTTTGTGGATTAGTCTCCGTGTCCTCTATTCTGTACCATTGGTCCACCCGCCTGTTTTGGTACCAGTACCATGCTGTTTTTGTTACTATTGCTCTGTAATATAGTTTGAAATCTGATATCTCTATACCGCCTGATTCACACTTCCTGCTTAGAGTTGCTCTTGCTCTTCTGGGTCTTTTATGTTTCCATATGAATATCATGATTGCTTTATCTATTTCTACAAGAAATGCCATTGGGATTTTGATTGGTATTGCATTAAACCTATAGAGAACTTTTGGTAATATCGCCATTTTGATGATATTAGTTTTGCCTATCCATTAACAGGGTATATTTTTTTCATCTTCTAAGATCTTCTTCTATTTCTCTCTTTACAGTTCTGTAGTTTTCATTGTATAAATCTTTCACCTCTTTTGTTAGGTTGATTCCCAAGTATTTTATTTATTTTTGTTATTTTTTGAGGATATTGTGAATGGAGTGTTTTTCCTCATTTCCATTTCAGAAGTTTTGTCGCTGATATACAGAAATGCCTTTGATTTATGCGTGTTGATTTTATATCCTGCCACTTTGCTGAATTCATTTTTTAGTTCTAGTAGTCTTTTGTAGACCCTTTTGGGTCTTCTAGGTGTAGAATCATTTCGTCCACAAATAGTGATAATTTAAGTTCTTCTTTTCCTATTTTTGTGCCTTTAATTTCTTTCGTCTGTTTAATTGCTCTGGCCAGTTTTTCAGAACTATATTGCATAGAAGTGGTGATAGAGGGCATCCCTGTCTTGTTCCAGATTTTAGAGGGAATGCCTTCAATTTTTCTCCATTCAGAATGATCCTAGCCTGAGGCTTAGCATAGATAGCTTTTACAATGTTGAGGTAAGTTCCTGTTATCCCTAGTTTTTCTAATGTTTTGAAAATAAAGGGATGCTGTACTTTGTCGAATGCTTTTTCTGCGTCTACTGAGATGATCATATGGTTCTTATCTTTAAGTATATTGATGTGGTGAATGACATTTATTGATTTCCGTATATTGAACCATCCTTGCATCCCAGGGATGAATCCTACTTGATCATGGTGCACAATTTTTTTGATGTGTTTTTGTATCCGATTTGCCAAAATTTTATTGAGGATTTTTGCATCTGGGTTCATTAGAGATATTGGTCTGTAGTTTTCTTTCTTTGAGGGTCTTTTGTCTTGTTTCAGAATCAGGGTGATGTTGGCCTCATAGAATAAATTTAGAAGAGCTCCCTCTTTTTCTATTTCCTGAAATAACTTGAAAAGTATTGGTATTAGATCTTCTTTAAAGGTTTTGTAAAACTCTGCTGTATACCCATCCGGTCCTGGGCTTTTCTTAGTTGGTAATCTTTTGATGGCTTCTTCTATTTCCCCAATTGATATTGGTCTGTTTATTTTGTCTATATTCTCCTGACGCAATCTGGGCAAATCATATGACTTAAGAAATTTATCGATGCCTTCACTATCTTCTATTTTATTGGAGTTTAAGGATTCAAAATAATTTCTATTTATCTTCTGTATTTCTGAAGCGTCCTTTGTGATATTGCCTTTTTCATTGCGTATATTAGTAATTTGAGTTCTCTCTCCTCTTCATTAGCACGGCTAAGGGTCTGTCGATCTTATTTATTTTTTCAAAGAACCAACTTTTAGTTTTGTCAATTTTTTCAAGTGTTTCTTTTGTTTCAATTTCATTAATTTCAGCTCTGATTTTAATTATTTCTTGCCTTCTACTTCTTTTGCTGTTGTTTTGCTCTTCTTTTTCTAGGATTTTGAGATGAATTGTGAGATCTTTTATTTGTTGGTTTTTTCTTATTTTAAGCAATGAACTCCAAGCAATGAATTTCCCTCTTAAAACTGCTTTAATTGTGTCTCATAGATTCCGATATGTTGTGTCTGTGTTTTCTTTCATGTCTAAGAATTATTTGATTTCCTCCTTTATGTCTTCTGTAACCCATTGATCATTAAGTAACATATTGTTCATTTTCTATGTGATGTAGGATTTTTATTTCCTTCTTTTATCATTGATTTCAAGTTTCATTCCATTATGATCAGATAAAATGCATGGTATTATCTCCACACCTTTATATTTGCTGAGGGTTGCCCTATGACATAATATATGGTCCATTTTTGAGAAGGATCCATGTGCTGCTGACAAAAAAGTATATCCACTTGGTGATGGTTGATATATTCTATATATGTCAGTTAAGTCTAGGTTATTGATTGTGATATTGAGTTCTATAGTTTCTTTATTCAAGTTTTGTTTGGAGGATCTGTCCAATGGTGAGAGAGGTGTGTTGAAGTCACCCGTAATTATTGTATTGTGGTCTATTTGATTCTTGAACTTGAGGAGAATTTGTTTTATGAATGTTGCAGCACCATTATTTGGTGCATAAATATTGATAATTGTTATGTCTTGTTGGTGAATGGTTCCTTTTAACAGTATATAATGTCCTTCCTTATCCCTTTTGATTAACATAGTCTTGAAGTCGATTTTATTTGATATGAGGATGGCCACCCCTGCTCGCTTACGAGGACCGTGTGCGTGGTATATTTTTTCCATCCTTTCACCTTCAGCCTGTGTATGTCTTTCCCAATCAGATGTGTCTCCTTGAGGCAGCATATTGTGGGATTTGTTTTTTTTTAATCCATGTTACCAGCCTATGTCGCTTTATTGGAGAGTTTAAGCCATTAACGTTTAGAGTTACTATTGATATATGGTTTGTACTTCCAGCCATGTTTGATTATTTATCTTTTTTTTTAAATTTAGCTTGTTTCTCCATGATTAGCTTTCCCTCCACCCTCTGTCTTTACTGAGGCACTTCCTACTGCTGGTTTGGGTTATTGTTTCTCATTTCTTTCTCTTGTAGTGTTTTGCTCAAGATGCTTTGTAATGCTGGTTTTCTGGCTGCAAATTCTTTTTAACTTTTGTTTATCATGAATGATTTTTATCTTGTTGTCATACCTGAAGCTTAATTTTGCTGGATATAAAATTCTGGGTTGGCATCCATTGTCTTTCAGTGTTTGAAATACGTTGTTCCAGGATCTTCTCACTTTCAGTGTCTGTGATGAAAAATCTGTTGTTAACCTTATTGGTTTACCCCTGAATGTAATCTGCCTCCTTTCTCTTGTAGCTTTTAATATTTTCTCTTTGTTCTGTATATTGGATATCTTCATAACACTGTGTCTTGTCATTGGTCTACTGTATTTTGTATGCTCAGTATCCTGTATGCATCTACAATTTGTATATCTGTTTCCTTTTTTATTTCTGGAAAGTTTTCTGAAATTATTTCATTCAGCAGGTTACTCATTCCCTTGGTTTGAACCTCTATACCTTCCTCTATCCCAATGACTCTTAAGTTTGGTTTTTTTATGTTATCCCATATCTCTTGGATGTTTTTCTCATGATTTTTTACCAGCATTTCTGAGTTGGCTAGACACTTTTCACGATGATATATTTTGTCTTCATTATCTGACGTTCTGGCTTCTACTAGCTCCACTCTGTTATTGATACTCTCAATTGAATTTTTAATTTGGTTTATAGTTTCCTTCATTTCTAGAATTATTGGTTGATTTTTTTATAATATCTATTTCCTGATAAAGATGCTTAACTTCTTCTTTTATCTGCTTATGTAATTCATTTTCAATGTGTTCTTTCACTGTTTGAATTTGCTGTCTCATATCCTTTTCAAGGTTTCATTCTATCTGTCTAAGGTGTTCCTTGAATTCTTTATTTGACCATTTTTCTGATGCCTCTAGGTCCTCCTGAATATTTCGGCTGTCCTGCATTGTTTGTACTCCTTTTCTTCCTTGCTTTTTCATGCTGCTCATGTTACTTCTTGTTCTGTTTGACTGCTGAGTTACTGTTTAATCCTATAAATTTATTTGATGCTTTGGAGGAAAGGTATTAGAAGGGAAGAGAAGAAGTCACTGTCACCGCTGGTTTCAATGAAGTTATCTCCTTCGTCGCATTCTGGTGAAGTCAGTTCTCTGCCATGGTGGTATACCATGCAAATGGTGATAGTTCATTCCCTTTGCCGGCTGACCAATGCAACGAGTGGGTCCTGACTGATATATCCTGCTACTTTGGTAAATTTATTTACTAGATCTAGAAGTTTTCTAGTGGATTTTATTGAGTCTTCTTGGTATCTAATCATATCTGGCATTTGCAGGTAAATGGATAACATTGGAGAAGATAATGCTAAGTGATGTTAGCCAATTCCAAAAAAAAAAAAATGCCAAATATAAGGAGGCTGACTCAAAATGGGGTAGGGAGAGGGGACATGAGAGAAATACATGGATTCTCAATAAAGAAGAGGGGTGGAAGGAAAAGAAAGGGGGCAGGGAATTAGGAAGAATGGTGGAAGGTAATAGAGACCATGATCAAAAGTACATGTATGAAGACACAAATTTGTATCACCATACTTTATATACAACCAGAGATATGAAAAATTTTCTATACATGAAATAAGAATTGTAATGCTTCTGTTGTCATTTCTTTAAAAAAATTGATAGAAAAACATTTGTTCATAAATTATATACATTAAATATGTGCATGTTATTTATAGAATATATATATATGCATATATGTTTATATATAGATCTAGGGAAAGGTAAGTCTCTGTCATGAATTTTCAAAAATCAATTAATATATTAATTTGTTCTAACTTGCTAATAGAGCAGAATGCATTTCACTTCATAGTACACAAATGGAGCACAAAATTTTATTTCTCTTGTTGTACAGAAAGTATTGTTACAAAACCCATGTAATTCTACTTTGTGTACAACAAGATATTTATCTCATTCCACCATCTTACCTACCTCTATACCATCTCCCATCACCTCCCTTCCCTTTGTCTTATTCAAAGTTTCTTCATTTCTTCCATGCTACCTCCCACCTCCCTCTTTGTGGGTCAGCATCCACTTAGCAGAGAAAACCTTAGGTCTTTGGATTAGGAGGATTGGCTTACTTGCCTTAACATGATATTCTCCAACTCCATCCATTTACTTCCCAATTCCATTTTTATTCTCTTTTAATGCTCAGTAATATTCCACTGTGTAAAATAGACCATATTTTATTTATCCATTCATCTATTGAAGAGCATATAGATTGGTTCTATAGTTTACCTATTGTGAATTGTTTAGCTATGAACATTGATGTGGATATGACTCTGTATTATGCACTTTTTAGCTCTTGTTGGTCTAAATGGAGGAGTTGGGTAGCTGGGTAAATTTTGGTTTGTTTCCAAGTTTTCTAAGTAATCTCCTATTCTTTTCCATTTTGGTGTCACAAATTTAGGGTCCTACCAACAGTGTAACAGTGGGCCTTTTTCCTCACATCCTGACCAACATATATTTTTGCTTGTATTTTTAATAACTGCCATTCTGATTGGAGTAAGATTAAATTTTGGAGTAGTTTTGATTTGCAATTCTTTAATTGCTAGAGATGTTGAACATTTTTTTATTGATTGATTGATTGTTTATATTCTAAGAAGTGTGTCTCTTCAGTTCCTTAGCCCATTTCATTTAATTATTGGGAAATTTGTTTTTTGGTATTAAGTTTTTTAAGTTCTTTATATATTCTGAAAATTAGGTTTCTATTTGATGTGCATGTGGTAAAAATTTGCTCCTGTTCTCTGGTATCACTTTTCCCCTCACTTATTGTTTCTTTTGCTGAGAAGAATCTTTTCAGTTTGAATTCATGCAATCTAGTGACTCTTGTTTCTATTTCTTGTGCTTTAGTAGTATTCTTAAAGAAGCAAAATTTAAAATCCCCTACTTGGGATTACAGGTGTGTGACATCATGATAGCAACACAATTAATCTTCATTTTAAGCCTACTTTATTAAGGGGCTTTCATTCTAGGAAGAAAAAGAAAATGTTATAGACAGGCCATTGGGTCTAAGGCCATGTCATAAAATAAAGAATATACCATTGATCAATTTAAATAATAGACTCAAATCTTTGAATCTGGGAAAAAAATACACACACACACACACACACACACACACGCCATACACTTTCTGGTGAAATCTCCTTGCCCTGACTCAGGGCAGTTTCTCTCTAGTTTTTTATATCCCAGGAGAAATATTGGTAAAAAATAAATGTATCTTTCACCTGTTGCATATAAAGAAGTGATCATGTCCTTCATCTTCCTGAACTCAGGACAAGCATAACTCTCAAATATGGTTCGGTGAACTGAGATTTTCTGGAGTCTTGACATAGTTTTGAGGGTGCTGTTCCAAAAATACATATATTTTATTAGTAATATTTTAAATACATAATGGTAATTTTCACATAGTGGAAATTATGGGTTATACTATAAAATTCAATTTTACTATTTTTATATGAATTCTTAAAAAATAATTATCTTTCCACCTCATATAATTTTAATGTTCAATCTGTTTCCATATAAGAGAAGTTAACTGAAATTTTACAGGATTTTCACTGTATTTTTCCATCCATAAATAAAATATTTACATATATAATCTACAAATTCAAAAGACCTCATATGCAAGTTTAAATGCAAATGCTTTTCTGGGTTGGCTGGATTTTACTTCTCCAAGGACACCTTGCCATAAATTCGATGCAGCCTGAGGATCTGGATTTCAATTCCCAGATCCTCAAAAGAAAATAAATTAAAAAAAAAATAAGTGTACAGACAAGACCCTACAATTGTAACATCATTTATTTCTGGATTTGAGGTTATCTCCTGACTCTCAAAAAACTCACTAGTCTCAGATTGCACATATAAAGACATAAGTTGTGTACAATCAGGACCCCTTATATAAGCATTGTCCAATCTACACATATTCAGTAAAGAGAAGCAAGTTTTGACCATTTGGGCATTTTGTTCCAGTAATTTTGCATATTGCTCAAATTAGGAAAATCTTCAAGTGCATTCTACTCATGTCTTGGTTGATTTTTTTTTTTTTCAGTTTTCAAATTTGTGTGCCTCTAATTCCTTTACAGTTTTTAGGTGGACTCAACACAGGAGTATCTATTTATTTGGATTATCCATAAATGGAGGGAAGCTTATATTCTGCTATTATTTATATTTATTTTATTTTTTAAAATTATCTCGCTTTTTAATTGCTGTTTGTTGGATGCTTGTGTATAATTCCAATGTCACACACAGTCTGCACACAAGTCGCTTTTTTAATCTATGCCTTTTATTCTAACATCTACCTTGAGGTTGGATTGTAGCATTCACTCACATTAAATATTTTATTGATATGTTTTGATTTATATAGTTATAATAATTAACAATAAAAAGATATTTGCATATATATGAATTGCCCTATGTGGTTTTCTGTATTGTGATTTCTTTATCTTAAAATTACTACACTGTTGTATTATTATAACATGTATTAGTGTCAGGTAATGATCACTAGTACATTTGTTCTTATATATGATAGAGTTCTTGTCTAATTTTATATACATTCAACTTTCCAGGAAATTCTTAGAAGTTTTTTCTTTGATTTCTTCTTTAACAAAAAGTAAAGAATGGTAAAATTATGACCAGTTATTATTAAAGAGTACCTTGGGAAAAATGATCATTTTTATAATAGTTTTATCCTTTGTAAATATATTGAATATTTGAGTCTTTTGTGTTATTTTTCTGTGTTTTTATTTTCTCAAATACTGCAAATTCTTTTTGTAAACATACTTGCATATGAAATGCAACATTCATGTGACATCAGCATAATATATACATGGTATTTTATTGTATTTGTCAAACTGGATATAATACATCAACAAATATTCTAGCTCCTAGAATTTACATTTTAAAAAATTTAATAATTATTTCTTCCTCTTTAGCCATGCCCCTTGGTTTCAACTCTGGAAGAATGTGGCTGAATTCTCATGTACAGTTGCTGTAATTTTCATCTCTGATTCCTGTGTGGGTGTATCATATACATATGATTGCAAAACATTTTCTACAAATGGATAATAAAAGCTTAAATTATTTTTTCCTTTTTTTTCTGAATGCACTTATTCCAAATATTCATCAATATTATTTAATTCATCTATATGATGTGATTTTATTCGATGTTACCTAATTTCTAAAGATTTTGAGTTTTTATAATTATTGAACACTTAGATATATCCTTTTTAATGTGACTCTTCAAAATTTTTTTGTTTTTCATTTGCAATCTATTGCATTTCTTCTTCTTATAAGCATTTGATTATATGTGAGGAAATTAGGGTGTTTTTTTTTTACCTTGTCAGTTTTGCAGCATTTAATGTAATCATTTGATGAATAGATTTTTTGTATTAATATTTTGTAATTCATAAGTTTAAGTCTATTATATTGTATAATTTTCAAAAGAAAAAAAAACTATTTTTGTGATATTAGGAACTCAACCAAAATGTCTTAATGCTGAGCATATTCTCAGCTCTGTTTTAAATTTTGTTTCCAGATGGGGTTTGCTCAATTTTTCAGTTGGCCTTACATTTTGAACTTCATGCCTTAGACTCCAGAATAGTAGATATTTCCAGTGTGCACCAGCATATGAACCCTATGTTTTGTATGTAAACTTTTGAGCTTTGTACTTTCTTATATATTTCAGTATTATTTATTAATAAGTTATATTCTGCATTTAATGTCTCAAAATATGTTGTTATGTTTTATGAGTGAAGGGATAAAATAGCATTTTATTATCACACTCTTTTCCCAATATCCTAGCATGTTTTAAGAGTTTTGTTGTTGGTGTTTTCTCTTGTTCCATCATTTATTTTATTATGAGGTTTACCCTGATTGATTTTACTTCATAACATCAATCATGTGGCATCATGGTATCCTGGTCAGCAGTAGATTTTATGTACAACCATGTATTTAGCAAATATCTTAGCCATGTACTAGTCTATACCATCTAGATTCTGTCATTGCACTCAGAGAATTGGAAAATTGCAGAAGATTCTTAGGATCAATTTTCCAGAGTGTATTTCCATAAAGTGAGAAATCATTATATATGCCTATATTTGCAATTACATACTGTATAATTGATATATTTTTTTATTTTTTTTTAATTTTCAAATTTGCTAGTGCTTTTTAAATTGTATCTGCTTTTTAAAAATTTGTACTGAAGATTGAACCCAGGGGTGCTTAACAATAAAGCCACATCCTCAGTCCTTTTTTTAATATTTTATTTAGAGACAGAGTATTGCTGAATTGCTAAGTGCCTCACTAAGTTGCTCAGTACAATATATATAAGACAATATTATATATAATATTGTATAATATTATATATAATATTGTATAATATTATTGTCTTAGAATTTATGATCCTTTTTTCTTATCCTCCTCGGTCACTGGAACTACAGTTGTCCATCACTAGACTGGGCTCATTTGCTTTTTAAAAGCACCAACATTGATACTGGTAACTCTGTTATGTTTATCTTTAATAGCTTATAATTTTTCTCTTTTGCTTAGACTTTCTTTACTTTTAGTTTTTAAATTTTACTTTTTATTGGGATAAATGATTTGATAATAAATTCTAGTCATTTTATGGCTTACTAATTTTTTTGTGTATGTTTTATTTTCACCTCAGGTATAGATGAATTCCAATTTTTCCAGCTGTATGGAGGTCTAAGTGAAACATAATAACCTGTATGGATATTGTTAAAGAAATGGAACCACAATTTTACCCAGTTTTTTGACTACACTGTATATGCCCAAAGGACATAAAATCAGCATACTACATAGACACAGCCACATTAATGTTTATAGCAGCACAATTCACAATAGCTAAGCTTTAATACCAAATTTTCAATGAAGAATGGGTCCATTCAATGATGACAGGATAAAAAACTGTTGCTTATGTACACAATAAACTATGAATCAACCATAAAGAAGAATGACTTTATGACATTTGCCAGCAAATGGATGAATTTGGAGATTTTATACTAAGTAAAACAAACCATTACTTTAAAACCAAAAGTTCAAAGTTATTGTTGATATGTGAAATCTGAAGCTCATAAAGTGGGGAAGGGTAAGAAAAGAAGATAAGTAGATTGCACAATGGTAAACAATAAATAAATAAATAAATAAATAAATAAATAAATAAAAGGTACAAGGATAGAAATATAAAAGGTATATATCTGTAAGTGAATCCTACCATTGTAGCCACCAAAAAGAACAGGATTTTAATTAGGATTAGATATATATATATACAATTTTGTATGTTAAAAATGTTAAAATTATAAAAAGGAAAATTCAAAGAACAGGATTTTAATTAGGATAAGATATATCCCATGCTTGCATAATACCATAAAAATCGATTTTACTGTCAGGTAGAACTAGAAAGAACAAATAAAATTAAAAAAATATATATTTGTTTTAAGAGCTATACATATATTCTACTATAAATAACATGCAATAAAAACATCTATCAAAGTTTGTATATATGTAATTTTGTATGTTAAAAAATGTTAAAAGTATAAAAAGGAAAATTCAAACAGTATTGTTGTTACTATTTTTTATATTAATAACATACATAAAAACCATAAAATGTTTGAACTTAAATAAGCTATTAAATATTTCCATTAAGTGGTCTGTTAACCTTGTTACATTTCAAAATTTCTCTTATACCATTGATATTGGAATTATTAGAGATCTCAATACACATTCAGAATAGCCAGCTCTATCAGATTAATAACAAATAAGAGTCTACACATTAATAAATCTTAGATTGATGGTTGTACAATTAAAATTTGAGGATTCCCTTTTTTAATTTCCATGATTTTCTCATCTGAAAAATATATATAATTTAGATCAAGATATAAAAAATTATAATATAAATATTTTTGTGATAATGCCTGAGTTTTATATTGTGTTTCATACATGTGGAGTATGTATACTTTTTTGAACTTAAATCACTTTTTCTGCAGAAGTAGATAATAGTTTCATTGTGTTCCAAAATACTACCTACATGACAGTCTACTAACTCTCATTTCAACTTTAATTACATTACAGACTGTGCAAATGTTCATGTGGTCAATGTGTTATTTATTTACTTATTCTTATTTTAGGAACTGTTAACATTTATGGATATAGCCATTGATTTTACTGAAGAAGAGTGGGAATGCCTTCAGCCTGCTCAGAAAAATTTATATAGGGATGTGATGCTAGAGAATTATAGAAACTTTGCCTTTCTTGGTAAGCTTAATTTCCCTTTAAAATTATTAACTAGTAATTATTATTTAATTTACTTCTGTTGCAGGGTATCTTCTGCGAACTTCTCTATGAGTTTCAAATTTGTGTTTCAAAGAAAAAGGACATTTTTTAGTACAGATATTTTACTCTCTCTCTCTCTCTCTCTCTCTCTCTATATATATATATATATATATATATATATATATATATTTACTTTTTAATCTGTCTCTTTCTTTGTGTTACACATCCTTCACTTTAGATAAGTAGTACCTAGTATAATTTAGTGATGTAAACTAGTGTAGACTACACATAGCAGGGGACAAAGTTGAGTCATTCAAATGTGAAGGAGAAAACCAAACTAAAAAAATGTTGAAAGAATAGTTATCCAGCAGAAGAAATTTTCAGAAGCTTATGTTTATTTATTTATTTTGATTGTAATCATTGAACACATACTGCCCTATATTTATCACATTTTTTAATTCCTCTTTTCTTTTTTAGTGATGTCCCAGTTTTTTTAGATTAACCATCAAAACTTACCTTTTGTTGTGAGGGCCAGCATGATCTGTTTCAAATCTTCTTGTGAAGAAACCTTTAAAGAAGCAAACAGAAGAGACAGACATACAAAGAGTGAAATGGAAAAAAAAAAAAAAGGGCCACCCCTCTTAACAACTGCACATATAATACCCCAAAATTATATAGGTTCTGATACCATGACTACATTCTAACTCAGTGTTTCTTTAACCCCAAGTGCTAGCTAATGAAGATTAGGTACAGTTAATACAAATATAAAACCCCTTCTTCCTAAGGACATTACCACAGAAACTAGATAGTGTACCTGTAGAGTTGTCTTAATAGCTTCAGGGAAAAACTGCTGAGCATTACAATTTTGGGACTCAGGGTGCCAGTTACAATCACTCCCACACTTGTCTATTCCAAGGTCAGAATACCTAATACCTCCCCTTTTTTTAAAGGCCTTTTGAATAAATAATATTATCTCCTTAATGCTGGTGGGGGCAAAAAATAGGGCAGACATAGACAACAGCAAGTTCCAACATCAGTAAATATCCATCTATGAATATTTTTGACCCAGATGAAATTGAGTAAACATGAAGTAACAAATCTAAAAAGTCCAAAATCCATCATCTTGTTGAACATTATTAATGATATCTTTAAGGTAGTCTAAGTCTTTTGAAATAAAATTACTAATATAACTTAAATTGAAAGAACACATGTTATTAAACTTCTGATATCCTTTATGATGTAATAATAACAGACAATCAGTTGCTGCATGATTGTAAAGTATGGCTTGACAATGTTGTTTTTGTTTTTCATTAAGCATATTTACATCCATGGAGGCATGAATAATTCTGTTTATGAGAGCATAGGCGAGTTTCATAGAAGTTTTATAAGCCCGTAGAGCTAGTCCAGGTAAACCCACTAAGGACAATGTCAAAGCATTAAATTCTGCCTTAGAGAAAAGCTTCAATGAATCATCACAGTTTTTATCAAGAGGCATAGACCTTTTATGAATAAATTGCACAGGATGGTGACCTATTAAATACTATGTGGATGGTAAGGACACATTTTTCTGCTAAGACAACAATGAATACCATGAGACATTTTTGCAGGTATGTAACAATTTTATGCAAATGAGTCAGGATATCGTAATGGGTTGTAGAAGCCCAGGATCTGACAGTACTTAATTTCCCAGAGCTGGTGTACAAAAACCGAGCAAAATTGTTATTAAGACCAAAGCATTTACAGAGTTTTGTATGAGTTTAGCAATCAAAGCAGTAACAAAGTTATCTAGAATACATTCTAACCTCATTTTAGCCAATAATGTTGAGCTGAGGCTGTTAATGGTTTTATATCCCCCCAAGTAACTAGAATTCAAGTACCTTGGGATCCTCTTTTAATGCTTCTCCTCTTTTGAGTAGAATGGTTATTCTCTTGTTTGGATGAACTCTTATCTTCCAAGGTTAAATGAAACTTAGAAATCACCTTGTGAACTTCCTGATGTACATTCATAATTGCTATTTTTCATGCATGAAGGTAGAGTCCAAACAGGACATGTTGGCATAAGTGTAGCAGTCTATGCTTTTCCCCACATGATCTAAGGCATAGGATCTTGTCATGCTGGTCAGGTGGAACCTCATATATTACATAATTTTTTTGGTAATGGCTGTTTGAGAATAAAATGTCTATTCAATGCAGATGACCAATTTTGAGTATTAACTTTATGTTGTATATTGAGCACATTAACTGTAAATAAAACAATATTTAATGCATTTAATATAAGAGAGGCTAGATCTTTGTTTCTGTTTTAAAAGGCAAGTATTAGGATACAATTTGATCACTCAACAAAAGCTAATCCAAAAGAATTATAAGAAATTTCGTGATTTAAAACTATATCTCATTGATTAAAATTTGTGCAAAAGAATGAGATGTAAAGGCAGGAGCATAATCCATCTTTAAACAAATAGGGCCTATAGGAGCAGATCATGATTGGTTTTTTCCCATGCTCTCTGCTGGAACTGACTTGATATTTTCTTGTTTTAGATTCAATTGTGTTAGTAAATTTTTTATTTTGTTTTGTGGTTTGCAATAATGCATTAGTAATCATAAATATTTTGAAGTGAATAAATCATTATATTTCTAGTTTGTAATTTTTAAATATTTTATTTTATTTAATTTTGATTAGTGATTTAATATCTGGATCATTTTTTTATTGTGGCATGCTGGCATGCTTGCATTCTTTTCTATATATATATATATATATATATATATATATATATATAGAGAGAGAGAGAGAGAGAGAGAGAGATAGAGATAGAGAGAGAGTCTTTCACTATAATATCAACCCTACACACAACACAGTGTGTGTGTGTGTGTGTGTGTGTGTGTGTATATATATATATCCCACTTCTCTTTATATATCCTATAGGTTTTTAATTTTTAGAGTATTTTACAAGTTGCTTAGATTTGTCTTAAACTTGGTACTGCTTGATAAGCCTCTCCCATATTGGTAGAATTTCAGATTTGCACACTAGGAATGCCCCTCTCATTTTTTCTTAAAGAATTATTCTCATAAACATTGTGCTCATTGATGTTAATATTTTTCTATTTGACTCTCTAAACTTTTTAAAAATAGTTATTTAGTGGTCTTTGAGTAATTCATAAGTATCGGTATCCTAATGTTAAATTCTTAATGTTTTTTTTGTTTGTTTGTTTTGTTTTTTTGTCATTTGGATTTATCCATGCTTCTATTTGTTTATATTTGCTGTATTAATTTTTATTTGTTCATTAAAGGAGCCATCAGTAGATTATATAGTCCATTTTCAGAAATAAAAGTATAAAAACTTTTAAATAATAAAAATAGGCAAGAACAGTGCTGCATCCTTCTAATATTTGCTAACTGGGAGCCCATGCAAAAGTACTTCATGTTTGAGAGAAGTCACAGAAATTTAGAAACAGCATGGCTCTAACAATTTTAAAAAGACTTTTGTTGTTGTTCGTGATATAGAATTTTTGGGGTAATCTCTAGCATTACACATGAAACATTAAATGTTGGATGACCTAAAGATCCAGAATTGTCAGAACTAAATATGTATCCATGAACAATTAAATCAGAAAATTGAAGAGATACCTCTGCTTTTGTGTTTAGTGCAAACATTTTTCTCATTATTAAAGCTAGGGACTCAATGTGTGTGCCAACCAATGTCAAATGTGTAAAATATGTACTTATATACTACTATTATTTAGTTATAAAAATATTTTGTCTCTTAAAGTCTTATAAGAAATATATGCAGGACATTGAAATAAGTGAAAGGTGGCAGGCAGGTATTAAGTTGTAGGAGCATTTGATTCACATGTGGAAGTCAGAAATTCAGTGAGCAAAATTTTGTGAGCAGGTACTGTGTTTTGTGTAGGGTTGATATTATAGTCAAAGTCTCCATATTTTTATTTTATTGAGCATAATAGGTTCAAGAGTTTTATTTTACCACATAGTGAGTTTATTATGTTCTTCATAAATATTAGTGGAAGGAATACAATACCTTGTAAGTACAAAATTGATAATTATATGAAATAATGATTGTGTTAATGCATTCTATTTAGTCATTTTACCGTGTATATATAGTATAAAATACCATGATATATTTATACAAAAACAAAGTTGGATTTGTCAATAAAGGAAATTCTCATATCACACCAATAAAAATATAATAATCAATTTATTATACTTGATTGTCATGTGTTGAATTCATCAAAATATTATGGCCATACATTATGCAATGTTTTTATAGTCTTAAAATGTTTTATGAAAAATTTTATAGACATATATGTGTATATTTCTTAGTAAATTTTTGTTCATATTTCTTGTTAAGGGTCCATTGCCTTTTGACCCTTGTTGAATATTTATGGTATTATCACTCAAAAATCTACTAATTATTTTCATGTCTCTACTTCATGGTAGACAAAAACCATTTTTTGGACACTCTTTGAAAAAGCCAGAATGTTTGTATATGTTTTACATTTCTCTTATTCTACTGACAGTAAAGGTAGCTGGTAGATATTTCCTAAATACACAATACTCTCTTATAAAGGACAAAAGTCTGTTAATAATACTTTTCTAAATTTTATTATATTATTCTACTTAATGATGTACTCCTCTTGGATACTGTGGTCACCACAAAAATTTGGGTAATATTCTCAAGGTAATTTTTCTGAACATTTTTATTGAACTAATATATTTTTTGGATTTATGGTGATTTTGAACTTACTAATCTGCTACACTCCTGATGTACTTATTTTACCTTAATTACATGTTATGTATGCCAAATATATATTCACCTAGTCTAATAGGTGTTGTTTTTTAATTTTTTTTATTTCAGCCATGACTCCTAATCATACCCAAGAATATTCACCAGAAAAGTGCCTAAAACATATATTTCATGAAGTGATAAGTGCAAAATATACAATTTGTGATCTTGACTATTTACCACAAAAGAAAATATGGAAAACCACAAGTGAGAGTGAACACCAGAAGTCATATAAAAAATCAGGCCTTGTTCACCACCAGAGAATTTATACTGGAGAGAAGCCTTACAAATATAAAAAAAGTTGCAAAGCTGTTAGTAAAAAAAAAGGTCTTATTTACCAAAGAGTAACCCACAATAAAGAGAAGCTCTACAATTGTAAAGAATGTGCCAAAGCTTTTGGTAAAAAATCACAAATTATTTGCTACAGCAGTACTCACACTGGAGAGAAGCCCTACAAATGTAAAGATTGTGGCAAAGCTTTTGAGAAAAAATCATACCTTATTTGCCACAGCAGAACACACACTGGAGAGAAGCCCTACAAATGTAAAGATTGTGGCAAAG
The DNA here is from genome assembly GCF_045843805.1 of Urocitellus parryii. NCBI lineage: Eukaryota > Metazoa > Chordata > Mammalia > Rodentia > Sciuridae > Urocitellus > Urocitellus parryii. Next base: position 226,516,929 of record NC_135532.1, on the reverse strand, counting down.
CTTTTGGTCAAAAATCACACCTTATTCGCCACAGTAGAACTCACACTGGAGAGAAGCCTTACAAATGTAAAGCTTGTGGGAAAGCTTTTGTTCAAAAATCAGGCCTTATTAACCACAGCAGAAATCACACTGGAGAGAAGCCCTACAAATGTAAAGAATGTGGCAAAGCTTTTGCTCGAAAATCAAACCTTATTTTCCACAGCAGATATCACACTGGAGAGAAGCCTTACAAATGTAAAGATTGTGGCAAAGCTTTTGTTCAAAAATCAGGCCTTATTTACCACAGCAGAACACACACTGGAGAGAAGCCCTACAAATGTAAAGATTGTGGCAAAGTTTTTGGTAAAAAATCAGACCTTATTTCCCACAGCAGAACACACACTGGAGAGAAGCCCTACAAATGTAAAGAATGTGGCAAAGCTTTTGCTCGAAAATCAGACCTTATTTGCCACAGAAGATCTCACACTGGAGAGAAGCCCTACAAATGTAAAGATTGTGGCAAAGCTTTTGCTCGAAAATCAGACCTTATTTGCCACAGCAGATATCACACTGGAGAGAAGCCCTACAAATGTAAAGATTGTGGCAAAGCTTTTGCTCGAAAATCAAACCTTATTTGCCACAGCAGATATCACACTGGAGAGAAGCCCTACAAATGTAAAGATTGTGGCAAAGCTTTTGGTCAAAAATCAAACCTTATTTGCCACAGTAGAACTCACACTGGAGAGAAGCCTTACAAATGTAAAGATTGTGGGAAAGCTTTTGTTAAAAAATCAGGCCTTATTTACCACAGCAGAAATCATACTGTAGAGAAGCCTTACAAATGTAAAGAATGTGGCAAAGCTTTTGGTAAAAAATCAAACCTTATTCGCCACAGTAGAACTCACACTGGAGAGAAGCCTTACAAATGTAAAGATTGTGGCAAAGCTTTTGGTCAAAAATCACACCTTATTTGCCACAGCAGATATCACACTGGAGAGAAGCCTTACAAATGTAAAGATTGTGGCAAAGCTTTTGGTCAAAAATCACACCTTATTTGCCACAGCAGATATCACACTGGAGAGAAGCCTTACAAATGTAAAGATTGTGGCAAAGCTTTTGAGAAAAAATCACACCTTATTTGCCACAGCAGAAATCATACTGGAGAGAAGACCTACAAATGTAAAGAATGTGGCAAAGCTTTTGGTAAAAAATCAAACCTTATTCGCCACAGTAGAACTCACACTGGAGAGAAGCCTTACAAATGTAAAGATTGTGGCAAAGCTTTTGGTCAAAAATCAAACCTTATTTGCCACAGCAGATATCACACTGGAGAGAATCCTTACAAATGTAAAGAATGTGGCAAAGCTTTTGTTCAAAAATCAGGCCTTATTTACCACAGCAGAAAGCACACTGGAGAGAAGCCCTAGAATTGTAAAGATTGTGTCAAACCTTTTGGTCAAAAATCAGACCTTATTAACCAAAGGAGAATTCACACTGGAGAGAAGCCCTACAAATGTAGAGAATGTGGCAAAGCTTTTGGTCAAAAATCAAACCTTATTCACCACAGCAGAAATCACACTGGAGAGAAGCCCTACAAATGTAAAGAATGTGGCAAAGCTTTTGGTAAAAAATCACACATTATTTACCAAAGAAGTACTCGCACTGCGGAGAACCCCTACAAATATAAAGATTGTGGCAAAGCTTTTGATCGAAAATCAGACCTTATTTGCCACAGGAGAACTCACACTGGAGAGAAGCCCTAGAAATGTAAAGATTGTGGCAAAGCTTTTGGTCGAAAATCGGACCTTATTCACCAAAACAGAATTCACACTGGGAAGAAGCCATACAAATGTGCAGAATGTGGCAAAGCCTTTGGTCACAAATCATACCTTATTTGCCACAGCAGAACTCACAGTGGAGAGAAGCCCTACAAATGTACAGAATGTGGCAAAGCTTTTGGTGACAAATCCGACCTTATTCGCCACAGTAGAAATCACAGTGGAGAGAAGCCCTGAAAATGTAAAGAATGTGGCAAAAAATAGACTATATTGACCACAGCAGAACTCACTGGAGAGAAACCCTACAAATGTGAAGAATGTGGCAAAGCTTTTACTCAAAAACATTCTTTATTTGCCACAGAGAACTCACGCTAGAGAGAAGCCTTATATATGTAAAGAATGTGGCAAAGCATTCAGTCAAAAATCACAACTTGTTTGCCACAACAGAACTCACATTAGAGAGAAGCCTCACAAATGTAAAGTATGTGACAAAGTTTTTACTCAAATATTACACCTTATATGCCACAGAAGAATTTACACTGGAGAGAAGCCTTAAAAATATAAGGAATGTGCAAAGCTTTTAGCAAAAAACAGGCCTTATTTCCACAATAGAACACACAATGGAGAATAGCCCTACAAGTGTGAATAATGTGGAAAATCTTTTAATAAAAAATAAAACGTGGGCTGGGGATGTGGCTCAAGTGGTAGTGCGCTTGCCTGGCATGGGTGCGGCCCGGGTTCAATCCTAAGCACCACATACAAACAAAGATGTTGTGTCCACTGATAACTAAAAAATCAATATTAAAAAAAATAAAATAAAACGTTATTCACCACAGCAGAAGACATCCTGGTGAATGTGAAAAGTGAATAATGTGATAATACTTTTAAAGAAAGACTAAACTTTAGGCTGGGTTTGTTGTTCAGTGGTAGAGTTCTAGCCTTGCATGTGTAAGATCCTGGGTTTGATCCTCAGCACCATATGAATATAAATAAGTGAAATAAAGGTATTGTGTCCAAACACAACTAAAAAATAAACATTAAAAAAAGAAAGACTAAACTTTATTAACAACAGAATTTATACAGAAAACAATCCCTACAAAGTGAAACAATCCAGCAAATCTTTTAATAAGAAATCAATTCTTTTCACCACTAGGCTACTTATTCTGTAAAGAAGACATATAGATGTAGAGAATGTAGAAACATTTTAAATTATATATCATATATTACTAGACATGAGAGAAAACACACTGGAGATAAGCTGTACAAATTAGACCATTGTACCATTGCTCTAAGAAAGGGACAACATTTAATCCTCACCACAATAACCATAGCATAGAGAAAGTTTTGAAATGTGGAAATTGACAATGTGACAATGCCTCCAAAATTTATTCACCAGTACTCAGCACCTGTGGTACATACTGGTTAGAGAAAGTACAAATGGAAAAAAATTGTTAGCCATGTTTCTGCTTATTTTTGGAGAATACATTGTGCCCTGAAACCCTAAAAAGTTAAATAATATTTCCAAAATGTATTTAAATTTTAAATTCATTGAACATCTGAAAACTCATACTAGTAGTGAACATTGAACAGATTTTATCCAAAATGTCTGCCTTATATAGCAATGAAATATTTATAATAAATGTGAGAGTATAGTAAAGTTATTGTCTATATATTACACCTTTCTGTATATGAGGATCAGTAAAATACATAACTCATTTAAGTGTAGAAAACAAGTAGTAACTTTTGCTTAGATTTATTAAGCATTATCAAGTTATTTTGTAGAAATATCAGTCATAAATATCATACATGAATAGTGAAGAAACCTCATATTTGAAAGAATATATTTGTTTTTCTAAATCAAAAATTACTATTTTCACTTTTGAATACTGAGAAAGAAATTATATGAAATCTATTTTTGATGTTTATCACTGAAGAGTAATATTTTCAACTTTAATTTTTTTTTGTATTTCACTTTAGGTATTTTTATACACTGAGCCATATTCCTAAGTCCTCTCTCCACTTTTTCAAATTTTAAGGCTGTCTTGCTATGTTGCTTGAAACCACACTAAGTTGCTGAGGCTGAATTTAAACTTCTGAAACTACTCAGCTTCCCAATTTGCTTGGATTACAAGCATGGACCATCATGCCAGGTTTACAGTGCATTATTTTGTGCATATATTTACCTTATGTATGAAATATGTCTTTATAACTGAATATTTGTTTATATGTTAACACTCATGTATTGCATCCTGTAGTTAAATGAAAGACATCATAGTGTTCCATTTGACTAGATGTTCTATGTAACAGTAAAACGTACTGTTGAGTAAATAATACTCTAGCATCTGTTAATATTTTTATACATTTTAATCAAATTTAATGTGGAATACAATTTGCATAAGTCAGATCATTATTTTTTTTTGTTTGTATTTATGGTGAAATTAAGAGTTATAAGAGGAATATAGATATAGGAAAATAAGCCCCAGAATTTCATATCTTGATTTATAAATTTCAAAATTTTAACTTTTTAACATTTTAACATTTCCTAGTGATTTTAATAGACTAAATTTCCAGAAACCTAAAGGTAGCTCTTACAGGAGAGAAGAGCTTTATCTTTCTTGTGTGCATAATGGCCTTCTAGACTTCATCCTCATTGGAGACATTTCATTTTTCTGTGAATGAGGTCAATGATCAGTGTTTTCATGTACATTAGTAAATTCTAACATCCTTGTTATTCTATAAAGTGTTATTTCAGGGCAGGATTTAGAGAAATGGATGTGAGTCAAGGTTGAGTGAGGCCTTATACTTATGACAAAATAATCAATGAGCTATATTTTATATTCTCATTTTCTGAGGACCAAGTAGTAAGAGGTAAACTGAGAAGGTTGTATCTAAAGATTAAGTTTCTTATCATAAAATGTTGGCTTTTCAGATACAATTGGGTAAAAGTTTCTTATACACAGAATCCATACAAAAATCATATTGAATATCATTCACAATTTTATTAACATTACATATAATTCATGAAGAACTGAGTTTACAGCAATATATGCCTAAGAACAAGGTCTGAGGACATTGTACAGTCTCCAATATAGACCTATTTATACTAATTTAATTATACATGAAACTACACTAAATGAGAAGAAAAATAAATTGCACCAAAACACAACCATATAGAAATAAAAACTTGTAAAGACTTACGCAAGAGACCAATAGTGGATGAAATGCGGTTTCCAAATGCTAGGGGAAAAATGGACATATAATCAGTTAAAGGTAATTGAAGAAAGATAAGTTATCCATTTGAAAGAAAAAGAGTCACAAATTAAGCAAAGATTATTCACTTCCATTTGTATGCTTTGTAATATTTTCCAAAAGTTTTCTGCACATTTTATTGCAGTCAAAATGGGAAACAATCCAGAAAGTTAAAAAAGACAAGTATTTCTCCTCTGGTATTAAAAGCAAGAAAAGGAATAGAGAGAGGTTTATTGAGCTAGAAAAATTTACTTGTTAGAGTTGAAAAAAACCCTGAGATTACCAGAATCTAAGCATAATGTATTTCAGCCATCCCTAGCTACACAGGGCATTTTTTTCTTAACAAAGACTTTGTTCACGTATGTATGCTTAAAGAACATTGCTGGGTTTTTTTTAATTTTTTTTTTATTTTTTTATTTTTTATTTTTTTTATTGGTTGTTCAAAACCTTACACGGCTCTTGATATATCATATTTCAGACATTAGTTTCAAGTGAGTTATGAACTCCCATTTTTACCCCAAATACAGATTGCAAAATCACATCAGTTACACATTCACCTTTTTACATAATGCCCTATTAGTAACTGTTGTATTCTGCTACCTTTCCTATCCTCTACTATCCCCCCTCCCCTCCCCTCCCATCTTCTCTCTCTATCCCATCTACTGTAATTCATTTCTCTCCTTGTTTTTTCTTCCAATTCCCCTCACAACCTCTTCTATGTAGTTTTTTTTAACAATGAGGGTCTCTTTCCATTTCCATACAATTCCCCCTTTCTCTCTCTTTCCCTCCCATCTCGTGTCTCTGTTTAATATCAATATTTTCTTCCTGCTCTTTCTCCCTGCTCTATTCTTAGTTGCTCTCATTATATCAAAGAAGACATTTGGTATTTGTTTTTTAGGGATTGGCTGGCTTCACTAAGCATAATCTGCTCTAGTGCCATCCATTTCCCTGCAAATTCCATGAATTTGTCATTTTTTAGAGCTGCGTAATACTCCATGGTGTATAACTGCCACATTTTTTTAATCCATTCATCCATTGAAGGACATCTGGGTTGGTTCCACAGTCTAGCTATTGTGAATTGTGCTGCTATGAACATCAATGTGGCAGTATCCCTGTAGTACGCTCTCTTAAGGTCTTCAGGGAATAGACCAAGAAGGGCAATAACTGGGTCAAATGGTGGTTCCATTCCCAGCTTTCCCAGGAATCTCCATACTGCTTTCCAAATTGGCTGAACCAATTTGCAGTCCCACCAGCAATGTACAAGAGTACCCTTTTCCCCACATCCTCTCCAGCACTTGTTATTGTTTGACTTCCTGATGGCTGCCAATCTTACTGGAGTGAGATGGAATCTTAGGGTAGTTTTGATTTGCATTTCTCTGACTGCTAGAGATGGTGAGCATTTTTTCATGTAACATTGCTGTTTTTAGTCAGTCTTATTCATTAATAACAGTGGTGTAACTTTCAACAGTTTCCAGCCACAAAAATACACAATTTCAGAAATCTTCTGGTTCATCCTCTATATATTCTGTCACAATATTCACCAGGACAAGATAATATAAGCATTTTGGCAGCCCCATCAAGGCATTCACTTCTATTAATTTTAATGCCAAACATAAGTATGATACATGAAACAACATAATATATCCCAACTTCTTTTGTCTTGGGATTACATTAGAAAAATATGAGGTAATTATACTGTGTATTATGACTTTAGGCTATGAGCCTTAAAATTACCTTAAAATATAAAAGAATATTAATGTTTACTTTTAAATATAGTTTTTATATTTCAAATATTCAAATTCTAAAGCAATCAATGATACAAAAACAACTACAGTTTGATGTCTTATCATGACATTTCAATACCTGCTGTAGATTGCCTGTGGCTTCCACTTTTAATTTAAAAAAATAATAATTTTCCCATACAATTTGGATGAAGTAGAGGACAAAAATCTGCATTGTTTTCCTGGGCAAGCCATCATACTTGAAACAAGTGAACCCCAAATCAAAATATGTTTATTCTACATTCTAAATATATCCATTCTTAACTCATCTAGCATAAAATAAATCCACTTTCTTCTGGTTGAATATCTTGAGCTCAAAGATATGGAACTTGGGAGCTAAAAGAAGTATGACATAAATAATGAGGTCTTTTTATGCATAAGGCAAGTTGCACTTTTTGTATTTGATTTTTTTGCCTGTGAAGATCTACATTTCTCTTCCTACAATGGTATTATGATTGAGGGTGACTTGTGTGATTTCAGGAGGCTTAAATGCAGGTATATGTGTTTGAGTCCTTTCACTGGTTAAAAAAAATACTATAATTTGTACGCTAATAGGAGACTCAAAATGGTGCTAGCAAACCTGTTTTTTAATCTGCCTCTTGCATTTTCTTTACTAAACAAAATAAATTCAACGTATTTGAGTCCCAAAGTAAATGCAATACATTAAGCTAAGCACCATGAGGAATATAAGAAATACAAGGTATCACCTTTGACATATAAAAACAAATAAGAATCAGAAATGCTAAGCCATTACCATCTAAACTATACAAGAGCTTTTAAAATGTAATCTTAGATGTTCTACTTACTCTCATTGTAAGATGCCTTAGACTCAAAGATATTTAATCACTCACTAAAGTCACTCAGTGAATGCATAACAGTTCTTATTCTAAAGCTTGTACAGAATTTTTTGATAATACATTGCAAAGTCTCACCTGTCTTTTTTAGAAATAAAACACAGAAGTTGTTTTAGTCTATTCTATAATGTTATAGAAAAATACCAGAAACAGGTCAATGTATAAAAAGAGATATAAATGCATAAAAGTATTTTCTGAGAGGCTGGGGTTGTGGCTCAGTGGTAGAGTGCTCACCTGTCACATGAAAGAAGCTGGGTTCAATTTTCAGCACTACATAAAAATGAATAAATAAATAAAATAAAGGTATTGTGTCAACTGCAACTTATAAATAAATAAAAAATATTTTTTGAGTACATAGTTCTGAAGATTTAAGTACACTGTACCAGAATCTTCTCAGCTACTGTGACAGCTCCTTCACCTACATTACACATGAGGTGGCATTATGGTTAAGGCTCATTTGAGAGGTAGAGAGAACATAATGAGACAGGAAGTCAGAGAAATTGAGAAAAAAGACGTGCTCTTTTGTAACAACCGGCTTTAATAAGAACTATGTTGTGCCCCGTGAAAGTTACATTCACCCTTTCCAAGAGCATCTCCCCCAATGATCTAACCACAATTTACTAGATCTCACTTCTTAAACATTCCACTATTTTTCAACTCTCTCCCTTTGAAACTAAGTTCCAAACACATGAGCATTTGGGGGACATACTCAAATCATAATGAAAGTAATGCGAGAGAGACAACGGTTAAAATGAGACATAGAATGTCATTTCTTTGTAGTTATAAAGATTGTAGGACTACAATAAAATGCTTTAGTGTATAAAAATTATTCTAGGTTAATATTTATTTTAAAGACAATAGGAAATTTATTTAAATTTATTTTTGAAGAATGAATGAATTTGAATGTGACAATATTAATGGGCTAGGTATATTAAAATAAGGGAAAAGTTGTGCAAAAACTCAATGAATGTTTAGTAAACCATGCCTAGGTATAAAAATAGAATGCTGGGCTTTCTGATTATGCTATATCAAGCCAAAAGTTTACTGGCTAAAATCTGGTGGCCCTCAAAACCAGAGCAAATATTCCTATAAAATATGCAGTGGAGGACATCAGTCTCAAGAGCTTTCTACTTAAAATATCTGCTTCCAAAGACTACATGATTCATAGTAATTCTCAGGAGTATTATATTTCTTTCAATTTCAATTTTTAGCTTTCTATATACTTACCACACCATCTCATGATCAGATCAATATTTTCTTGAACTTCTTCATATATTAATCTGTACACTATCTCAGATATGTTTTTTTTCTAGATTGTCAGGGATCTTTCCTAGTGAATTCTGAGATGTGTGAGAGGTTGAACATGCATAGAAATTTTCTTATGAAAACTAAACCATGCTGTAGGTGGGAAGTAAAAGGAGAAAAGTTGCAAATGTCCTCATCTAAACTTGTATGTGCTGATACACAAGGTTATTCCAATGATGTCTGGTTTGGGTTAGGGAAGCAACTTTTCTTATACATTATGACACAAAGTTCATCAAATATTGTTGTTACAGACTTTTTGAGAACACCTAAATTTTTCTTAGTAATCTCTACATTGAAAAACTACTGTTACCTTTAAACAAAACTATGCATTCCAATAAATCTGAAATAGTTCTTTAATATTGCAAAACATAAAATTGATGGCATTATTCACTGAATGCCAATATTTTCCAATAACACCTCACACCACAATATATGTACCTTATATAGTTTAACGCCTATAGGGATTCTTAACACAATGGATAGATAATTAAAGAGTTAAATGAGACTCAGAAACAACTAATTATAGTAAAAATTATTATTACCTTATTTCAAATACTAGTGCACCCTTTTGCATTTTTCCCCAAAGTTGTTTTTTTTAACCTTTGGTATGGTATTTCACTTTATTTAAATAACATGATAAATAGTATTGTTTTTTCATATGTACTCTCTGATGCATCTCAAATATATTTGCATACCCCAAGACCTTAGCAGATTTCTATACACATTATTCACTAGAGAAACAGTAGTTACTTCTTTTTTTTTTTTCTTGAGCTTTTTTTTTTTTTATTGGTCGTTCATAACATTACATAGTTCTTAATACATCATATTACACGGTTGATTCACGTGGATTATGAACTCCCGCTTTTACCCCATATACAAATTGCTGTATCACATCAGTTTCCCTTCCATTGATTGACATATTGCCTTTCTAGTGTCTGATGTATTCTGCTGTCTGTCCTATCCTCTACTATCCCCCCTCCCCTCCCCTCCCCTCCCCTTTTCTCTCTCTACCCCTTCTACTGTAAATCATTACTTCCATTTGTATTATCTTGTCTTGCCCCTCCTTTCCTCTTATATGACATTTTGTATAACCCTGAGGATCGCCTTCCATTTCCATGCAATTTCCCTTCTCACTCCCTTTCCCTCCCACCTCTCATCCCTGTTTAATGTAAATCTTCTTCTCAAGCTCTTCGTCCCTACCCTGTCCTTGTTTACTCCCCTTATATCAAAGGAGTCATTTGGTATTTGTTTTTTAAAGATTGACTAGCTTCACTTAGCATAATCTGCTCTAATGCCATCCATTTCCCTCCAAATTCTATGATTTTGTCATTTTTTAATGCAGAGTAATACTCCATAGTATATAAATGCCACTTTTTTTTATCCATTCATCTATTGAAGGGCATCTAGGCTGGTTCCACAGTCTTGCTATCGTGAATTGAGCTGCTATGAACATCAATGTAGCAGTGTCCCTGTAGCATGCTCTTTTTAGGGCTTTAGGGAATAGACCGAGAAGGGGAATAGCTGGGTCAAATGGTGGTTCCATTCCCAGCTTTCCAAGAAATCTCCATACTGCTTTCCAAATTGGCTGCACCAATTCGCAGTCCCACCAGCAATGAACAAGAGTGCCCTTTTCCCCTCATCCTCTCCAGCACTTATTGTTGTTTGACTTTCTAATGGCTGCCAATCTTACTGGAGTGAGATGGTATCTTAGGGTAGTTTTGATTTGCATTTCTCTGACTGCTAGCGATGGTGAGCATTTTTTCATGTACGTGTTGATTGATTGTATGTCCTCCTCTGAGAAGTGTCTGTTCAGGTCCTTGGCCCATTTATTGATTGGGTTATTTGTTATCTTATTGTCTAATTTTTTGAGTTCTTTGTATATTCTGGTTATTAGGGCTCTATCTGAAGTGTGTGGAGTAAAGATTTGTTCCCAGGATGTAGGCTCCCTGTTTATCTCTCTTATTGTTTCTTTTGCTGAGAAAATCTTTTTAGTTTGAGTAAGTCCCATTTGTTGATTCTATTTGTTAACTCTAGCGCTATGGGTGTCCTATTGAGGAATTTGGAGCCCGATCCCACAGCGTGTAGATCATAACCAACTTTTTCTTCTATCAGATGCCATGTCTCTGATTTAATATCAAGCTCCTTGATCCATTTTGAGTTAACTTTTGTGCACGGGAAGAGATAGGGATTCAGATTCATTTTGGTGCAAATGGATTTCCAGTTTTCCCAGCACCATTTGTTGAAGATGCTATCCTTCCTCCATTGCATGCTTTTAGCCCCTTTATCAAAAATAAGATAGTTGTAGTTTTGTGGATTGGTTACTGTGTCCTCTATTCTGTACCATTGGTCCACCCGCCTGTTTTGGTACCAGTACCATGCTGTTTTTGTTACTATTGCTCTGTAGTATAGTTTGAAATCTGATATCTCTATACCGCCTGATTCACACTTCCTGCTTAGAGTTGCTCTTGCTCTTCTGGGTCTTTTATGTTTCCATATGAATTTCATGATTGCTTTATCTATTTCTACAAGAAATGCCATTGGGATTTTGATTGGTATTGCATTAAACCTATAGAGAACTTTTGGTAATATCGCCATTTTGATGATGTTAGTTCTGCCTATCCATGAGCAGGGTATATTTTTCCAACTTCTAAGGTCTTCTTCTATGTCTTTCTTTAGGGTTCTGTAATTTTCATTGTATAAATCTTTCACCTCTTTTGTTAGGTTGATTCCCAAGTATTTTATTTTTTGGGGGGATATTGTGAATGGAGTAGTTGTCCTCATTTCCGTTTCAGAGGATTTGTCGCTGATATACAGGAATGCCTTTGATTTATGCGTGTTGATCTTATATCCTGCCACTTTGCTGAATTCATTTATTAGCTCTAATAGCTTCTTTGTAGACCCTTTTGGGTCTGCTAGGTATAGAATCATATCATCTGCAAATAGTGATAATTTAAGTTCTTCTTTTCCTATTTTTATGCCTTTAATTTCTTTCGTCTGCCTAATTGCTCTGGCCAGTGTTTCGAGGACTATGTTGAACAGAAGTGGTGAGAGAGGGCATCCCTGTCTTGTACCAGATCTTAGAGGGAATGCCTTCAATTTTTCTCCATTCAGAATGATGCTGGCCTGTGGCTTATCATAGATTGCTTTTACAATGTTGAGGTATGATCCAGTTATCCCTAATTTTTCTAGAGTTTTGAACATAAAGGGATGCTGTACTTTGTCGAAAGCTTTTTCTGCATCTATCGAGATGATCATATGGTTCTTATTTTTAAGTCTATTGATGTGGTGGATAACATTTATTGATTTCCATATATTGAACCAACCTTGCATACCAGGGATGAATCCTACTTGATCATGGTGTATAATTTTTTTGATATGTATTTGAATCCGATTCGCCAGAATTTTATTGAGGATTTTTGCATCAAGGTTCATTAGAGATATTGGTCTATAGTTTTCTTTCTTTGAAGTGTCTTTGTCTGGTTTCGGAATCAGGGTGATGTTGGCCTCGTAGAATGAATTTGGAAGTTCTCCCTCTTTTTCTATTTCCTGAAATAGCTTGAAAAGTATTAGTGTTAGTTCCTCTTTAAAGGTTTTGTAAAACTCTGCTGTATACCCATCCGGTCCTGGGCTTTTCTTAGTTGGTAATCTTTTGATGGTTTCTTCTATTTCCTCTATTGTTATTGGTCTGTTTAGGTTGTCTATATCCTCCTGACTCAATCTGGGCAGATCATAAGACTTAAGGAATTTATCTATGCCTTCACTATCTTCTATTTTATTGGAGTATAAGGATTCAAAATAATTTCTGATTATCTTCTGTATTTCTGAAGTGTCTGTTGTGATATTGCCTTTTTCATCCCGTATGCTAGTAATTTGGGTTCTCTCTCTTCTTCTCTTCGTTAGCATGGCTAAGGGTCTGTCAATTTTATTTATTTTTTCAAAGAACCAACTTTTAGTTTTGTCAATATTTCAATTGTTTCTTTTGTTTCAATTTCATTAATTTCAGCACTGATTTTAATTATTTCTTGCCTTCTACTTCTTTTGCTGTTGTTTTGCTCTTCTTTTTCTAGGATTTTGAGATGAAGTATGAGATCATTTATTTGTTGGTTTTTTCTTTTTTTGAGGAATGAACTCCAAGCAATGAATTTTCCTCTTAGAACTGCTTTCAATGTGTCCCATAGATTCCGATATGTTGTGTCTGTGTTTTCATTTGACTCTAGGAAGTTTTTAATTTCCTCCTTGATGTCTTCTAAAACCCATTGATCATTCAGCAACCTATTGTTCATTCTCCAAGTGATGCTTGATTTTTCCTTCCTTCTTTTATCATTGATTTTCAGTTTCATTCCATTGTGATCAGATAAGATGCATGGTATTATCTCTACCCCTTTATATTGTCTAAGAGTTGCCCTGTGACATAATATATGGTCTATTTTTGAGAAGGTTCCATGTGCTGCTGAGAAAAAAGTGTAACTACTTGATGTTGGGTGGTATAGTCTATATATGTCAATTAAGTCTAGGTTGTTAATTGTGTTATTGAGTTCTATAGTTTCCTTATTTAACTTTTGTTTGGAAGATCTGTCCAGTGGTGAGAGAGGTGTGTTGAAGTCTCCCATGATTATTGTATGGTGGTCTATTAGACTCTTGAACTTAAGAAGAGTTTGTTTGATGAACATAGCTGCACCATTATTTGGGGCATATATATTTATGATTGTTATGTTTTGTTGGTGTATGGTTCCCTTGAGCAGTATGAAGTGTCCTTCTTTATCCCTTTTGATTAACTTTGGCTTGAAATCTATTTTATTAGATATGAGTATGGACACTCCTGCTTGTTTCCGCAGTCCATATGAGTGGTATGATTTTTCCCAACCTTTCACCTTCAGTCTATGAATATCTTTTCCTATCAGATGCGTCTCCTGTAGGCAGCATATTGTTGGGTCTTGTTTTGTGATCCATTCTGCTAGCCTGTGTCTCTTAATTGGTGAGTTTAAGCCATTAACATTTAGGGTTATTATTGAGATATGCTTTGTTCTTCTAGCCATATTTGTTTATTGATGTTACTAAACCTGATTTGTTATCCTCTTTGACTACTTTCCCCCCTTTACTGTCCTACCTCCCATTGTTGGTTTTCAATGTTATTTTCCATTTCCTCTTCCTGTAATGTTTTGCCAAGGATTTTTTGAAGAGATGGTTTTCTAGCTGCGAATTCTTTTAACTTTTGTTTATCGTGGAAGGTTTTAATTTCATCTTCTATCCTGAAGCTTAATTTCGCCGGATACACGATTCTTGGTTGGAACCCATTTTCCTTCAGTGTTTGAAATATGTTATTCCAGGATCTTCTAGCTTTCAGAGTCTGTGTTGAGAGATCAGCTGTTATCCTGATTGGTTTACCCCTAAATGTAATCTGCTTTCTTTCTCTTGCAGCTTTTAAAATTCTCTCCTTATTCTGTATGTTGGACATCTTCATTATAATGTGTCTAGGTGTGGATCTCTTATGATTTTGCACATTCGGCGTCCTGTAGGCTTCTAGGATTTGGGATTCTGTCTCATTCTTCAAGTCTGGGAAGTTTTCTCGTATTATTTCACTGAATAGACTGTTTATTCCTTTGGTATGGAGCTCTGTGCCTTCCTGTATCCCAATGGCTCTTAAATTTGGTCTTTTAATATTGTCCCATAATTCTTGGATGTTCTGCTCATGGTTTCTTAGCAGACTTGCTGAGCTGTCTATGTTCTTTTCCAGTTGAAATACTTTGTCTTCATTGTCTGATGTTCTCTCTTCTAAGTGATCTACTCTGCTGGTAGTATTCTCAATTGAGTTTGTAAGTTGGTTTATTGCTTCCTGCATTTCTAGGATTTCTATTTGTTTGTTTTTTATTACCTCTATCTCCCTGTGAAATTGATCTTTTACTTCCTGGATTTGTTTATGTAGTTCCTTGTCAATGTGATCTTTCATTGTCTGATTTTGCTGTCTCATGTCTTCCTTGAGACTCCAGATCATCTGAAGCATGTATATCCTGAACTCTTTATCTGACATTCCATCTGTTGCAGCTATTACCTCTTCTAAAGTTGAGTTGACCTGCATTGCTTGTGGTCCTTTCTTTCCTTGTCTTTTCATACTGCTGGCATTTCTTTCTGCTTGGTGAAACTGTTGTGTTTTTGAAATTTTCCCTCTATTTATTTATATTGCTCTTGTATAGTTGAAAAATCTCCCTTGCAGGGCAGGTAGTGGCTGTGATCCTCCTCCAATTGGGGTGATCTGTCTACCATGCTGGCGGGCCGCTAGGTCTGCTCTGCCAGTTGGTTGAAGGTCCGCCTACCCCACAGGCACGTGGGGCAGCTCTGTCACTCCGCAGGTTGCTGGGCCTAACCTCCTGGTGGGTCGCAGGTCCGCCTCCCTTGCAGGTGAGGGGGGAGGGGGCGGCTCCGCCCCTCAGCAGGCCGCTGGGTCTGATCTGCCGGTGGTCACAGTCCCACCTACCTTGCAGGCACTGGGGGAGGGGCGGGCCTGCCCCTCAGCAGGCCGCTAGACCTGTCCTGCTGGTGGGTCGCAGGTTCACCTACCCCGCAGGCACGTGGGGCAGCTCTGTCACTCAGCAGGTTGCTGGGCCTAACCTCCTGGTGGGTCGCAGGTCCGCCTACCTTGCAGGTGCGGGGGGAGGGGGTGGCTCCGCCCCTCAGCAGGCCGCTGGGCCTGATCTGCCGGTGGTCAGAGTTCCGCCTAACTTGCAGGCACGTAGGGAGGGGGCGGCTCCACCCCTCAGCAGGCCGCTGGGCCTGATGTGCAGGTGGTCAGAGTTCCGCCTACCTTGCAGGCACGGGGAAGGGGGCGGGCCTGCCCCTCAGCAGGCCACTGGACCTGTCCTGCTGGTGTGTTGCAGGTCCGCCTACCCCGCAGGCGCGTGGGGCAGCTCTGTCACTCCGAAGGTTGCTGGGCCTGACCTGCCCGTGGGTCGCAGGTCTGCCTACCTTGCAGGTGCGGGGGGGAGGGGGTGGCTCCGCCCCTCAGCAGGCTGCTGGGCCTCATGTGCCGGTGGTCAGAGTTCTGCCTAACTTGCAGGCACGGAGGGAGGGGGCGGCTCCCTGATATCCATTTTCAATACCATAGTATATTCATAATAATAGTATTAAACACCACAGTACAGCTATTCTAATATTTTTTAATGCTCTACTATGGATATCATATTAACTATAAAGGCCACAGTGCATATATTATATCAGTTTGAGACACTGAATTATAGGTATAATATTAATATCAAAGGCCACAGAGCAGCTATCATATTAATTTTAGATGCTGCAACAAAAATGTCATATTAGTATTAAAGCCACAGGAAAGCTACTGTATCAGTTTTTGATGCTCTAATGTGAATATTATATCAGTATTAAAGACCACATTACAGCTATTATACTACTTTTAGATGCAACTGAGTGGATATTACATTAGTATAAAAATCTACATGGCTATTACATTATATTTAGATGCTATAGTATGAAAATAATATAATAATTAATGGTCACAAGAGAGCAATTATATTACTTTACATGCTATAATATGGATATCATAACAATACAAAGGTAAGAGGGCTGCTTTTATATGAATAACAGATGTTATAATACAGATAACATATTAAAGGCCACAGGGAAGGTATTATATTCATTTTAAGTGCTATAACGTGGATATTATATAATATTAAAAGATCACAGGGAAATTATTATTTCAATGTTAGGGGTCAACGTATTGATATTTCATTAATATTAAAGGCCATAGGGTAGCTATTATATTAGCCTTAAATGCCATAGTATGTATACCATATTAATATGAAAGGCCACAGAGGACCTATAATATTCCATTAACAGAACACAGTATAGATATAATATTAATATCAAATGAAGAGGGCTACTCTTTCAATACTTTGAGATGCTGTAGTATACATAGTATATTAATAATAAATACCCAAGTTGTTATTATATTAGTTTTATAAGCTATACTATGAGTGCCCTATTCGTATTGTTATTATATTAGTTTAAATAATATAATTTAGATATAAGATTACTATTAAATGCTATTATACTAACTTTAGATGATATTATATGGCTATCATAATAGTGCTAAAGGCCACAGGGTAGCTATTTTATAAGGTTAGATGCTATAGTATAGATGTTTTATTTAAGACTACTAAGGGGGTGCTGGGGTGCTCAGTGGTAGAGCACTTTCATAACATGTGTGAAGCACTGGGTTCAATCCTCAGTACCACATAAAAATAAATAAATAAAATAGAGGTATTGTGTCTATCTACAACACACACACACACACACACACACACACACACTTAAGTTGAAAGAGAGCAACCATGCACACACAGAAAAGGAGACCAACTATGCTGGGCCCCCCCCCCATCTACCAATGTGGTTCTTCCAAGCCCACTTCCAACTAGAGACAACAGCCAGGACTAGAAGACTATGACCAAGGTTTCTGTAGACCTGGTTACACCAGAGATATCCCTGATAGCCAAATTCTCTTGATTGCCTCCTTTCACTCTTCCTATGATCTAATACCTCTATATTCTCACCTCCTCCCTTATAAACCCCACATCCTACACACACACCCTTGTTCACCATTAGAAACTATAGACTCATATGCAAACCTACTATTTATAGTGTGATTACTGATTAGACACATCATTTCTGTTTATTGTGACAAAACTGTAACTGTCTAAATAGTAGTTATTTGGTTTAAGGTTGCATATTGTTTGCATTGGATGATGTAAATATTGATCTTCCCCTTAAAGGTGAGGTGTCATTAACCTGTAGGGACACAACAAGATTATAGGGTAGAAACTGTAATATCTCCGAACCACAATGCTAGAGAGGCAGAAACATGAATAACATGAAAATACAAGGGAAGAAATTGTCCCAAACAAACCACGATGCTACAATAATAGAATTGATTGACAGCACAGTAGATGAAATTTCAGAGAAGGAGTTTGGAATGTACATATTTAAAATGATTTGTGAAACACAGAATAATATAAGAGAGTAATTATAAGCAACAATTGATCACTCCATCAAAAAGATAAGAGAGCAAATACAGGTAGCAAAATATTACCTCAAAAAAGAAATAGAGACTCTGAAAAAAACCTAACAGAAATACCTGAAATGAAGGAAATAAATAATAAATTCAATAGAAAGCATCAGCAACAGACTAGATCACTTGGAAGACAGAACCTCAGGCAATGAAGACAAAATATATAATCTTTTTTTTTTTCTTTTTTTTTTAATATTTATTTTTTAGTTCTCGGCGGACACAACATCTTTGTTGGTATGTGGTGCTGAGGATCGAACCCGGGCCGCACACATGCCAGGCGAGCGCGCTACCGATTGAGCCACATCCCCAGCCCCCCAAATTTTTTTTTTAATATTTATTTTTTAGTTCTTGGGGGACACAACATCTTTGTTGGTATGTGGTGCTGAGGATCGAATCCAGGCCGCACGCATGCCAGGCGAGCACGCTACTGCTTGAGCCACATCCCCAGCCCCAAAATATATAATCTTAAAAATAAAGTTGGACACATAATGAATATGGTAAGAAACCATGAAGAGAACATCCAAGAACTATGGAATAAAATAAAGACCAAATCTAAGAATTATCAGGATAGAGGAAGGCCCAGAGATACAAACCAAAGGAATGCACAATCTCCTCAATGAAATAATATCAGAAAAGTTCCCAAACATGAAGAATGAATTGGAAAATCAAATATAAAAGGCTTACAGGACACCAAGTGTACAAAACTACAACAGATCCACACCAAGGCACAGTATAATGAAAATGCCTAGCATATAGAATGAGGATAGAATTTTAGAAGCAACAATATAAAAGTCTCAGATTATTTATAGGAGGAAACCAATTCAAATCTCAGATTTTTGCAACCCAGATCCTCAAAGCTAGGAGGTCCTGGAACCACATATATCAAGCTCTAAAAGATAATAGATGCTGACCAAGAATCTTACATCCTGCATAACTAAGCTTCAGATTTAATGATGAAATAAAAACTTTCCATGATTAACAAAAGTTATAAGAATTTACAATGAAAAATCTGGCACTACAATATTTTGGCAAAATATTCCAGGAGGAAGAAATGAAAAACAACAAAGAAAATCAGCAAATGGAGGAACTACACTAAAGGAAAAGTCAATCAAAGGAGAAACCAAGTCAAGATAAAAACCAAAATAAGCCAAAATAATCAGGAATGAAAACCATATTTCATAATAACCCTGAATGTTGATGGCCTAAATTCATCAATTAAAAGACAAACTGACAGACTAGATTTTTTAAAAAGACACAACAATATGCTGTCTTCAAGACACTCATCTCATAGGAAAAGATACCCACAGACTGAAGGTAAAGGGATGGGAAAAAACATATAACTCACATGGACCACATAAACAAGCAGGGGTTTCCATCCTCATATCTTCAAACCAAACTTAGTCAGAAGGGATATAGAAGGTCATTTCATACTACTTTATGGAATCATACATCATTAAGACATAACAATTGTAAATATCTATGCCCCAAACAATGGAGCACCCACATATATCAAACAAACCCTTCTCAATTTCAAGAATCAAACAGACCACAACACAAAATTGCTGGGTGAATTTAATATACCTCTCTCACCACTGGACAGATCCTCCAAACAAAACTTAAACAATGAAACCACAGAACTCAATATTACAATCAATAATTTAGACTTAACACACATACAGTATATCTCCTTCATCAAAATAAACAAATACACTTTTTTCTCAGCAGCACATGGATCTTTCTCTAAAATAGACGATATATTATGCCACAAAGCAAGTCTTATAAATACAAACAGAGATAATACCCTGCATTCTATCAGACCATAATGGAATAAAATTACAAATCAATGAGGTCTGGGGTTGTGGCCCAGTGGTAGAGTGCTCACCTACCATGTGGGAGGCCCTGGGTTTGATCCTCAGAACCACACAAAAATAAATAAATAAAATAAAGATATTGTGCACAATTACAACTAAAAAATAAATATTAAAAATACAAATTAATGATAAAATTAAAAATAAAAACAACTACAACATCTAGACACTAAACAATATGCTATTGAATGACACATGAGTAACAGAAGACATCAAGGAGGAGATAAAAAATATTCTTAGAGGTAAATAAGTACTCCAAAACAACATATAAAAATCTCTGGGACACTATGAAGGCTGTGTTAAGAGGAAAGTTCATTGCATTGAGCTCACTCATTAAAAGAATAAAAAGTCAACAAACATTACATCTCAAAACCCTAGAAAAAGAAGAATAAATCACACCAAAATTAGAAGAAGAAAGGAAATAATTAAAATCAGATCTGAAATCAATGAAATTGAAACTAAAGAAACAATTGAAAAAATTGACAAAACAAAAAGCTGGTTTTCAAAAAATAAATAAAATTGATAAACCCTTAGCCACCCTAATGGAAAGAAGGAGAGAGAAAACTCAAATTACCAAAATTCGTGTTGAAAAGGAAATGTCACAACAGACACTACTGAAATACAGAAGATAATTAGAAACTATTTTGAAAATTTATACTCCAGTAAAATAAAAAATTCTGAAGCTATTGACAAATTTCTAGAGGCAATATGATCTACCCAAACTGAATCAGTAGGATATACACATTTAAACAGATCAATTTCAAGCAAGGAAATAAAAGATGCCCTCAAAAGCTTACCAATAAAGAAAAACATGGGATCAGACAGATTCTCAGCCAAGTTCTACAAGACTTTCAAATTAATATTAATACTCCTCATATTATCCCATGAAATAGAAAATGAGGGAACCCTACCAAACTCATTCTATTCTCATTCTATGAGGGTAGTATCACCCTGATTCCAAAACCACAGGTCACCTATCATAATAGTTTTTAGCTGCTAAATTATGTATCTTAGAGTAGTATAGTTAGTTTTGGAAACTGTAATATTAATATAATACTCATATTAAAGGCCATACTGAAGTTATTAAATTAATTTTAGATACTATACAATGAATACTACATTAGCATGAAAGGCCTAAGTGCCACAATTATATTATTTCTAGATACTACATTATTGTTTAGTCAATATTTGCCACTGTATCTAAAAATCCTGATAAGAATAATTTAAGAGAATGAAAATTTTATTTGGCACTCACAGTTTTCAAGGTCTCTGTTTACCAATTCCAAGGGGGATTCATGGCTCCTGGCTTGAAATAAGACAGAACATCATTACCCAACCCAAAAGTATGGAGGAGGAAAGTGGCTCAGGACATGGCAAATAGGAAGCAGAAAGAGACCAGAGACAAAATATATTCTAAAAGGAAACCCCCAGTGACCCATCTCCTCCAGCCAAACCCCATCTACTCACACATGCCATCAAATTTTTCCTTAATCAGTGAATTAACACACTAATTAGTTAAAGCTCTCATAACCCCATCATTTCACAACTTTCTTACATTTTCCCACACTTGAGCTTTTATATCTAAACCATAATATTCTGACCCTGGCTCCCAAAGCTCATGCCCATGTCATCCAAGAGTCCATATAGTCTTAACAGCATTACTCAAAAGTCCAAGTCCAAAGTCTCTTCTGAGATTCAAGGCAAACTCTCAGCATGAGCCCCCATAAAATAATCAAAAGCAAGTTACATACATCCAATATATAATGGCACAGGGGCATATAAAGAAGGGATGGTATAAGGGGACAGATGAATAAGGATGGTGAGAACAGGTTAAGAGAATAGTTATATAAATGAAATGTACTGACTCTACTGACTCCCCACATGATTTCTGAAAGGGTAAAGTTTCTAAGCTGCAAAGCCTGAGTTAAAATGTAAAGGACTAGGTATTGTAAAGTTTCTGAACTGCACACAGAACCTGAAATTCCTGAGGCAGTTAAGACAATGCCCGGTACTGACCATTTAGTTGTTAAATAACCTAGGACCCTGTGCAGCTTGGCACGTAGGCATTCAGGGCCCAGACCAATCAGTTGGAATGTATCCCCCTCCTTAGGATTGACCTATCACCCCCGCCCAACCTGTTCCCGCCAATGAATGGACTAATCATGTTTGAGAGTTGTTGTTCAATTTTCCCACGCCTCATGATGATTTGCTCTGATGTATGTAAAGCCCCCGCCCTCCCCAAAAAGTGTACTTAAGCTCTGCTCAACCCCTGCTCAAGGCTCTTGGCCGCTCTCCCGTCTTGAGTGAGCCTGGAGCCCCAGCTCGCTGGATTGGATCCTCAATAAACCCCCTTTTGCTTTTGCATGAGTCGGTCTCTTGGTGGTCTCTTCCTCCGACGTTCGCCGGACCCTTACAATTTTTTTGCCAAAAAAGCAATCTGCTGGGCTGGGGTTGTGGCTCAATGGTTGAGCACTTGCCTCACATCCAAGGCACTGGGTTTGATCCTCAGCACCACATAAAAAAAATAAATAAAATAAAGATATTGTGTCCATCTACAACTAAATATATATATATATATATATATATATATATATATATATATATTTTTTTTTTTTTTTTTTTTAAGAATCTGCCTGCAGCCTGGCCTGGCCTGAGGGAAAAGGAAACATTGCATTCCTCAGCAAACTGAGGCAGGGGGAGAAGGTCTGGCAGTTAGTGTAGATAAAGAGTGATTGGCCCCTTCTGAAAGAATTTTTACATTTACAACCTTGAGCCTGAGTTGGGTATGGTCTTGCTAATTCCTGTTGCCCTCAAGTCATCTTCCCTATCATCCTTAGGTAAAGTAATTTAAAATTTCTTTGGTTGTGATATCTCTAACAATCACCCCAGTTTTACTCACAATTTTATTGCCAAACTGCAAGGTTTTCAAATCTTTCTGCTCTGCTTTCTGATGCTGATTATCACAGTAAACTTGGCTAAAACCTGCCAGCAATATTCATGTCACTGTCTGAATGGTGCACTAGCTTGAAATTTCCTCTGCCAAATTAATTACTCCATCACTTTAATCCAGTCTCACAGAATGTCTCAAGACACAGGCAAAATATAGACAACTGAGCTGAGGTTGTGGCTCAGTGGTAGAGTGCTTGCCTAGCACATGTGAGGCACTGGGTTTGATCCTCAGTACCACATAAAAATAAATAAAATAAAGATATTATGTCTATCTACAACTAAAAGAAAAATATTTTTTTAAATGTAGACAACTTCTTACCCAGAATGTAACTTAAATGGCCTCTTGCCCAATTTCAATAGAATCCTCTCTCTCTCTGAAAGTTTACAAACCTAGTCTGCAGTCCTATTGGCATTCTGGATTTCTGTTCCCACCAGAATCACCCATTAAGCTCTATCTATAGTGTTCTAAACCTTTTCCAGCTTGCATCTCTAAACATTTCAAAATTCCTCCCCCAACAAATAGCTCAAAAGACTTCTGAACCACACAGTCAGGTTAGTCATAGCAAAAACTCCACTCTTAGTACCAATTTCTATTTAGTGGGCTTTTTCATCACTGTGACCAAAAGAACTTCAAGAACAAGTATTAAAGAGAAAATCTTATTTGGTGTTCATGGTTTCAGTAGTCTCAGTCCAAAGACAGACAACTCAATTTCTCTCCATCCAAAGTGAGGCAGAGCATCATGGCCAAAGGTGTAGAGAAGAAAAGTGATTCAGAACATAGCAAACAAGAAGGAGGGAGGGAGGGAAGGAGGGAGGGAGAGAGAGAGAGAGAGAGAGAGAGAGAGAGAGAGAGAGAGAGAGAGATCCTCTCACCAGGGCCAAAATATTAACCCCAAAGGAATGCCCCATTTACTCACCTCCTCCAGTTACACTCTACAGTTACCACCAAGTTAATCCCTGTTAGTGGATTAATTCACGGATTAGATTACTGTTCTCATGACCCAGTCATTACACATCTAAATTTGTTCTCATTTTCTCACACATGAGTTTATTTTGGGGAAACAACTCATATCTAAACCATATTAGCTATAGATACCATAAGAATATGAAAGGACAGGGGCTGGGATTGTGGCTCAATGGTAGAGCGCTCACCTAGCATGGGTGGGACCAGGGTTCAATCCTCAGCCCCAAATAAAAATAAAATGTATTGTGTTGTGTCTATCTACACCAAAAAATAAATATTAAAAAAGAATAGAATATGAAAGGATATAAGGCAGCTATTATATTGGCATTAGATGCTATACTATGGATATCATATTAGTATTACACAGAGAGATACTGGATTTGTTTTAGATGTTATAATATGTATATTATATTTGTATTAACAGCCACAGGGCAGCTATTCTATTAGTTTTAGATGCTATACAATGAATATTAATATTAAAGTTCACAGAGCAGCTGTCATATGAATTTTAAATGCTATAATAAGGATATCAGGATAGTATTAAAGGCCACAAGGCAGCCATTGTACTTATTTTAGATGCTATGGTATGCATATCATATTAGTATTAAAGACCAAAAATCAGCTATTATGTTAGTTTTAGATTATGTATTATAGATATTATATTACTATGAAATGCCACAGAGTAGCTATTATATCAGGTTTTGATGCTATACTATGGGGATTTTCTTAGTGCTAAAGTCTACTGAGCAGATATTAGATTAGTCTTAGATGCTACAATATAAATTTCACTAATGAGTATGAATACTAACATTACAGGCCTCAGGAAGCTATTATACTTGTGTTAGATGCCATACTATAAATATCACCTTAGTATTAAAGGCCACAAAGTGGATATTATATTAATGTTAAAGACCATATGGCAGCTGTTGTATTAGTCTTCAAGGCCACTCTATGGACATTGTATTAGTATCAGAGACCACATGTGGACACATTAGCATCAAAGATCACTATGGATAATGCGTTAGCATTAAAGGATGCACATGGACGACACATGGATTATCACACTACCATATCAGCATTATGTCACCACCAGGTCCAGGAAGGCAGCACATCTTCTGGTGGCTGCTAGGGCTCAGCACAGGACACTGTAGTCCAGAGGTGCATGTACACCCTCTCCTTATGTTCCTGAAAAATGGACAAATTTTAGGGCTGGGATTGTGGCTCATTGGTAGAGCACTTGCCTAGCATGTGCAGGGCCCTGGGCTCAATCCTCAGCACCACATATAAATAAATAAATAAATAAATAAACAAAGTATCCAACTACAACTAAAAAATAAATATTTTTAAAAAATGGACAAATTTCAGCACTGTATCCAGATTATTCAAGGCCATGATTTTGGATTTAAAACTAAAATAAAACACATTACTCATGATTTTTCAAAAATGATTGAACAGATTTTGAGAAACTATATTGAGTAAAATAAATGTAGTAGACACAAAATGAAACTTTTACAAAAATTAATTCATAGTAGTTCATGACTAAATGGTGGGAAAACTAAAAAATTCTACAAGGAAACAGAAGAAAATCTATGTAACCTTAGATGCAGTCATGAGGGTGTATGTGTGTGTGCACTCTAGTACTGGGGATTGAACACAGGGCCTCACACATGCTAGAAATGCTCTCTAATACTGAGCTACTTCCCCAGCTCTTGGTGATGAGTTTCAACTCACAATACCAAAAGCCAGTTGACAGAAGAAAAATAATGATAATATGGACATTATAAAATTAAATTTTTACCAAGTACAGTATTGCATGCCTACAATCTCAATTACTGAAAAGGTAGGGGTGGGGGATAGCAAATTCGAGGTCAGACTGGGAAATTGAAAAGGGGATGGATATAGCTCAGTGGTAAAGCACTTGCCTAGTTTGTGTGAGGCCCTGGGTTCAATCCCCAGCACTACACATTCAAAAGTTAGATTTTCTACTCTGTGAAAGTTAAAACAAAAAGATAAGCTATAGGCTGGGATAAATTATTTACAGAAACATTTCTTAAAAGAAAGCTGTACTCAAAATACACGAAGAATTCTCTAAAACCAACAACTAAAAACTCAATTATAATGAGTAAATATCCGAACAGATATATGACCAAAGAAAATAAAAAGATGGCAAATAGTTATGCAAAATAATGCTCAGCATAGCATATCATTAGGGAATAACAAATTAAAACAATACTGAGGTAGCATGGCACAACTATTAGAACTGCTAAACTCTAAGAAATGGCAGTACACCAACAGCTATAGTATGTGGGACCCCAGGACTCTCAGACATTGTTGGGAGAACATGTGGCACAGCCACTTTGGAAAATAATGTGCCCTTTCTCCTCAAAGCAAAACAAATCTAATCTATAACCTGACAAAACCATCAGGAATTATGCATAATGGCTCTATTGATACTCATCAAATAATAAGTCAGAAAATCCTTCCATAGCTAAATGTATCAACGCAGAATAAAAAGGAATGAACTATCAACCTACACAAAGACAGAGATGCATCCTACCTGGTATGCTGCTAGTAAAA
Organism: Urocitellus parryii; assembly: GCF_045843805.1. NCBI lineage: Eukaryota > Metazoa > Chordata > Mammalia > Rodentia > Sciuridae > Urocitellus > Urocitellus parryii. The sequence continues at coordinate 226,490,549 of NC_135532.1, read as the reverse complement.
TAAGCCAGTCTGAAGAAGCTACATGCTGCATGGTCTATTTTATATGACATTCTAGAAAAGACAAAATTAAAGTCAGATGAGGAGATGTGCCGGATAAGGCCAACAGGATACCAAGGCAGGGCCTTCCACTCACATGGAGGTGGGGAGTACCACCCTCCCTAAACATGGATGTGTTCAGCAAGTCAGAAATTCCCTGAACCACTTATTACAGAGACTTCTGTGGAGACTTAATCCTGTAGGCATGATGGATTATTAATCTCTAGTTACTTTCCCAGAGGATGGGTGGGGTACTGAAAGTTCCAAGCTTTTAGTCATCATTTGGTCTCTCTCATGACCAAATTCCTAGGGCCAACCAAGGGTCATATAGAGCAAAAGACCCTCCTGCCACCCAGGAGATTCTGTAGGATTTGGGAATGCTGTTCAAGAAAACAAGGTCAAAGAACCAATGTTATAACAAAAGATGTTTCAAAGACCTCTATCACTCAGGAAATATGAGGATTTTTAGGAGTGCTGCATCAGAAACTGGGGACAGAGGTCAAATGTGTATCTCTCACTTTGTCATAACCTGTAATTTGGAACAGAAATGAATTAATTCATAATGCAACAATAAATTAATTTCATAGCAGAAACTAGGAGCTAGGTTTCCCACTGATGGGGTGAGAAGTTAGAGATAAGCAAGGGATGAAGGCAGAGTGATCTGTCATAATGGATTATGACTGATTATTATAATGATTATCACTGATTACAGATCAATATAAACTTACATCTAGCTTAATGTATACCCAGATGGTTCCCCATAAACATAGTTATAACTAGGAGGTATGTAAAGATTAGAACACACACACTTTGCACTGTCAGTTGTGAGGGTCAAGATGCAATAAGCACCTTCAGCTGCTAGGTTAAAAAAAATTAATATCACTCTCAGATCACAGGAGCCAGGACTCTTTGAATAAATAGCTGATATTAGGACTAGGACAGTAAATATATGTCAGAGTAATTTTTAAATATGAAAAAGAAAGAACTTTAGGATTAAAAAAATCAAAAGAGCTCCCAATGGAAGAATTCCCAATGGCTAACGCAGGAATCAAGTGAGCAATGAGATACTATGGAAAAAAAGGATAACAAAACCCAGATGATCACACTGTCATAAATAAATGACCAAATAGACAAACAAATGGGGTTGACTAGAAGCCACTTGTGAAGAAGAATTCCAGGTAATTGAAGCAGACATTCAGTCATCAAAGAGATGGGGCTAACTCCCTGCCTCTTGAGTGTGGGCTCTGCAGAGTGGCTTCCTCCAAAGAACACAATGTGGACATGCAGATAACAGTAACTCCACCTAGAGACACGTGAAAAGCACTGACTCACCTAGAGGAGCACAGTCAGAACTAACAAGACATTGACTTTGAGGACATGAGATGTCAGAGTAGCTCTCCACTTCTGTGACCTGATTCCCCCAGACCTGTAGCCCCAGGCTAAATATGAAAACACCCAAAGGAGAACAATAAAAAAAGTACCTGACAGGTCCTTCTCAACATTGTTAAGGACATTGGAACAAAGAAAGTCAGAGAAACTGTAACCCCGAGAGGATTGTGTGGGGTCCTGGTTAGGGTCCTGGAACAGGAAGAAGCAGAACTGAGAATAAAAAAAATTCAACTTCAGTTAACAGTAGCATACCAGTATTATTCTTTTTTTTATGGGGAGGGGGAGTGGGTACCGGGGATTGAACTCAGGGGCACTCAACCACTGAGCCACACCCCCAGCCCTATTTTGCATTTTATTTAGAGAAAGGGTTTCACTGAGTTACTTAGCATCTTGCTATTGCTAAGGCAGGCTTTGAACTCACAATCCTCCTGTCTCTCAACCTTTCAAGCTGCTGGGATTATAGGTGTGTGCCACCATGCCTGGCAGTATTTTTTTCTTAATGACAAATGGTCTATGTTAACATATCAGAGACAGTGCACCTAAGCCATAACAAGGGGAAAAAATGAGGTTGGGACTATATAAAAATCTCTGCACTTTCTTTGGAATTTCTGTATAAAAATAAAACGACTCTAAAATAAGTCCTTAAGACATGGCTGTATTTTTTCCAAACACCTGCTTGCTTATTTATACAGTTGATTGCTGATAACTGACATTCTTAACTAGTTCTGTATTTTGTTATGAACACAAAAATTTATTATAGGGCTGTGGATGTGGCTCAAGCAGTAACACGCTCGCCTGGCATAACAATAAAGATGTTGTGTCCACCAAAAACTGAAAAATAAATACTAAAAAATTCTCTCTCTCTCTCTCTCTCTCTCTCTCTCTCTCTCTCCTCTCTCTCTCTCTTTAAAAAATTTATTATAACAAAAATTGAAGAATTAAATCTAATGTAATACTCAAAATAAGTGCCTCTTTTACAGGTTTTTATGTAGAAGCAAAAACACATATGGAAAGTTGCTGTATTGTTATGTGGTCACTAGGTCCTTAGGTATGCCTCCTAAAAACTTGATCATGGGCTGAGGATGTGGCTCAAGCAGTAACACGCTTGCCTGACAAGTGCGGGGTGCTGGGTTCGATCCTCAGCACCACATAAAAATAAAATAAACATGTTGTGTCCACTGAAAACTAAAAAATAAATATTAAAGAATTCTCTCTCTCTCTTTAAAAAAAAACTTGATCAAATAACTTTTTAGAGACTATTTCAACTCATGGCTAAATTTTTTCAAAGAGTGACTTTATATATATATATATATACATACATATACATACATACATATACATATACATACACACACACACATATACATACATACATATACATATATACACACACACATATATATATATATTCATATTCATATTCATTCCAATGGCAAATTGATTCACTAACTGGATCACTTGTCCCAAATAATCAGTTTTTATTTTGTTTCTTTGCATATCCTTTAGCAGTAACAGAATTAAATATTTGCCACTGAGACAAATAGTCAAAGAAAAGAAAAAGATAAACAGGATTAGCAACTTACAATGAGGAGTGATGCCTTGTAAGTAGAGGAATTAAAAGACACCAGCATCCAACTCCTCCATGATGCTCTGCAGGAAGTGGTGAAACCTGAGAAACACAAGTAATAGCACAGTCCATGGGTGATACTAGGTGATACTATGTTGTGGGAAAATACTTTACCTTTTAGAAATCACAAAGCATTATTGGATGCGGAGACTCTTGAATGGTTTCAAATTCAGCTGAACTTTTCACTGATTTTGTTATCATGCTAGGTAGTCGTGAAGCTAATGATAACTAAATAATCTATGGGGCTGAGGATGCAGCTCAAAAGAAGAGTGCTTTCCAGGCATGCAAGAGGCCCTGGGTTCAACCCCCAGCACCACAAAGGGAAAAAAAGAGAGAATTTGTGCCTTGTTTGTATAATCAAATAGAAAATGAATACTCTCTGCTTCTAGCAAAATATTTTGGGCCTGAAACACAGTTGAGACTATCAGAATCAAAATATTCTCCTTACAGTGGATCGCACAGCTAGATCATTACATTAAGCATACATCAAAACAACAAAAACTCTATTAACTCTTAAGAAATTAAAAAATGAACATAATAGGGCTTTAAAATTATTATATACATTGTAAGCATATGATGTTGACACAGAATCCTCCAGGAAAAGCCAGACACTTTGACACATGCCTGTCATCCCAGCTACTTGAGTGGCTAAGGCAAGAGGATCACATATTTGGAGCCAGCCTGGGCAATTTAGCAAGACCCTGTCTCAAAATAAAATTTTAAAAGGTCTGGGGATATAGGTAGCTTAGTGCTTACCTAGCACATACAGGGCCCTGGGTTCAATTTCCAATGCCAAAAAAATTCTCCAGGCCAGACATCAGATCACAGACAATCATGGCAAGTGTAGAACAGGGCAGAAGCCATTGTGTCAACCTCCCAAAAATAATTAAACCAAATCTGCACTTTGTTCCTCTCAATTGCTAACATGTTTAACCTCTGATTCTAGTAATTTAAATAACAATGTGTATGTACTCATGTACTTTGCTAATTAATCCAACAAATATGAAAGACATATATACAACTTTGTTCTGAAAGCTAACTTATAAGCACAAGGGGGCACCAACATTAGAGTAAAATGTAATCATGGCACTTCCCACGTGAAATTCCTTAAGTATTAAAAATACATAACCTCAAAAGAAGAAATTCAAATTTATGGATTCAAAAGCATAATGGCATATTTTAAAATGATATTTTGAACAGAAGGTAAACACTTAAGTGTTCTCCAACAATAATTCCTGACAAAATATAAAGCATCATGCTCACAGGAAGGCACATCTCCTTGCTTACAAAGAATAAGAGAAGTTAATTTTCTGATGAATATACAACTTTAATAAGACATATGGATATTCTTTCTAAGTTTAACAAGTAAAAAAGAAAATGTCTACTTAAAAAGTTTATTTTTACTAAATGTCTTGAATAACAAAAAGTAGCTACTGACTTGTTGCTTACATATTGTAAGATTTGATTCCTGAGGAAATTCCATATATAGTGATATCATGAATAGCATAGCTGGCATTAAAAACATCACCATCTTGTTTTATCTTCTAGAACTGATTTGAAATTTTTGCTTAGAATAATTTTATCCAAATTTGGAAGCAGCACTGTGGTGTATGTGTGTATGTGCAAGTACATGATCTTTTTAAAGGATACCTCTAGATACATCTGACCCTTGAGTACTGTCAAAGTTGTGTGTGAGTGTGTGTGTGTGTGTGTGTGTGTGTGTGTGTGTGTGTGAGTGTGCTGGGATTCAACCAGGGCCTCTCACATGCTAAGCAAAAGTACTCTGCCACCCAGACACACCCAGCTTCCAAAAACATCATAATAAGCAAAAATTAATTAAAATCACTTATGGGAATTTTAAAACAAGACAATTCTCTCAATCAAAAACAAAGTAAGCTAAAATATATTTTCAAAATATGGGTAGAATAGAAGAAGTTCAGAAGATTAAGAATTCTGTAGAAAACTAGAAAGAGGAGAAATTAAAAGTTGAATAGGGGAAACCTATTGCATGGAACTGGAAAACTTGAGGACATGGCATTTCCTAGTCAATACAAAAAGTGCAATATGACTCTAAAATAAGGAGACTATAAATGCAATGATTATCATAGAAAAGCTGGATATTTCTCACTGGAAAATACCCAGGAGCATCAGGGCTCACATCTGTTACTTGACCCCTAACGAATTCTGATTTTATTTAAAATGTTTACAATCTAGAGAAAAAAGAGATAATGTTACTAAATTCATTTTATGGTATATAAAACCCTAATATAGTCAAGATATTTCACCCAGTGCAGGATGTCAATGTCTGTACAACAGACACAATTGTGTGCACCATTAAAAATATACTGCTGGCCTACAGCTCAGTGGCAAATCGCCTGCCTAGCATGTGTGAGGCATTTGGTACGATCCTTAGTGCCACATAATATAAATAAAATAAAGGCATCCTGTCCACCTACAACAACAAAAGTTTCATACTACCAATTAGTGCACTGAGGTTCTGACCCAGGGCAGCTGCTCGACCTAGCCTAACAGGGTCAGGGCCTGAAGGAGAGGGCAGGGTCTGTAGAAGGGTACCTGGAGGAGGATCAGAGGGACCACAGCTCAGAGCTCCTAAATCACCAGCCTTTTAACCCCACATCCCATCCAGGGGAAGCTGAGGCTGAAGCTTCGTGGAGGCAGACAACCTGCCTGATTCACTACCCACCACCACACCAAGCACCAAGGTCTGCCCAGAATCCAGGGGCAATTACATAATGCCTGTCCATCCAGAAGCTTTTGAAGTATCTCCCTGAGGCTGGTCTGAGAAAAAGGCAGTTCCAGGTATCCCTACATACAAAACCTACAATGGTCCCCAAGCAGGTATCACCCCAAGGCCACTCTGAGGAGAAGGCACCCCCATAGATACAACAATCAAGGGTCCCCAACCCAGGCATCTACCTCAGGCTGCTCTGAAGAGAGGGAGGACCCAGGCAACCACAGAGTGATGACCAACGAGGGTCCCCAGCCTGGTGTCTCCTCGTGCTGTGATAGTAGGAGCAAATGTGACTCCATTTTGTTTATGACTTCATCCTGTAAAACAACCAGGCCAGGTGGAAGGGTCCTGACTGGGGCAAGATGTTCTTCTCCTTTTGCTATAGAAACCTTTAAGAACACGGAACTACCTAATGGGGCATTGTTTCTGTAACTAGGGTCACGGGGCTCTGTTTCTGTAACTGGGGTGACTGGGCTAACTGTGATGGGTTAGGCTTCCCTCCGCTTGACTGCACTGTCCGGCTTCTGTAACCTGGCTGGCTTGCATTGGCTGGACCCCCGAACATCCCTTTTGTGGTTTTCAGGCTTATAAGGAGCGCCCTTGCAACTGTTGGGGGCTGATCAGGGGAACAGCTTTATGTTCTGGTCAGCCACCACTGGTGTGCTTCAATAAAGGCTTGATTAGATTATACGTGAGCGGTCTGGAAGTCAGTTTATGCAACCCTGGGACGAAGCTTTAATTATAACAGTGCTACTCTGAGAGGGAACCCCAGGCGTCCCTAGAGACGTGGCCCACCCGGGTCCCCAGGCCTGGCGTCTCACCAGGCTGCTCTGGGAGGGAACACCGGGGAGCCCCTAGAAACATGGCTCACGAGGGTTTCCCGGTCTGGTGTCTCCTTGAATTGCTCTGAGGAGAGGAGAGCTTTGTCCTGTCTGGGCCATGACCCACCATGTCCAGGAGTCAGGGCTCCTCTGCTCAGCTCTGAGGAGAAAGCTCCCTCCTCAGCCTGAGGGCCAGACAGCCTCCAAGATGGCGCCCAGGCCCCACCCTCAGATGCGCCTAGAGCGAAACTGGAAAAGAGTGGGGCTGCCCCCTGGGAGGGGAGACACCCCCTGGGAATAGAGAGACCCTGGTGGGAGGGGAGACACCCTTGTGGGAGGGGAGACACCTGGGCTTCCTGGGACTCTGCTTCTTCCTCCCCCCAGGAGTTACTGGGTGAAACCTGTTCCCACTGCTGTCACTAGGTCTGGCTCTGCTGTCTGTGGCACCAGGAGGAGTGGACTCTCTAGAGAGCAGAAGAGAGTCCAGGAGCCACCTCCCTGCACCCCAGCCAGTCCTCCACCAGGTCAGGCCTGCTGCAGACAGGGGCCAGGCAGCCACATGGAGACCTGCCACTTTCCTGCACCCAAGGGCACAGGCCAGAAGGGGCCACCACAGAGGCCTCCGGGAAGTGGACTTTGACACAGTGTGACATAATCCCACTTGAGGATCAGGGGTTTGAAGAAAAGCAGTGAAATCCCAGCCCAGGGTGGCCACTCTCAAGGTTGGGAAAACCTGAACTCAGACCCAGCCGCAGCAGCTTCTGGGAGTTACAGGATGCACCTGCCCCCTGCCCCGAATGTCCCAAGAGACATAGCCCACCAGGGTGCCCAGGCCTGGTGTCTCCACATGGATGATCTGAGGAGGGAGCCCCAGTGTGTCCCTTGAGACATGGTCCCTGAGGGTCCCCAGGCTTGGCATCTCCCTCTGGCTGCTCTGAGGAGAGGGAACTCCCGGGAGACCCTAGAGACATGGCCCATGAGGGTCCCCAGGCCTGGCATCTCCTCATGCTGCTCCGAGGAAAGGAAAACCTAGGTGTCCCTAGAGACGTGGCCCACCAGGGTCCCCAGGCCTGGCGTCTCACCAGGCTGCTCTGAGGAGGGAACCCCAGGTGTCCCTAGACTCCTGACCCACATGGGTACAGAGGCCTGGGGTCACCTCAGGCTGCTCTGAGAAGGGACCATGGGGCATCCCTAGAGATGTGGCCCACGAGGGTCCCCAATCCTGGTGTCTCCTCGTGCTGCTCTGAGGAAAGAAAATGCCGGGGTTTCTAGAGACGTGGCAAGAGAATCCCTAGAATCCTCCTCCCCTGGCTGTTCTGAGGAGAGAGAATCAAGGCAGCCCCACAGATGTGGCCCACCAGGGCGCCCAGGCTGCTCTGGGAGGGAACCCTGGGGCGTCCCGGGAGACGTGGCCACGAGGTTCTCACGGCCTGGCGTCTCCTCGGGCTGCTCTGGGGAGAGGGCAGCTCTGCCCTCCCTGTGGAATGACCCACGCTGTCCAGCAGTCAGGGCTCCTCTGCTCAGCTCCGAGGAGAAAGCTCCCTCCTCAGCCTGAGGCCCAGACAGCATCCAAGGTGGACCCAGGCCCCTCAGTCCCTGAAACTCATCTGAGCTGAAGTGGAGACGCCTCCTGAGAGGGGAGACACCCCTTCTAGGGGGGATGCACACTTCTAGGGTAGATACTCCCCCGGACAGGAGAGACATCCTGCAGGGAGGGGAGATTCCTGCCCCTAACACACAAGAGGCGCCCCCTACAGGACACCTTGCTTGTAGGAAATGCACCCCCTGCATGTGGCGCCACCCCCAGAAAGTGCAGACACGCTGCAGGAAGGGAGATGCCCTGCTGGGAGGGGAGAAGCCCCCCAGGAGAGACACCTCCCTGGTGTGGGAAAACACCCTGCTGGGAGGGGAGAAGCCCACCCAGTGGAGACACCTCCCTGGTGTGGGGAGACACCCTGCTGGGAAAGGAGAAGCCCCCCAGGAGAGACACCTCCCTGGTGTGGGGAGACACCCTGCTGGGAGGGGAGAAGCCCCCAGGAGAGACACCTCCCTGGTGTGGGGAAACACCCTGCTGGGAGGGGAGAAGCCCACCCAGTGGAGACACCTCCCTGGTGTGGGGAGACACCCTGCTGGGAAAGGAGAAGCCCCCCAGGAGAGACACCTCCCTGGTGTGGGGAGACACCCTGCTGGGAGGGGAGAAGCCCCCCAGGAGAGACACCTCCCTGGTGTGGGGAGACACCCTGCTGGGAAAGGAGAAGCCCCTCAGGAGAGACACCTCCCTGGTGTGGGGAGACTCCCTGCTGGGAGGGGAGAAGCTCCTGCTGGGAGGAGAGCCTCTGGGCTTCCTGGGGACTCTGCTTCCCCCCACCCCACGAGGGTTCCCACTGCTGTCACTAGGTCTGTGCTGTCTGTGGCACCAGGAGGAGTGAAGTCTCTAGAGAGGGGAAAAGGGAGTCCAGGAGCTTATCACAGGAGTTTTCAAATAAGACAATTCTCTCAAAAACAAAGTGAGCTAAAATCATATTCTTTAAATATTCCTGATGAAAACTAGCAGAGTTCACAGGATTAAGAACTTTGTAAAAACTGGACAGAGGAGAAATTAAAATTGAATAGGATAAAGCTACAGCACAGAACTGGAAACCTGGAGGACATGGGGGATTTCCTAGTAAATGCAGACAGTGCCACATGTGTTTAAAATGACGAAACTCTAAATTGATCAAATAGCATAGGAAAGCTGGAGATCTCCCACTGGAAAACCCCCGATCATGGGGCTCTCAGCAGAGTATTACCTGACCTTTAACAAACTCTGATTTTATTTCAAATGTCCATCATCGAGAGAAGAAAGATGATGACTTTACTAAATTCATTTTATGGTGTATCAAACCCTGATAGAGTCAAGACATTTCATTCAATGTAGGATGTGAATGTTCATACAACAGACACCATTCTGTGCGACACTAAAACAGACTGCCTGGGGCTGGTAGAGCCCCCGGCTGGCATGCCGGAGGCACTGGGTTCAATCCTCAGCACCACATAAAAATAAAATAAAGATATGTGTCCACCTCAAACTAAAAAATAAATATTTTAAAAAACTGCCAACTAGTGCACTGAGACACAAACCAGGGCAGCTGCTCAATCTAGCCCATCAGGAGCAGAACCTGGAGTAGGGGCAGGGTCACGAGGATGGGTGGGGTGAGAAGGGTGGGGTCAGGATGGGAGGCCAGGTCTGGAGGAGGGTCATAGGGACCACTGGTGGTGAGGAGCAGCAACCTTAGTGGTCACTAGCTCAGAGGAAGCTGAGGCTGAAGTTCAGCAGAGGTGGACAGCCTGCCTAAACCTCCCCCTGCCCTGCACTAAGCACCAGGAGCCACCCTGGATCCAGGGGCAGTAGTCCCTGTGCCATTCACCACCACTACCTGCTCTGTACCAGCTGCCTTAAAGTGTTGGTGTTTCAGTCCACATTGTTGCTGCTATGACTAAACCAGAACAAATATAGAGGAGGAAAAGTTTATTTCAGTTCATTTTACGGTTTCAGTAGTCTTAGTCCACAGAAGGCCGGCTCCATTCCTCAGGACTCAAGGTGAAGTAGAACATCATGGTGGAAGAGTGTGGCAGAAGGACCAGCTCACATCATGTTCAGAAATCCAGAGACAGAGAGAACCCACTCTCCAGATACGAAATATAAACCCCACAGCCACACCCCGCAATGAACCACTTCCTCAGGCACACGCCACCTGACCAGCCACACTCAGGTAATCCCATCAGGGATCGGTTCTCTGATTAGGTCAAGCTCTGTAACTCCATCATTTCTCCTCCAACCCTCCTGCACTGTCTCACATGTCAGCTCTTGGGGGACACCTCACATCCAAATAAAAACAGCCGAGGAAGTGGCAGGTATTATTACGTAATGCCTGTTAGTCCAGAAGCTTCTGAGGCATTTCCCTGAGGCTGGTCTAAGAAAAAGGGAACTCCAGGCACCCTACAGGCATGGTCCACAAGGGTCCCCAAGCCCAGTGTCTGCCTGAGGCTGCTCTGTGAAGGGATTTCTAGGTGTTCCTATAGGCACAACCCACAAAGATCCCAAGCCAGGTGCGCCCTGAGGCTGGACTGAGAAGGGAACCCAAGCCAGGTGCCCCCTGAGGCTGGACTGAGAAGGGAACCCAAGCCAGGTGCCCCCTGAGGCTGGACTGAGAAGGGAATTCTGGGTGTCTCTGTAGACATAACCCAGTGTCCACTAGCCAGGTATCTCCCTCAGGTTACTCTGAGGAGAAGGGAGCTCCGGCATCCTGTACACACAACTCACGAGTGTCCCCAAGCCAGGCACTTCCCTCACGCTGCTCTGAGGAGAAGGGAGCTACAGCATCCTATAGACACAACCCACGAGGTCCCCAAGCCTGGGAGTCCTCTCAGGCTGCTCTGAGGAGAAGGGAGCTGCAGCATCCTATAGCATCCTACAGAAAAGATCCTCAAAGTCCCCAAGCCAGGCACCTCCCTCAAAGGCTATGGAGAGAAGGGAGCTCTGGCGTCCTACAGACACCACCCACGAGGGTCCCCAAGCCTGGCGTCCCCTCAGACTACTCTTAGGAGGAGGGAGCCCTGGGTGTCCCATAGACATAACCCACAAGGGTCCCCAAGCCTGGCGTCCCCTCAGACTGGTCTGAGGATAAGGGAGTTCCAGTGTCCTATAGAGTCAACCTGACGGTCCCTGAGCCAGACGTCTCCCTCTAGCTGCTCTGAGGAGGAGGGAGCTCCAGTGTCCTCTAGACACAACCCACGAGGGTCCCCAAGCCAGGCGTCCCCCTCAGGCTGCTCTGAGGAGGAGGGAGCACTGGGTGTCCCATAGACACAACCCACGAGGGTCCCCAAGCCTGGTGTCCCCTCAGACTGGTCTGAGGAGGAGGGAGCTCTGGGTGTCCCACGAGGTCCCCAGGCTGGGCGTCCCCTCAGGCTGCTCTGAGGAGAAGGGAGGAGCAGCATCCTCTAGACACAACCCACGAGGGTCCCCAAGCCTGGGAGTCCTCTCAGGCTGCTCTTAGGAGGAGAGCCCTGGGTGTCCCACAGACACCACCCACGAGGGTCCCCAAGCCAGGCGTCCCCTCAGACTGCTCTGAGGAAGAGGGAGCTGCAGCATCCCACAGACACAACCCATGAGGTCCCCAGGCCGGGCGTCCCCTCAGGCTGCTCTGAGGAGAAGGGAGCTGCAGCATCCCAGACACAACCCATGAGGGTCCCCAAGCCTGGGAGTCTTCTCAGGCTGCTCTGACTCTCTCAGTAAGGTATTCAGCATCTCTTTAGAGGTTTTGATGTCTTGAGCAACCACGACTTCCATAGCCAGTTTTTTATGTATATATATTTTTAGTTGTTGATGGACCTTTATTTTATTCATTTATTTACACTTAAACCCAGTGCCTCTCACAGGTGAGGCAAGCATTCTACCATTGAGCCACAACCCCAGCCCCATAGTCCCAGTTTTAATTGCACTCTTCTGGCCAAAGTGCAAGGCATTCAAATATTTCTGCTCTGCTTTCATATCTATTGCATATCATATTAATATAAAATTCACAGAACAGTTATTATACTAATTTTAGATGCTATATTATGAAAATTGTAAGAGTTTTAAAGTGACATAGCAGTTATTATGTTAGATTTAGATGCTATATTATGGATATCATATTAGTATAAAAGGCCACTAGGAGCTAATATTAGTATAAAATTCTAAAGTATGGATATTTCATCGATATTAAAGGCTACTAGGCAACTATTATATCAGTTTTAGAGTCTACATATGGATATCACATTGATATTAAAGAGCACATGTCAGCTATCAGGATGAATACAGCATAGATTTAAATGCCATAGAGCAGCTATTATATCAGCTTTTAGATGCTATAGTATGGATATTATCAGTTATAAAACCAAGATGCAGCTTAGTTTTAGATGCTATATTATGGACTTCATATTAGCATGAAATGCCACAGGGCAGCTATTATATAAGAGGCTACAGAATGGATATTACATCACTGTTAAAAGTCACTGGGCAGCTATTATATTGATTTTAGGTACTATAATATGTGTACCATATTAGCATAATAGGCACAAGGTAGATATATCAATTTTACATAGTCAATTATGGCCATCGTTTTATCAGTCTTCTATACCATATTATGGATGTTATATTAATACTAAAGGCCACAGCATAGCTATTATAACAGATTTAGATATTCTAATATGTATATCATATCAGTATTAAAGGCCACAGGGCAACTATTATATCAGTTTTAAATGTTTCTGTATGTATATCACATAAGAATTAAAGGGTACAAGAAGAACTTATTTAGTTTTAGATGCTATATTATGGAAAGTATATTAATATTGAAGGCCACAGAACAGCTATTATATTTGCTTTAGAAGTCACACAATAAACAGTATTGAATGCCAAGGTCAGTTATTATATGAGTATCAGAGATCACAGTATGGATGTTATATTAATATTAAAGGCCAAAAGGAAGCTATTATATTAGTTTTATGTGCTATGATATGGATATTACCTTAGAATTAAAGGCCACAGGGCAGCCATTCATTAGATTAAGATGTTATAGCATAAATTTTACATTAATAATAAAGTCTACTTTAGGGACAGCTATTATATATTAGATATTACATTACTTTTAAAAAATATTTATTTTTTTAGTTATAGGTGGACATAATATCTTTATTTTGTTTCTATGTGGTGCTGAGGATCGAATCCAGTGCCTCACGCATGGTAGGTGATTGCTCTACCTCTCAGCCACAACTCTAGCCCCTAGATATTACATTATTTTTAGATGCTATAGTATGTACATCACATAACTTTTAAAGATCATGGGGCAGTATTATGTAAGTTTCAGATAATATACTGTGGATATAGTATTAGTATAAAAGGACATAGGTCAGCTTTATATTAGATCTAGATGGTACAGTATGAATAACATAATGGTATTGAAAGACATATATTACATTAGCTTAAAACCACATTAGCTCAAAGACCACAGGACACACTTTCATTGTTTCCATATGCTAAAGTATGGATATCACAATTATATTAAAAACCATGGGGTATCTATTATTATTATCTATATTAGTTTAGGGTGATACACTATGGATTTCTCATTATTATTAAAAGCCACAATGCAGTTATTTTATTAGCTTGAGATGCTACAGTATGGATATATTTGAATGCAAAAGGCTACAGAACAACTTTTATGTTAGTTTTGGATGCTCTGCTATAGATATTATAATAATGTGAAAGGCCACAGGCAGCTATTGTATTATTTTTAGATACTGGAACATCAATATCATGATAGTATTAAAGGCCACAGTGCAGATATTCTATTACCCTAAGATGATACAGTATAGTTATTCTATTACTCTAAGATGATAGATAGATACTATTAAGTGGGTATTAAGGCAACAGGGCAGCTATTACATTAGTTTCAGATGTTACACTATGGATATCATAATAACATGATAAAGGCCACAGGGCTGCTATTTTGTGAGATTTAGATACTATATTATGGACATTATGTCAGTATAAAGGTCAAAGAGCAGATATTATATGTAGTAGGATGATGGATATTATCTCATTATTAATGACCACAGGGAAGTATATATTAGTTTATGGTGCTGTAGAATAGATATTATATTGCTATTAAAGACCACAGGGCTGCTATTTTGTGAGCTTTTTAGACACTATGTTATCGACATTATATTAGCATAAAGAGCAGATATTACATTTGTGTCATATGTGGTAGGATGGATACTACATTAATATTGAAGGTCATGGAGCAGCTGCTGTACTCATTGGAGAGCCGCAGAGGGTACAGCAGTGCACATGTACTTACTGTCACAGGGTGGTGCACTTTAAAATGGTAGTGTGTTGGTGCTTGTGTATTTTAAAATACACAATTTTAAAATAATGTGAAACTTTCACTGAGCATCATAACCCCATCATGAGAATTTCTTTCCTAGCACAAGTCCTTTCCTATCACAGGCTGACTGGAAATACATTGAAAGCAAGAGGTCATTGAGAGTCCCTAGAACTACCCAAATGTTTCATTCCACCTGAAAACATCCATGTGTGACAATCTGCCAGTCTCATGGCACTGCATGGTCTCCTTCCACCCCTCTGCAAGCAGAGCACTGGCAATGTCCTATGCACAGTGTGAAGACGCAGGTGTCCCACTGAGGTTCTGCCCTGTAGACCGAATAACTCCCGACCTACACTGACAACACCTAATTCACCCACAACTTATAATTACCATTACTACTCATCACATCATTATCATCACTCCATCACCATCACTACTCCATCACTGTCACCACACCATCACCAACTCCATCACCATCACTATCACCACTCCATCACCATCACCACCACAATCACCATCACCATCTCCATCACCATCACCATCACCACTCCATCACCATCATCACACCATCACCATTTCTATCTCCATCGCCATCACCATCATCATCACCACTCCATCACCATCACCACCACAATCACCATCACCATCTCCATCACCATCAACACCACAATCACCATCACCATCACCACTCCAACACCATCACCATCACCACTCCATCACCATCTCCATCACCATCACCATCTCATCACCATCTCCATCACCATCACCATCTCCATCACCACTCCATCTCCATCACTATCTCCATTTCCATCACCCTAGATCTCCATCTCCATCTCCATCACCATCCCATCACCATCTCCATCTCCATCACCACTCCATCTCCATCACTATCTCCATCTCCATCACCACTAGATCTCCATCTCCATCTCCATCACCATCCCATCACCACTAGATCTCCATCTCCATCTCCATCACCATCTCATCACCCTAGATCTCCATCTCCATCTCCATCACCATCCCATCACCACTAGATCTCCATCTCCATCTCCATCACCATCTCATCACCCTAGATCTCCATCTCCATCTCCATCCCATCACCATCTCCATCTCCATCACCATCTCCATCTCCATCATCATCACTATCACCACTCCATCATCATCATCATACCATCACCATTTCTATCTCCATCGCCATCACCATCATCATCACCACTCCATCACCATCACCACCACAATCACCATCACCATCTCCATCACCATCAACACCACAATCACCATCAACACCACAATCACCATCAACATCACCACTCCAACGCCATCACCATCGCCATCTTCATCACCATCTCCATCACCACTCCATCTCTGTCACTATCTCCATCTCCATCACCATCTCATCACCCTAGATCTCCATCTTCATCACCATCTCCATCACCACTCCATCTCTGTCACTATCTCCATCTCCATCACCATCTCATCACCCTAGATCTCCATCTCCATCACCATCTCCATCACCATCTCCATCATTATCACTACCACCACTCCATCATCATCACCAACACCATCTCCATCTCCATCACCATCTCCATCACCATCACCACCAGATTTCTATCTCCATCTCCATCACTATCACCATCACATCATCATCGCCATTACCACTCCACCACCATCACCATCACCATCTGCATCTTCATCACCATCACTATCACCACTCCATCATCATCACTATCACCACTCCATCATCATCACCAACACCATCTCCATCTCCATCACCATCACCACTAGATCTCCATCTCCATCACTATCACCATTCATCATCATCACCATTACCACCTCCACCTCCATCACCATCTCCATCTCCATCACAACCACCATTATCACTACCGTTGATTAATCTATTTTTTACCTGAGCCTGTACAGAGCTCTTCATGTAGCAGAGACCATACTTTCAGAAAGAGTTGATAAAATTTCATTTCAGTTTTTAAAAAAATGTTGTTGCTGCTTCTCAGGCTACATGTAAGTACTCCCATCTGATGTGGCCTGTCTTCCCTGAAAGATGATCACTTTTTCTCCACAGAACAGCACAAATAATGTGTGTGCCTTGGGGAGAACCCCAGGACTTCAGACTCCATGGAGTACAGGATGGCAGCTTCCAGTCTGTGCTTGCCTGAGTGACTCCATGGCAGACAGGACAGCAGCTTTCAGGACGTGCCTGCCCTGAGTGACTCCATGTGTAAAACAGCAGTTTTCTTGCTGTATCTAAACCTGAGTTACCCTGTTTTTTTAAAGCTGTAATATAGGTGCCAAGATAGGATGACCCCACCCCTTTTTGCACAAGTAAAGTACCACCATCTGCCCGACACGACATAGGGCACAAACTGATAAATAACTTATACGTGCAACTTATTAGGAGCACCTGGATATGTGGATATCCCAAATCATATCAGGAACACCAGACAGGGCAGCTTCTCAACCTCACAAGATGTAAGCCTCTCACTTGAGACCCACAAAAGGAAGGGTCTCCCCAAGCCTGGACATGGCAGCACTTGACTCTGTCACCTGGTCACTCATCATAGGTCTTGCCCAGGAAGATGGCCACAGTGATGAGCCTCTGATTTCCTGCCCCTGGGCTTCAGCAGAGTGCATCTACCCAGGAGCACTTGGTGCACTGTGCTGTGGTGCTCTGTGGGGGCAGAACTTGCAGTGGCCACCTCTGGCCACTGAGCAAAGATCCCTAAGCTGGGCTGAGGCATGGCTTGGTGGAAACTGAAGAAGGAGATCCACGGAGGAGGACACTGCCAAACATGGAGGAACCTGAATGTGAGGAGCTGGAACATGCTCAGCCTGTCCATGTTGCAAGACACGAGGCCACAACAGTGATAGCCAGCTGGCCCTCTGGTGAACTGGGCACAGGCATAAGTCATGGACTTCATCGGCGTCTCGTCAGAGTCAGAGATAGAGTTGCAGCAGCAAAGACTGACAGTCGAACCAGTGTCCCCACAAGAGACTTCAGCCCCCTGCTCCTCTACCACATGAGGACTCTGCAGAAGGCAGCTGTCCACTCCAGGAGGGGGCCCGCCCAGAAGAGGCTGGCAGCACACTGGTGCTTCAGACCTGCAGCCTCCAGACTGCAGGGAAGTGAGTTCCTGTTGCCCCGAGGGCCTCACAGCAGGCAGACCCACCAGGAAGCCCAGCCTTCAGGCCTTCAGATCCCACCTCGCATTCTGTGCACCACCACTGCGGAGTCCTGAAGCAAGCTGCAGCAGATCTCAGAGAAGGAAATCCCTCAGCCTCTTCTCAGCCACGGCGGAATCAAGCAGATTAGTGACAGATAACTGGGAGATCCCACCTCTTGAAATCAAGCCACATGCCCCCCCAAAACTTCAAACAACAAGAAATCATAACAGAGATTGAAAAATACATGAAACCTCATACTGAAATAGATAAAAGTGCCGCCTGGACCATCACGGGCAGCTGACTTCAGATGGCTCGGGTGAATTTGCAAGGACACCAGATAACAGACAAAATTTACCTTCACACAAGCTTTAGGACGGCTTCCTGGCTCTCGGCCTCAGGCTCACCAAGAGGGAGAGCAAGAGAAAGTCACCAGACGCTGACGAGAGAGAGGGAGCACGTTCGGAAGTCAGCTTTTATGGGGAGGACTCTGTCCTTAGAAAGTTCTATCCATAAAAGGGCAGAAGGGGCAGGACTAGAAGGGACAGGAGAGTGTAACTCGACCCCAGGGGCACACCCACAAGGAAGACCCCTGACCATGGAGCTAGACCGTGCCCAAGCCACAGCAAATGCAGCGGTTGGCCAGAATATGAGGCATCAGGACTGGAAGGTGTGGTCATTCATTGTGGCTCGCCACATAGAAGTCCGCTGCTGGGTCTAAAAATACTGGAGACACCCAAATCCCCTTCAGGATCTAGCAGCGCATCGTTCAGAGGCTCAGCGCTCGCGACAGGACCGAGCCCAGCTCACAGGTACCCTCGCACCCAGAACACAGCGCAGGCTGGTCCAGGTGCCACCCGCCTGTCGGAAGCGCCAGGCAGCATGGTGGGAGAGGAGCATGATGGTGGTGACAGGCTCCCCGGCTCCCAACAGCAGCTGGGCGACCCAGTGGCCAGGGACCATGGGGCACAGAGACACCAGGGAAAGGTGCCTTGAAGCTGCACATGCACCAGACGCCCCGAGGGAAGTGGCTGGGCGGGCCGCGTGCAGACACTGCCCCCTAGCTGGTGCCACGGAGGAAGCGGCAGGCGCTCACATGGGCCGAACCCTAGGGGCTGGCGCTGGGACGCCCATATGCCACCAGCACACCGCAGGGAGGGTGGTGCACGTCCACAAGAATCTCGCAGGAGGAGGGTCATAGTGCCTACGACTCCCAGACTGGCCTCAGACCTGGACATGCAGACCTGGGGGAGACAACGCCAGGGCAGTGTGAGACCCCACCGTGTCCACTCTGGGCCAAGAAGGGGCCGGGCCCTGGCCACTGCCGTGCTGTCTCCTGGTGATACCGGTGCACTCTCCGAGATGCAGCTCTGAACTTTCAGCAAATAGTAAGATTTCACCAAACATCAAAACAATACAAAACCACATTGCAGACACGCAGCTACTGCCAAGGGAGTTTCCTTGTACTGAGTAAAGGTCACAAAGCAAAGCACAGAGGATCAGGGTGAACAGTAGGCCCTCCCTATCTGGGGGCCCTGCATCCAGGCCTGTGACAGTGCCATCCAAAATGGAAACAGGACACACAACATTGTTCATTAAAAAATATTTATTGAGCAGGTCCACACAGAACTCACTGGAAGACACCTACACACTGGGTCCCATGCAGAGTCCATCCCCAGGCCCACTGAGGGCCACACCCCATCTGCAAGTGCAGTGACTCAGTGGGGACTGCAGGTACCCCTGACACCCACGGTGAATGTCATGGTCACAGGGTACATGGGCTGGCATGCGTGCGACCGAGGAGTCTGGAACTACACCTAGCTGGGAGCGCAGCTGCCACCCAGGGCGGCACTGGGCACCACGGGGCAAACACCTGGAGACACACCTACTCTAGGGGGTACTGGGAGGGTAGCTATGGGACAAGCCCATGCGATTGCAGTGAAGGGCCCTGGCGTCACCTGCAGTGCCAGGAGGGGTCTAGAAGAGCCATGTGCGGGGACTTCACGGCACTGGGGCAGGTGTGTCCTGGCCCCTCCTGGGGCCCCACTGCCGATCGTCCACCGTCATCTCCAGATGGGAAAGACCTTCTCCCCCACCTGAGAAAGAAAACCCAACCGTGCGTCACCTCTGTGACTGGCTCCAAGAGGCTGCTTCTATAAACGAAGAGCATCTGCACTCTGAACACAAAGTGACCAAAACGTACCCAACAGGGACAGAAAAGTCAAGAAAAACCATGACATCGTCTTTCTCTCCCACATTAACCCTAAGTCCAAAGAGCTCCGCCTTCCTGCAGCCTCTGTACCCGGTCTCTGAATGGCAGCTCTGACCATACCCGGCACCTCCGGGGCACCCGCACAGCGGCACACCAGAAACCAGGGTGCTGAGCAGCAGGACAGCTCCCGCAGCCACCTGCCGGGCTCCTCTGCATTGGGCAGGCTGGCACCCCGGCCCTGGCTGCCTCGCCTGGGAGATGACCGCCCCCCTGAACCTTCCACTTGCTGCCCCACAGGAGAAGACGCCAGGGAGAGCACCCACTTCCTCTGAGCTCAGGGAGGGGCCGCAGGACCAGGCAGGCCACGCGGGCTGCCGACCCCGCCACAGGACGCCTCCTCGCACCAGGCTCTTACTCTCTGAGATGTGGGGTCTTCTCTGGAAGCCACGGCCCAGCTTAGAGTGACGGACATGTGCCTCCTCCACACCGGATTTCTTTGCAGTACAATGGACCCAGTGACCATGTCTCCCGAGTGGACCGGGACTGGGTCGTCCATCATGAACAAGGTCTGCTTCCAGTGTGTGGTGCTGTAAGACAGGGCATGAGTCACAAACCGACAGCTGGCCCTGGTGTGGCCTGCAGTGACCCAGCTTCATGGGCCAGGGCAGCGTAGGAGTAGATGTGCCCAGTGCCGAGATCAGAGATCAGGCAGGGTGCACGGGATCAAACCCCAACAGAGGCAGCTGGGGAGTGTGTTCTGGAGGCCGTGCAGGTCACTGGGCAGCCCATGGGGTGGGGAGCTACAGACTCTGGGACTGCCCAGAGGACAGCCTGTCAGCACACAGCCCCAGGCTTCTGATGCCCAGTCTACACACTGACCCACCAGGTCACAGTGGTCATTTCCAAGAGGTGCAATGAGCGTGAGCAAGACTGCGGGAGGGACTTCTCCAGGGGCATAGGAAGCATCTGCAGCCCCTTGTGCCTGAGCCTGGACTGGGCCACCGTTCCTCCTCTCTTCCCTGCCTTGGCCACGTGGCACCTATGTCCATTCTCTGGCAACCGACAATGACAGTGCCCTCGGGGACAGGACTCAAGGGAGTAGCCGACCACAAGAGCTCTAGGAGGTCTGCACCCAACACAAAGCCATGGCAGTGGGAGGCAGGGCAGCCTGCCCAGCTCTGAAGGACTCTCCTGGGAAGCCCGAGTCTGCTCCTAGAGTGAGGAGGCAGGAAGGAGGCCGGAGGAAGGGAAGGCCAGCGCACAGGCACAGGGAACTGCCTACGCCCACCGTTCTACGTCCCACTCCCCGTGACCTGTCCAACTCCACAGACCAGACACACCCGCCACCCAATTCTCTCTGGCCCCATCCCTCCCCCCCCCCCCGACCGGGGCCCGGGGCACTCACGGGTGCAGCGGGCCTGTGCTGAGCACCTGCTGGGGCTGGCCCTCCTGCAGGCTCTGGAAGTGCACACTGAACCAGGCGGTGAAGCCGTGCAGGGTGCCAGCTTTCTGGATTTCAAAGCGCAACTCACCACGCATGGTCTGCACCCAAACAAAGGATAGCAGGTGGGTGGTAGGTTTCCTAGCAGGGGGGTCACCAACCACCAACTCCAACTTAACACAGGCCTAGCCACAGCCAAAACCCCAAGGATAACCTTGATACTATTACCAAACCAGAAAGTGTGCCTCAGTCCAACTCTAACTTCAGTCATGTGCCTAGCCCTGGCCAAAGCCCTAATAAATTTAACCTGAGTCCTAATTCTGAGCCTAATCATAGGCCGAACCCCATCCCTAACCCCAGTGCCACTGCAGATGGCCTCGACAGCTTGAGTCCCACTACCCTGTCTGCTCCTGCAGATACTGCCCCAGGTTAGGCGCAGCACTGACTGGCCCTGGCAATCTGTGGACCAGCCAGGCCCAGCTAAGTCCATGCAGTCACCATGAAAAGATGTCAGGAGTTTAGCCAAATGGTAGCTAAAAACTTTTCGAAGAATATTCAGTTCAAATATTGTACCATGATAAATGAAATAGAACATAATTTTGAAAATGCCAAGAATTCTAAACACAAATCTAAAAATAACTGGAGACACTAATGAGATTTAACAATAAAGAAAATTTTTAGAACATGAGCCAGGCATGTTGACTAGGAGGCTAAGGCAGGAGGATCTCAAATTTGAGGCCAGCCTAAGCAACTTAGGGAGACCCTGTCTCAAAATAAAAAATCAAAAGTGTTGGGGATGTGGCTCAGTGTTGAGCACCTGGGTTAAATTCTCAGTCCTCAGGGGGGAAAAAAAAAAGACAAAATCAAAACAGACCATAAAAAAGGAAAAAAGCAACAGCATATGTGTATAAACCCAGGTCTTTGTATGACAATCAGCCGCACATGCCCCTGCACTGGCTGGGTCTGTGAAGGCAACAGGGCGGATGCCTAGGCCAGAGGAATCAGTTCCACCTGTTACTCACCTCCAGGTCAGAGACTTGCACGGTTCTCATGTCCAGCTGCAATATGGTGCACGGTTCAGACAGACAATCTTCTGGCTTCAAGATGTGATTATACTTGGGCTTTGAAAAAAACTCCTTGATTGCTAAAGATCTGGAGAAGGTCAGTTCAGGCTCCAGGTCACCAGAGACCTAGGCTTTTTAACACCTGCAGCAGAGCTGAGTGTCCCCTGCAGCACCCACCTGCTCACCACCTGCCACCAACTCAGCCTCGGGCAGCCCCCCCACACCCAAGGGCTCGCCTTGGGAGCCTGGCCTGGGGGGCCCGCCCTGGGTCTGACAGCCTTGCCCGGTCTTATCTGAGCCAGTCAGTACTGGGTTCCCTCTAGTGCCAGGTGCAGGAGACTAAGCACACGGATGCCAGCGTTCACCAGGTGACCCGGGGATCCGGGCTGCTGGGTGTTCTTTACCCTTGGTTCTATTTTATCTCCTACCACCCTGCAAAGACACTCCTGCTGCCAGCTGCTCCTGACAGGGGGACCCACAGCAGAACTGGAGCAGCCAACGCAGCCGGATCTCAGGAGCAGTACTTGTGCTGCCACTGAGCGCTCAGCCAGAGGCAGACCTGGGCCAGGGCCCCGCACCCCGGGCAGCTGCTCCAGCCTGCACAACACTCCTAGAGGAGGTGGAGGCCCACATAGCAGCACCCACGTGACTTCCCATGGAACGGGAGACCTTAGATTGAAGGCATTCAATTTTTTATCTTTAAAAACCATACAGAAAGTTCTTAGGCAAGTGGTGACTTCAGCTGGCCTTTGCATGTCCTGTCCAGGGTGGGGCTCTCCCCATACCTGCTCAGAAGCAGGGAGTGTCCCATGGAGCTGACTGGGAGCAAGGCAGGCGGGGCCAGGGCAGGCAGGAGATGGTGAGGAGCCTCAGACAGGTCCCCGGGTACAGGGTAGTGCTCCAAGAGAAGAAGCACTGTGCCCCCAGGATGGCAGGACCCCCGGGAGCCTCCCGCCTCCCCCTCTGCCCGGCCCTTCCCTCCAGGCGGGGCCAGCTGCGGTGGCCTCACACCTACTTGAGCGCACTGAGGTTGAACTCGTAGGCGTTGTCCCAGAAGAGCACCTTGCTGTGGTAGTCCCTGTCAGCACTGCAGGGCACCAGGTGCAGCGCCGCCGTGGTCGGCCAGATGACCCCGTCCTCCTTCAGCCAGGCATCCCGGGCATACAGGATGGACTCGATCATGAACTCAAACTGCCCGAAGGTCAGGGTGGGGTCAGAAAGCCGAAGCCCATCTGGGAGTTCCAGTTTTAGCCTCAAGACCACGAGGGCCAGGCCAGCAAACCCGCAGGAAAACGGAGGGTGCCCTGCACACCTGCACCTCGGGGGTCACAGGCTGTGTGCAGGCCACTCCAGCAGCAAACCTCCAGGCCCCAGGCTGCCACCAGCAGCCACAAGCTGCCCCAAGGGACCCTGCCCCACCATCCCTCAGCCATGGGCAGAGCCCCTCACAGCCACCATGCCAGCCCCAGACACCAACTGCCCCATAGAAACTGACCTACCCCTAGACCTCAAGAAAACCCCAGGCCTCAAACTACCTCTGGACCCCCACTTCCCCACAAAAGAACCCCCAGACCTCCAATAACCCCAAGATCCCACAGACACCGACCTAGCCCTAGACCCCAGCATAGCCCCAGACCTCGACCTACCCCCAGGCCCTGACTGCTGTGCTGGACCCAGCTAACCCTAGACTCTGACTATAACCCTAGACCCTAGATCCTAGACCCAACCACTACACTGAACCCAGCTATCTCCAGGCCCCTACCACTCTGCTGGGGAACCTGCCACTGTACTGGATCCAGCTACTCCAAGTCCCTTACTGCTCTGCTGGACCCAGCTACCCCCAGGCCCCTGCTACTCTGCTGGACCCAGCTACCCCCAGGCCCTTACTGCTCTGCTGGATCCAGCTAACCCCAGGCCCTTACTGCTCTGCTAGATCCAGCTACTCCAAGTCCCTTACTGCTCTGCTGGATCCAGCTACTCCAAGTCCCTTACTGCTCTGCTGGATCCAGCTAACCCCAGGCCCTTACTACTCTGCTGGACCCAGCTACCCCAAGGCCCTTACTGCTCTGCTGGACCCAGCTACTCCAAGTCCCTTACTGCTCTGCTGGATCCAGCTAACCCCAGGCCCTTACTGCTCTGCTGGACCCAGCTAAACCCAGGCCCTTACTACTCTGCTGGACCCAGCTACTCCAAGTCCCTTACTGCTCTGCTGGATCCAGCTAACCCCAGGCCCTTACTGCTCTGCTGGATCCAGCCAACCCCAGGCCCTTTCTGCTCTGCTGGATCCATCTAACCCCAGGCCCTTACTGCTCTGCTGGATCCATCTAACCCCAGGCCCCAACCACTGCACTGGACCCAGCTGCCCCCAGTTCCCTACTGTTCTGCTGGACCCAGCTAACCCCAGGCCTCAGCCACTGCTTGGACCCAGCTACACCTAGGCCTCAGCTGCTGCCCTGGACCCAACTATCCCCAGGCCCCTACTGTTCTGCTGGACCCAGCTACCCAAAGGCCTCAGCCGCTGCCCTGGACCCAGTTACCCCCAGCCCCTACTGCTCTGCTGGATCCAGCTACCCCCAGGCCCTTACTGCTCTGCTGGATCCAGCTACCCCCAGGCCCTTACTGCTCTACTGGATCCAGCTACCCCCAGGCCCAGCCACTGCACTGGACCCAGCTACACCTAGGCCCCTACCGCTCTGCTGGACCCAGCTAACCCCAGGCCCCAGCTGCTGCACTGGACTCAGCTACCCCAGACCCCTACCACTCTGCTGGACCCAGCTAACCCCAGACCCCTACCACTCTGCTGGACCCAGCTACCCCAGATCCCTACCACTCTGCTGGACCCAGCTACCCCAGGCCCCTACCACTCTGCTGGACCCAGCTAACCCAGACCCCTACCACTCTGCTGGACCCAGCTACCCCAGGCCCCTACCACTCTGCTGGACCCAGCTAACCCCAGGCCCCAGCGGCTGCACTGGATCCAGCTACGCCCAGGCCTCAGCCACTGCACTGGATGCATCTACCTCTGGTCCCTACCACTCTGCTGGACCCAGCTAACCCAGACCTCTACCACTCTGCTGAACCCAGCTAACCCAGACCCCTACCGCTCTGCTGGACCCAGCTAACCCCAGGCCCCAGCGGCTGCACTGGATCCAGCTACGCCCAGGCCTCAGCCACTACACTGGATGCATCTACCTCTGGTCCCTACCACTCTGCTGGACCTAGCTACCCCCGGGCCCTGATCGCTGCACTGGACCCCACCTATAGCCACACACCAGGCTCCCAACACACCAGGCTCCTTGAGCCCTGGAGGCTGCACCAAGCCTTCTAGATCGGAGCACCCAAGCTGGGCCTGGCGTCACCTCCCTGATGCCTGTGGCAGGTGGCAGCTCCTCCCGCCCCTGAACCCACATCCTCCTAGCCTCAGAGCCAAGGACTCTGGCAACTGGGCTTCCTCTCTCAGCAGCACAGGGCCAAGTGTCCACCTATCCAGTCCCTGTCGTCTGTCCACCCATAGCCAGCAGTGCATAGGGCACCTCCTCTGGGCAGCACCAGCACTCTCAGCAAAGGTGACTGCACGCCTGGGTTGGCATAGCCCCTCTCTGCTGTGCATCACCTTCCAAATCCACAGCATTCACAATGTGACCTCTGCAGGGCCAAAGCCCAGCGTCCTTGCTCTTGTCTCTCCAGGCAACACACATATCCACCACCCACAAGGCCCTCGGGGACATGTCCATCACATGTCACCCCCTTTACCTGGTGCAGTTGTTTCAGATTTTGATGCAGACTAAACTGCCGAGTGACATCTCACCACAACGCCTGAGTCCCCTGGTGCCAAGACCAGAAGGAGGGTTGGGCATGATAGGCCTGTTCCACCAGCCTGTCCCTCTCCTCTGAGCTGGCAGCATGGTAACAAAGGAGTGGGCACGTACACTGACCAGTGGCCAGAAACGGCCCCCTTCCACCCACAGGCGCCTGCAGTCTCACAGACACTGACTGGCTGCCAGGTCTGGCCTCAAGTGAGAGGAGACAGGAGATGGGTGGCTATAACTAGGGAGACCACCTCGGTCAGGCACTGGACCTCCACAGGCCAAGAGTGCAGTGAGCCACCATGAGCAAGGCACACCTGATCAACCCAAATCTCCCATCATCAGTCAACAAGTCACAATCCTGAGCTGGTGTGCACACAAGATGCCTCACCGCGGGGAAATCAAAATCCCTGTGATGGCCCCAGCCTGACACACGTCCGGCCCTTACCAGCAGGCAGGTGCCCATCCACTCGGACACCAACACGTCCACCTTCTCGGGCAGCACCACATCCTCCACCTTCTGCTGGAACACAGTGATGGTGTCGGCAAAGCCGTTCTGCAGGACCAGCTGGCCTGTGTGCTGTGCCATCTCGCTGGCCTCCACGGCATACACCTGCAGGCAAAGATACCATCAGCACCTGTGCCCATATGCTGGGTGGCCCAGAGACAGAACCAGCCCCAGGAGCAGCAGCAGAGGGCAGTGCCCTGGGTGGCAGAAGAAGGTGCGGATCACTCCCACCCCTCCTGCGCCTCATGCACAGCATGCCTACCCAGGACACAGGCAGAGAGAACCTGCAGTTGCTGGGTCAGGGACCACAGTGCAGCAAGCATAGTCCCCAACAGGCAGAGAGGACAGTGGGTTCATGGGCAGCCTGAGGGACAGTCAGATTGGAGGAGGGTCTGATGCAACTGCCGCCTGTTGGCCTGGCATCCGGGGCACAGGAGGCCACTGCACTGCAACCCGGTCAACTAGCACCCACCCTCCTGCCAGGGGCCGTCCCTCCCACACACAAGGAGGCAAAGTGCAGGGAGGGCCTGGTTCCACAGGAGCTCTGTGCTGGGGCCCGGACACAGCCGAACCAACTCCCGTGCATATTTAACTAGAATAACACGAGAAAACACCTCTGGCCTCACGAGGGGCTGGTCACTTCCATCTTGTCCACTGCACTCCAAGCTGTCTGTGACAGCTGAACAGCTCCCTTCCTCCCCACACCAGCCTCTCAGGATGGACCCCTGGCCATCCTGAAAGCCAAGTCCGTGCTGGCTGCCTGGCCAGCTAGCATGCTCACTGCCTTGGGCCGAGCGTGGTGTGCACAGAAGAGGCTGATGATCCCGGTGCCACAGCCAACGTCCAGGATGACCTTGTCCTTCAGGGACTCCTTGTTCTGCAGGATAACGCTGTGGTACTTGGTTGTCCGCGGCTGGTCTGCCAACATCTCCAAGTGAAGTTTCTAGAGAAGACACTGAGACTCAGTGCGAGGGCCTGGTGCAGCACCGAGGTCTGGTCTGAGGAGGGTCAGGGCTGCAACCCAACCCACTCCTGGAAATAGGAGCAACAGGTAGGCTTAAAAGTCAGACAAGACATGCCAAGAGGTAGTTTCTGGGATCCTTCCAACTCCGTGCACTCCCCAGGAGCCCAGCCAGCAAAGGTGTAGACCAGCCAGGATGGAGGAGCTGCTGGCCATGGCCCCTCTCCCACGGCTGAGTCCCTGCCAGGTCCATCCAGAGAGGAGTGGATGCACCACAGGGGGTGCCAGGGGACGCAGCAGGGCTCCCACATCCTCTTCACATTTAAGTTTGCTCCTTCATTGCTTGGGAAAGGCCAAAACTATAGCTCTGGGGGAGATGACAACCCCACCAGCCCTGGTCATGCCCTGAGGGCATCCTGCAGAGCCCGCTGCCAGTAAGGCTGCAGCCACCCAGTACCCTGGGCTGCAGATCAGAACAGAAGCAGCCGCCAGGTAGTAGATGAGGACAACCACCTTGACCTGCTAGCACAAACAGGAGGCCTGGACAGGGCCTGCAGGACCCTCACCACTGTTCACAAAGACACTGCCACAGAATGAAGGCCAAGGGGCAGGTGAAGGGGCTCAGTAGTGTGGACAGAAGGCCAAAGCCCCATTATGCTGCCTAGAACGACCCCATTCTGCAAAGACAGGGGATTAGAGCAAAGCACAGAAAAAAAAGCTGGGCCAGCACAACCGGAGAGCTGAGGGGCTGCACAGACCACAGAGCAGAACTGTCGCCAGGAGTGAGAAGGGCCAGTGCATAACCCAGATGGGTTCATCAAAATCACAATATTTTTCAATTATTTTTTGTACCTAAAAACAGAGCTTCAGATACACTGGGCAATCCCGGTAGAAATGCCAGAAACAGGCAAGTCACAGGAGGGATCCGAGATTGCAACACCCGCACTTGGACACAGCGCCGGTGGAGGAGCCACGAGCCCTCGCTGGGGCACCCCCACCTTCCGGCATGTTCACGGACAGTCCAGGAACAAGTCCGACTGTGCTCTGGGAGCCTTACACAACAGGGAGGGGACGGGGCACCAAAGAGCTGTCACTGCTCCCGACTGAGCACTGTCAGCAGAACCACTGGGCGCCAGGGGCAGGAAGCAAGCGCAGGCTCCCAGGGAGGCGCCCAAACCAGAAGAGAGGTGGGGAGGGGCTGTGAACTGCAGAAAAGGGGACCCACAAAAGCTCCACAAACGGACCCTTGAAGCGCCCTACAATAAGCCTCCTGGGTCCAGGGCCCACGCCTGCGGCCTGGGATCTGCAGGGACCCCGAGCAGCCGTCACCGGGGCTCCACCGCGAGTGCACACAGCCACCCCGTTCCTGTAGGGCCTCTGAACTAAGAATGGTTTCCACGTTTGTCACAGTGTTTAAACCAAAAGACCAGACGGTGCTGTGTGTCGTCCTGTGAAATCGCTCAGTGTGCTGGGGAGGCCTGGGCCTGGCTGCCTCGCCACAGGGGCAGAGGCCGGCTGCAGGCTGGGAGCCGCCTACCAAGGTCCCATAGCTGCCGAAGTACTCCTCGTCCTGCCACGTGTCCTCGGGGTCGTACTCCGCCACCTGCCTGCCCACGTGGTTTGCAGGGATGTACCCGCAGCAGCCCGCGCGCTGGCCCCACCACCAGTCGGCCGTGGTTTGTCTCAGGATAAGAATTTTTTCTCCTCTGAAAAAACTGAGCTGCAAAGACCCAAAACAGACAAGTTAAAATCCAGCAGAGAACACAAGTGTCCACAGTGACTGGGGACAAACCTTCCTGCTGAGCACACCCAAGTGCAGAGGGTCTGCAGGGGTCGCAGCAGGTCAGGAGACCTCTGTGGCGCTGAAGGACACCGCTAACTGGTACTTTTCAAAAGGAAGCAAGGGTGGCCCATCCTGTGACCGCAGCAACGGGGAGGCTGAGGCAGGAGGATGCAAGTTCTAGGACAGCCTGGGCAACTCAGCGAGACCCTGTCTCAAAAAATAGCATCCTTGGTAGCTCAGCAATATAGCATCCTTGGGTTCAAACCCTAGGACCTTCCCAAAAAATAAAAAATTATTTATCTGATAAAAAAAGCCATGCCCCATTGTGATTCTAACCGAAATTTCATCACATTTATATATTAATTTCATACAATAAATTTAGTAATTTTATTATTACATTTTTTCTCTATGCATTTATAAGTGTGTTGATGGTGTTAATAAAATAGCTTTCTCCTGTGATCCCAGCAGCTGGGGAGGCTGAGGCAGGAGGATGCAGGTTCCAGGACAGCCTCGGCAGCTCACTGAGAAAAGAGCTGGGGTCGCAGCCCAGTGGTAGAGCACCCCGCATTTCCAAATGCTTCAGCACAGTTATTTCTCCAGAGCCCCTTCACGCACAGAGTCACCCTACAGCTGGCTACTGGAGGCTCACCCTCAGAGACTCCTGATGGGAAAGGGAACTGCATTCACACAGACTCTCCCACCCGACCAAACCTTCTGTCATTTAACCAGGTGGCTCTGTGGAGGGTTTCAAGCGGAACTGCAGTGGCTCTTTCCATTGGGCCGCGCCCTGTCCTGCTGGGCCTACTTATGAGGTTGTTCAAGACCTCGTGGGGCTCTGAACACCTGGCACGACTTTACAGAATTATGCCTAGCTTTGCCTCTGAACACTACACACGCGGTGGCTACCTGGGTGGCATCGGTGGCAGCATAGTCGGCAATAGCCACGAACTCCTCTGGCTGCGGGCCCTCCTGCAGGAGCTGCGCCTGCCCACATTCCAGGGCTTCTTCCTCCTGCACAGGCAAGGAGACACAAGCAAACAGTGCACCCTGCTCCTTCCTCTCCTTCTTTCTCGACTAGGTGACCGCCATGTTTTCAAAGACTCACATTATAAGTATGATATTATGCAAATTATTTGGGTCATCTACTGGCAGAATGAGGGCCGCCAGCGTAGCTCCACCTTTAATCTAACAGATGCTGTGCATCCTGAAGAGTATGTCAAGGAAGAAGCGAGAAAGGAGGCGCTGACCCTTGGCTTGGCAACAATGCTCCTGAAAGTGATGCCCAACTCGGGAAGAAACCGTGCCTGTGGGTGTTGGCTCCGGGGGCGTCTGGACCTGAGGACGGGGCTGGGGGCCCACAGAAGGTGCTAGCAAGCCAACATAAACCGTCTGCATCAGCAGAGCCCCGTGGCCCAGCTGGGAGACAGCAGCTAAGACCTGGGGGGCCCCTGCCTCTGCCGCTGTGCCACTTCCAAGTCAACGTGCCTGGAAGACACACTATGGGGCCTCAAGCCTCAGGTCCTGGCCCAGGGAGCAGCGCTGCCAGTGTACACTCCTCTCTAAGGCATCAAGAGTTCAGCTCACTTAGGAAATGTGCAAAACATAGAAGAAAATTAAAATGCCCAGGAGCCTAATTCTTGTACCAGAGACCTGGGTTAACACAGTGCACTTATCCTCTGAGCTTGGGAAAATGCATGTCAGCACACCCACAGACCAGATGCTGGCACCATGACCTGCTTCTCACTTCCCGATTCTGAATGGTTCTCATTTTTCACACCTGTGTAGTGTTCCTGTCTACGAACTCTCCTGACATAAGCAGTCTCCTAGTTTTAGGACATTTGGACTGTTTTCAGCTTTTTCTATTCTGAATTATCAAGGTGAACTTTCTTGAACAAACCATTTTGCACGTGGCTGGTCACCTCCTCTGGGCAAGACCGCACACGCATGACTTGTAACTCACCACCAAATGCCTCCCCTCCCACTGCTCAGGGAGTGGGTCTACCCAGGTGAGTGTGAGCTACCTGTTTTCCTACATCTTTCTCAACCACAGATACTGACCACCCAGATCTCAATTTCATGGGTAAGACATGGTTTTTCAATCCTGGGGATCCCAGGGACACTCACTGAGCTGCACCCCCAGCCCTTTCTGCTTTTACTTTGAGACTCGCCTGGGCGCCCAGGCCAGCCTGGGACTTGCGTCCTGCGCCTCAGCTTCCCAGGTTGCAGGATCGCAGGACTGGCCCCCACACAGCTGAAGGACCGTGCTCCTTCCACTGGCCCTGGCAGCACGGTCCAGCATGACTTCCAGGCACCCAGCCTCCTCTCCTTCTGCCCACTGCCCACTTGCAGCCTCTGGTTCCTCTCGGTGCCACCACCTTCTGGGGGGCCCCATTCGGCCCTGCTCCCCCCTCACCACCTCCCCAGCACACCCCAGTGGTGCACACTGTCCTCACCCTTCCAGGCTGCAGTCGCAGCCCTGTGCTGTGCTCACGCACAGGCTCTTGACAGCACTTCTCTTGTAAAGAATATTTGGGTGTGTGTGGAAAATTCTAGCATTTTAATGGCTGCACAATATTCCACAGAATACCGTCCTGCTTGACTTTTCAGTCACCCGCTACATACTTTGTATCCTTATTACCACAGTCACCAACCCTGCAGCCCGGACTCCGACAGGGCAGAAGGGGGCTCAAAGGACCACGCTCCAGGCATAGGCTTCCTCCCTGGCTCCCAAAGCGTGTGCTCCTCCTAAACGCCCGGGGTGGCAGCACCCTGCACTGCTAGAGACAGGCGGGCAGTGGGACCTCAGGTATCCTGTTGGGGACTCGCATCTAGTTTTTCTGAAAAAGGCCTCTTATTTATTTTGCCCGTTATTTTTTCTGGCTACTGTCCTGTTTATCAGACTGGAAGAATTCTTTGTAATGATGTAAATCTTATCTGCAATCTTGAGTAAATGTTTTCCCAAATATATTATTTTTCAAGTTATTTTGTCTCTCTGCAGTAAACTTGGAGTCAGGTTAGTAGAAACTATCCACACTGAAACACAAAAAGGAAGAAGAGCAGAGCACAAGACATATGTCCATGCCAAGTCCCCAGGGAGAGAAGAGGCAGCAGAGACACCTGGGGACAACAAGGGATTTTCTAAAATACAAGTTCAGCTAACCCCAGTCAGAACCAACTCAGAGTCCTAAATGCAGACAGTGGAGAGAGTCCAGGGAGCCAGACAACCATGGGGTAACATCTTCACAGCACCACAGGAAAAAATGCTAACCTAAAATTCCATTTCAAGCAGACGTATTCTTAAAAAAAAAAAAAAAGAAAGAAAAGAAAAAAAAAAGAAAGAAAAGAAAGCAAGCCAGGCACGGTGGCACACGCCTGTAATACCAGCGGCTCAGAAGTTGAGGCAGGAAGATCATGAGTTCAAAGCTAGGCTCAGCAACTCAGCGAGACCCTGTCTCAAAATAAAAAAAGGGTTGTGGATCCCTGGTACCAAAAAAAAAAAAAAAAAAAAGGAAAAGAAAGAAAGCAAAACACATGCTCATTCAAACCAACACCGACATAATCCAACACAACAAGCCCACACTACTAACCACAGAAACAAGGGAGTGAGCTTCCCTGGGCACGGAGGAGTACAAAATGAAGGCCTCCAAGAAGCACCTCTGGGGAATTAAGAGACCCCTCCTCACACTACAGGAAAGGCTCAGCTGCACCAGGCAGCAGGCATCTGTGCCAGGGCTGAGGACAGGCAGAAGTGACACAGGTCTCTACAACAGGACAGAAATGTGCGGGTGGGAATGGGACTGAGATTCTCTCCTGCGAAGTGGGAAAGATGAGAACAGTTACAGGATTCCATGTCACCGGTTCCTGGGAAGCCATTAAACAACAGGAAAGGTACAGGTGATGGGCCACTAAGGGAAAGAGCAGGAACTGTCAAAGTCCTGGTCCAAGAGGGAGCAGGACTGCAAAAATGTACCAAGAAGGAACGTGATAACTAAGAAACAAACAGAAAGATGTTAGGCTGGATCCCATCAGTCATTACATTAAATGTCAAAGGAGACAAGGCTCCAGTTAAAGGGCGGAAACTGTCTACCGGGAAAAAAAGACCTGAACAGCTGTGCCAGGGAAACACTGTACTCTGAGGACCTAAGACCACTGAGGAGTCAGGTCTGCAGAGGCACGTGCACACCCCACAGGCCACCCTTGCAGGAATGCCATCCAGCCACACCAACAGAGGGAAAAGCATCATGGGGCCCAGGTATTCAGCAACAGTGAAAAGAGATTTCATCAGAAAAATCAAAGGCCACCTAATCTATCCTAAAGCCACATATCCAACAACAGGGATCCAGTATAGGGACAGAGTGGCACAACCAATAGGAGAAACAGACACGTTTTCAGACATGGTGGCGCCCTCCTTCAACACATCTCCTTCAGCGACCGATAGAATAGTGGACACAAAGAAGAGCTAACTGGCTTTGTTTTCAAAGAGGCTGATGCTATGGGCCCTGGAAAGCCTAGACTAATCCCCAGCGACCACAGCTGCCTGGCAGGGAGCACAGGGCAGAGCCAGGAACTCCCCACATCACTGTGATGGGAAGAAAACTGGAAGCTCGATAGGAGGGCAGCAGACACCACAGGTACACAGCCTCCACCCCACAGACACCTGTGCACATGACGCTTCAGGTGAGGCACAGGCAGCAGGACTGGGCCAGCTGCACACCACCCACGGGACGAGTCCACCACAGTGGTGCCACCCCAACGACAGGGACACAGAATGGACACCTCTCACTTAAACTTTATAAAGCACACACAAATATCATGCACTGTTCGAATGTCTGCAAGGCATACGGTAAGAAGTGGTGCACAGCACGACATCAAGTCATAATTCACCTCCGAGAAAGAGGAAGCAGACACAGACTGGTCTGGGAAAGGGACTTTTAACTCTGGGGTTGTTACTTTATGTGTGTGAGTTCTGAGGCAAATATTAATGTAACAAAACATTAAACTTTCAATTCTACATAAATGTGTTCTTGTTGAAGTATCATTCTCTCAATGTCCCAATATTAAAATTCCCCAAAAGAAAAATAGGATGTCCATGGAATTAAAACGTTTGATGATTAGTTAAAAGAAATAAGATTAATCAAATATGCCAATTCTACATGAAATCTCTCTATATAGAAGCCCAATGAAAGTAGAACAATGAGGGAAAAGGCAGATCATTAGAATAAAAGAAAAATGCTACATTGACATCAAACATGGAAATGTTAATTTTTTAAAGCACTGTTTATTAGAGTATCCACTTGGTTACTTGAACATAGTCAACATTCCTTAACATTTAAGGTGACATTTCTCACCACTAACTTGAATAATATCTACATAAACCCCAGGCCAACAGGAGTCCTCTCCAGTGCATGGAGCCAGGGCCTACGCCTGGCACTGCACGAGCAGCCCAGAGGCATCTGGGGCACCGGCCAGGGACCTGGGTGACTGTGATCTTGGGGCATCCTGAGAGTCTCCCTAGAAGAGGGTCTGTGGGCTTACCAGCCCTGCATTTCCTGCCTGGACCTACAAGGGACAAGGTGGGCTCTCACACAGAGCCTGGTCGGGTCCTCAACAGTGTGCACACTGGTCACAAACACACTCCCACCAATCAGAACAGAAGTTACCTCCGATTCACGCCTGGGGCAGTCGCCTGGGGTTGCCATAGCTCTCCTAGGCTCAGCCGCATAACTGCTGCTTCCTCACTTCATAGTCCCTGCACTCCTACTTTTAAATAAAGAAACACAAGAGCCTGTTAGCGGCATGGCCCACAACAAGGTACTCCAAAGAGAAAGTACGAATGCCTAGGTGAAGCTGGCACAGAAAAGGATCCATCACAACCCCTCAGAGACGGCTAAAGCAGGACACGGGACACTCCAGGGCGCGAGTTCTCACAGGGCTGCCAGGGACTACCTTTTGGGAACCTGTCAGTACCTGCGCTCCCTGATGAGTAGAACTGACCGAGGCCACTGGCTTCCCGGGGGTCCCTGCACCTGCCAGCATGGCCCACGCCCCAAGAACTGCCTTGTTTAAAAGGCAGCTTCACTTCTAAACTTATTTTTGTAAGATTTGTAATTACAAACACTCATTAATTTACATGTTTCCAGAGGAAAACCTGGGCCAAGTTGGGAGGCTGCGGTTGCCAGGAAGGAGGGTTGAGGAGAAGAAACACTTGGGCCAGGTGGAGGAGGGCGGAGCGCCCAGAATAGGCGTGGCCTGGATGACATGCCCTCAGAGAGGTGGCCCTGGAGGGCCTGGGGCTGGGCGGGCATGCCTTGGAAGGTGTGGCGCTGGGAAGGGCGTGGCCCTGGAGCGCCTGGGGCTGGGCAGGCATGCCTTGGGGGGTGTGGTACTGGGAAGGGCGTGGCCCTGGAGGGCCTGGGGCTGGGCGGGCATGCCTTGGGGGGTGTGGTACTGGGAAGGGCGTGGCCCTAGAGGGCCTGGGGCTGGGTGGGGGGTGTGGTACTGTGAAGGGCGTGGCCCTAGAGGGCCTGGTGCTGGGTGGGCATGCCTCGGAGGGTGTGGTGCTGGGAAGGGTGTGGTACTGGGAAGGGCGTGGCCCTAGAGGGCCTGGGGCTGGGTGGGCATGCCTTGGAGGGTGTGGTACTGGGAAGGGCGTGGCCCTAGAGGGCCTGGGGCTGGGTGGGCATGCCTTGGAGGGTGTGGTACTGGGAAGGGCGTGGCCCTGGAGGGCCTGGTGTTGGGTGGTCATGCCTTGGAGGGTGTGGTACTGGGAAGGGCGTGGCCCTGGAGGGCCTGGGGCTGGGTGGGCATGCCTTGGAGGGTGTGGTACTGGGAAGGGCGTGGCCCTGGAGGGCCTGGTGTTGGGTGGGCATGCCTTGGAGGGTGTGGTACTGGGAAGGGCGTGGCCCTAGAGGGCCTGGGGCTGGGTGGGCATGCCTTGGAGGGTGTGGTACTGGGAAGGGCGTGGCCCTGGAGGGCCTGGTGTTGGGTGGGCATGCCTTGGAGGGTGTGGTACTGGGAAGGGCGTGGCCCTGGAGGGCCTGGGGCTGGGTGGGCATGCCTTGGAGGGTGTGGTGCTGGGAAGGGCGTGGCCCTGGAGGGCCTGGGGCTGGGTGGGCATGCCTTGGAGGGTGTGGTGCTGGGAAGGGCGTGGCCCTGGAGGGCGTGGTACTGAAAGGGTGTGGCTCTGGAGGGCCTGGTGCTGGGTAGGCATGGCCCTGGAGGACGTAGTGGTGGGAAAGATGAGTCTTCTGGGCCAGGCATTAGGGTGGGTGTGTCCCTATAGGGATGTGGGGAAGATTGAGAAGACTTTGGCCAGGTGCGATAGCACTGGGGTGGGTATGTCCAGAGGGCGTGGCACTGAGAAGGGTGTGGCCCTGAGGGTGTGGCGTTGGAGGGGCATGGCCCTCGAAGGATTGGGGATGGGAAGAAAGGCCAAGCCACTGGAAAGGAAAGTGGCGCTAGGAGATGGGCGTGGACCATAAAGGCGGGACACCGGGCGGGCGTGGTCTGGGGGCGCTGGCCCGGGAGGTGGGGCACGTAGAAAGGGGTGTGGCTGAATGGGGGCGGGGCGGGCCCCAGCTAGCGGTCAGCCGCCAGCGCACGGTGCAGACCGCGGGGTTCCGGAAGCGGGCGGCGGCCTCGGTCCACCAGCGACGTACTCGCATGACGAGGATCGCTCACCTACTAGGTCCTGCCGTGCCTGCGATCCAGGTGCCTGAGCTGCCCATCTGAAAACCTACCTCGGCCGCGTTTCTCCGCTGAGTTCTGCGCCTACACCGCAGAGGGGCAGACGATCCCTACCAGAAGCCTGGGCCGCCGCCCTCGACTCGCGCAGACGCAGTGCGCGCGCGCCGTCCCCAAAGCCGGACCCGCCCGGGTCCCAGCCTCCCGCGCAGGCGCAGTCCGTAGGTGTTTCCGCAGTCCCGGAAGCGGAACGGCTGCCCAGGGCGCGCGCAGGCGCAGTACACAGAAGCCGTGGAGCAGGAGGCCCCGCCCAGGGCCCGAGGCTCCGAGCCGACGTGCTTGGCAGCTTGGCCCCACGCGTTACGCTGGAGGTCGGCTCACCGGGAGGTCGGGGTGGCGTCCTGCTGGGGATAAGGATAGGCAGTCCTGGTGGGGGGTCGGGATAGAGAGCGGCCTGGGGTTCCTGCTGGGGATGGGGAGAGGCCCCAGGGTCCATGTTAGTGAGTCTCTTGTCGGCTTTGATAAAAACCAGTAGCCTCGAGGGGAGCAACCCGGTGGCAAGGACCCCTAGGTACTCTTGAGGTTGACAACCAGCCACCAGCAGGAAACCACCTCAGTCTAGGACCTTAGGAAACCCTATTCCTCCAACAACCAGTCTTCTGGGACTGCAGAAACCACGTGCCACGGACTGGGGGACCTAAACAGACGTTTTCTCAGTCTCAGTGCTGTTGGCTAGTCCTTCTCATGACCTCATTGAACCTCGTTTACCTCCTTAAGACCTCAGTTCACCTTGGCTTCAACGGATGATTGTGGGGGCATAATGGCCCAGAAAAAAAATCCCAAGAGAAATGAAAACGTACATCCAAAGCAGCCTTGTCTGAGGATGTTCATGGGAATTTTAGTTATATCAGATAATATTTGTGTGTCAATCAACAGGAACATGGGCACAAGTTGTCGCTTATCCACACACAGACTGAAGCAGGCCAGAGACCCCTACCCAGAAGACCCTTACCATAATTAAGCAGAAACCCTCACCATATTTGTGGTATATAAGTTGCTCTTCTTATCAGAGAGCTTTTTGCATAGGACATCAGCTATCAGCAACAATCTGCAGAAGGCACTGTGTTTTGTAGCTTCCTCTTTATTTATAAATGCCAGGTTTGCAGGAAAAACTCATAAAACCCCTCTAGAGGATGGAAGGGAACGCGCTTGTCATATGAACCTCCTAGCCCCCACCAATTCAAAGAATTTCTGTACTCATGTTCAGAGGATGAATTCTTAGGTGAGAGCCACCTCTGAACCCTGCAGTCAATAAACCTACTTCCTGAAAAATTCCTCAGCTGTCCAGTCTCTTCTGTCCTACTTGAAGATCATGGCCCATCCACAGACAGTGGTCTCTTTCTACAATGGGGCAATGCTCAGGAACATCATTAAGAAATGCATACTGGCAAGAGCACTCCCCTGCTGCTACTACACTGAGACAGCTGAAATTGAACAGGGGACTCTTGTGACCCTGCACCCTCCTGCGGGCAAGAATGCTGTGAAATCTGCCTGCTGCAAAGGCAGAGGCCTCTCTTGGGATGGAAGGTGGTCTCTGGCAAGATGGGTTCCTGGGGGCAGCAAACAACAATGGATCCAGAGCCCTTTGGAGTGGAGCTGGGCTCACACCAGAGTTTTCTTGCACTGAGGCTGAGGAATTCAAGAGTGTTTGCCCCACAGATTTTGAATCTTCGACTTCCTTGCACGTCTTCCTCCCCATTTTGAGTGGCAGCACTGCTTGTGCTTTCCTGGTGTCTCTCCAGGGGGTGTGGAGGGGCACAGTGTGTTATATTAGCTCCCAAACCTCTGGAACAAGAAGAGATGCTACCAAGGAGCCTCAGCTGCTGCCAGGCCTGGTTTAAACCAGGTACGGGCGAGACTCAGGGGGTCCTACCAGAAGGCGAACAAGGTTGAGCAATGTAAATATTTTGTGGCCAATGGGCCAAACTTGGGAGATTGCAAAAGCCATCCCACTCCAGTTACCTACAGCAAGGGCAGGCCCCTCGAGTCTAGGGTGGCCAGAGGGTGTGCTTTAACCTAGAGAAGTGGCAAAAGTCATTGGGTATGATTTAAGTTTAGGATTTGAGGCCTGGGTTTCCATTCTAATACTCTTGAATCCTGCACCACCAGGTTCTCCCAGCAGAAGATTCTCAAAGAAAAGGGCTCACGACAAAGATGGAATCCAGGACACTGTCAGGAAGACCTGTCTGTAAAATAGGCTGGGGCTGTAAAACTCCTGTGTTCAGATTTGAATTGCTCCTTTAAGTGAGCAAAGGCCTCTGTGAAGGTCTTCTCAGGCCCTCATTAATTAGCCCTTCCAAGAATCTTTAGAGCATTGCTTCACAACACTCTCTCAAAAGGAGCCCAAAATAGGAAAGAGCCTGTTTAAAAGATAATCAGAGCCAGGCGCGGTGGTGCACACTTGTAATCCCAACAGCTCGGGAGGCTGAGGCAGGAGGATTTGGAGTTCAAACCAGCCTCAGGAAAAGTGAGGTGCTAAGCAACTCAGTGAGACTCTGTCTCTAAAGAAAATACAAAATAGGACTGGAGATGTGGCTCAGTGATTGAGTGTGTCTGAGTTCAATCCCTGGTACTCACCCCCGATTGGATTTGCCAATTGGGTGAACATCCATAACATTCATGGAAAGCTGCAACTTATCAGGAGAATGATACCATCAGAGTCAACACTAATGTGGATTAAACAAGCCCAAAGTAATGCAATAGAAGCCTCTGACTCAAAGTGGGCCGGGTCAAGGCCCAAAGCCAGAATTGCAGCCATGGGGGCCATCGGGAACAGTGTGTCCCTGCGTTGGGCTGGATCTCAGGATTGTTGTGGACAGTGCACACTTCCTGTCTTTCACGGTACCCCTTCAGGTGGGCCTGTCTACTGTGGCACCTGGTCCCTGTCCCACTAGTGGGAGTCAGGGCCCTGGCCTCTCTAGGTCCCAACTCTTTGGGCTGAGAAGGAAATGTCCCTGAGCCGCTAATCCAGAGGAACTACGCAAAGTGCTTCATCATGCAGGATCCTGACGGGTCCTGGAGTGGGATGCTGAAGGGGCGAGGCCCCAGGGTCTTGGGCAAGTGTGTGGAGTGTGGCCACAGAGTAGACTGTATTTTCACAACAGGTCTCCCACCCAGTGTGTTGCACCGCTTCAGCAAGAGGTGGCTTCTAGTCCTGTCCTTTCCATTGCAGTTGGCCTCACGGCCTGTCTGTAACCAGGAGATGATGGGTGGGCCAGCATGACCGCTGAGGCAGCTCCCCTGAAAGAAGTCCTCCTGCAGAGGACCTGTCCTCCCCACCAAGGGCCAGACAGGGGAGAAGTCCTCCTGCAGAGGACCTGTCCTCCCAACCAAGGGCCAGACAGGGGAGAAGTCCTCCTGCAGAGGACCTGTCCTCCCCACCAAGGGCCAGACAGGGGAGAAGTCCTCCTGCAGAGGACCTGCCTTCCCCACCAAGGGCCAGACAGGGGAGTCCAGCCATATGGTCCCCAGACCAACTCCAGCGCCAACTGAATACCACAAGCGACCTCAGCGGAGAAAAACACTGGCCCAAATCCTTACCTGGAGAACTCCTGGGCTCAAAGAAAGTGTGTTTCTTCAGCTGTACATTTGCAGTACTTTCCATAGCAGCAACTGGATTCTCCTGTCATGTGAGGAAGGTCTCCCCTGCATGGGAGGCGCAGAGGATGTGAAGTCATTGGTGATGGAGTTCTGGCTGCTTCTCAAAGTCCTTCAATTGCCTTTGGCCTTCATGGGTAGAAGCATAAAACTTCTTAAGTGCAGGGTTTACAGTTGACTTTTTAATCTGAAGAAAGTCAGTGATTCAAATATGCATGCAGAACTCTTCCTACTAGCTCTTAGAAAAATAACTGAGGAATTAAATGTAGGTGCACTGTCCTAGTGCACTTCTGGCTGCTCTATCAGAACACAATCTGGGTGATTTAGAAGCAGTGGAGGTTGATTTGGCTTGTGGTTCTGGAGGCAGGTGAGATGGCGTCACTGCTGCACTGACATGCAGGAGAAGGAACCAGAGATGAACACACCCACACCCACGCCCATGCCCACTGCCACTGACCCTCCAGCTGCACCTGCGCTCCTTACTGCACAGGCAGAGCTGTGTCCTTAGGTCCACGGCTCAGCACTGCTGGTTGGGGTAAGTTTCCAAAACATGACAAACCATGGCACCCGTGTTCCTTAAATCACTTCTATCTTTCCTAAATGACTTATTAAAAAATACATTGGATTTACAAAGAGAACTATTGCCAAAATGTCGTAGAAAACCCTCTCCCGCTTCTCTGAAGAGCAGGCATTTCTGCATGCTTCGAGCGTGGACTTGACCAAAGGCTGCCCAGACTCAGATCTCGGCTGTAACACACCACAAAGTAATGGAGACACTGAGCCACTTTCCCCATACTTAGACAAATGCCCATTTCCCAGACTGGCTGAGCCTCAGAATACCTGCTGAGCTGCTTCTCCTGGTTGGGATCCACCCCACCACGACCCTTTCTGGGTAACTTGTCATATAAGTGCTTTGTAGCTTTGGGGACACTCTGGATCTCTGACCCAAGCCATGTCCCCACAAATGGTGCTGAGCCCAAGACTGTGCATATCCAGCCACTATCAGGGACCCTCTGCCTCAAGGACCTACAACTCTGTCCCCCTAAGCAGCTCCTGGGGCCACTGAGCACCTGGAGTGGTTGGGACTGCTGCCACAAAGGAGGGGGCAAGGGCCCTCTGCCCAGTGAAGCCACATGGGACACCTGAGTTGCCTGCAGGTAGAGCGTTGTCACAGGTTGCAAATTCTGTCCCTGCAAGAGTCACCTAAGGCCCTACTCCAGGGTAGGTTCGCCGTGTGGCTGCAGGCCACCCTCTGGCCAGCTCAGGCTGGGGCAGAGCCAGCCCACAGGCATTGGGTGAGCAGGAGGCCCTGCCTCAGAGCGGATTCCACACAGGGGTGCAAGCTGTGGCATCCTGGGCACCTGAGATTTGCTCTAAAGCTGTGATCACCAAAACACTGCCCTTGTCCCAGGCCCCAGCGGGAGCAGGGGGTCTACAGCCAGGAGGCACTGAGCTGAGCTCCCATGGGGCTGGATTCTGGGTCACATTGCAAGAATCCTGCTAAAGGTTCTAAAAAACCATCCCAGCATGTTCAGAACATGTGCTGGTTAAGTTGGTATACAGACACATTTAGAAGCGTAACAACAGATGATATATTTTAAAAGATAAACTTAATGCAGGTTACAAGGTTTTTACCAACTTGTTCGATTTATTATGGAGGTTACTTTAGATTTTAATCCCCCAGTTCTTGCTATGATCTTATCTGAGTACCTTCCAGTTCTAACCAGTAGGTGCTCTACACCCAGGGGAACGCTCCACCTCCAGGCAGCATGTGTTCCCGATGACTTCACCGTGTGTGGCGGTGAGCTCGAGGACCAGGTCTCCAGGTTTGATGCCCGGTCAGGGTGCAGGCTCCCCAGGACCGAGGCCTGGTCACAGGGCCAGATGCCCCTCATCTGCTCTAACACACGTGACCCCTCCCTGACACTGGGCCTTCTGTTGGAGAGGACTCAGCTCTCCAGGTAGGTCTGTGATGCAGGTGCATAGATGGCACTAGCTGGTGAGTCAGCCGCAGTCCCTGTGTGGCCTTGGGGAAGGGATGGAGACACAGAGGCCTGTGCAGAAGGGTCCCACTGAGGAGAGGAACCACCCTGTGCATTTTCTGCTTCAAACCTGACATGATTCTACCACAGGTTTCCAAAAATCTTTAAAGTCACATAAAGCATGGTCCATGTCACAGAGTCTGAGAGGCCACCTGCAGGTCCCTTGGGGGTTCCTCTCACCTGGCCAGTGGGGTCCTGAGGTGGCTCTGTGTGTGCTCCCACCTCTAGTCCTCACAGAGAAAGTCAAAAGCACAAGCACAGGGTTTGGAGCTGGGTCCCTCGTTGCCAGGGACTCGGAGCCAACAGCCCTGCTTTCTGCTCCAGGCGCTGTGGAGACTGGCTCTTCTGGAAGGGACACTGGCTTTAGAAAGAAGTGGAAGCGAGGGATTTGAGGTGATGGAACAAAAACAAAATGTGATATCCCTGACACACGGACGTTCTGTGTTCTGTCACCATTTGCCAAATTGGGGGCCCCCTGGGCTCCAGGCACCTAAGTGAGCCAAGGGGTTCGGCCTGCACTTCTGGACCCCAATGCCTTTGGCTCAGAAAGATGCCTGTCCTTCTGTTCCTGCCTTCCTTTGCCTCCTGCCTGACTGTGCAGGTTCTTCTGAAAGAAAAATCAGAATCGTAACCTTTGTAATAATAATGATCCTAGTGATTCCACACGTCAGCTAGGTGCAAGTGTGCTTGTGCACAGGACGTGGTGCAGGCCTGTGCATATGTGTGCATGCTGTGTGGTGCACACCTGTGTTTGTGTGTGCACACTGTTGGGAGTCTCCCTGAGAACTCCCCGGGCCTTTCAAACATGGCGGTGAATTGCCAGTGGGCGGCTAGAACTCCCTGGGCCTTTCAGATAAGGAGCCCCTAATGCAACATGGCGGTGGGCAAGTTGCCAGTGGGCGGGTAACAAGTTGTTTTGAAAACCTTCTAATTGGCCCTCCCATCTTCCGAACTCGTGGACAGTTCGTGCCCCCCATGAATCTTTGGCAGGGCGGACGTGCGTGCACCGTAGGTGATGACCTGACCTTTACTATGATTGGCCCCGGGAGCTTCCTGGTTTAAGATAACTGACTCTCACTTTCTATATAAACTAGCACCAGCTGGCAGTAAAGTGCTTCATCTTTGTCACTGCTGTCTGTGTGTG
This sequence comes from Urocitellus parryii, assembly GCF_045843805.1. Taxonomy (NCBI): domain Eukaryota; kingdom Metazoa; phylum Chordata; class Mammalia; order Rodentia; family Sciuridae; genus Urocitellus; species Urocitellus parryii. The sequence goes on along the minus strand of NC_135532.1, from coordinate 226,446,545 downwards.
TGCATTTTGATCTCCGAAGACGAACCTTGGCCTTTCACACGCCATGTGGTGCACGCCTGTGTACATGTGTGTGCATGTCTTATGTTACACACACACGTGTGTGTGTCACATCTTGTGGTGCACGCCTGTGTACATGTGTCATGTCTTGTGGTACAAGCCTGTGTATGTGTGTCACATCTTGTGGTGCGTGCCTGGGTACATGTGCATGCATGTCTTGTGGTGCACACCTGTGTGTCTGTGTGTCACGTCTTGTGGTGCACACCTGCGAGTTACATGCACATGTCCCTTTGCTCCTCCAACCACCCTGAGACTCAGCTCTTACTGAGGCTGACCCAGATGGCTGGCTGAGCTCTGTCTGCAGCAGGAGGAGCTGAGTGGGATCTGAGACCCCAGGAGCCACCTGGGCCTCTGGGGCAGAGTAGCAGTGGCCCCCTGGCATCAATCAACCCTACCCTCACCACATGGCAGCTTTTGTCTCCCTCCCACATCCCCAGAACCCAGCCTCCTTTCTCTCCGTGGACATGGCCACTGTCACCAACCTCGTGAGCAGCTTGGTGGTGGGTGGCACTGTGCTTTGTGTGAGGGAACAATGTTGCTGCCCCAGGCCTTTCCTCCTAACCCCCTCCCACCCCAAGCAGCACGGCCAGCGTAGGACCAGCTGCCTGAATAAGCAGAGGCCGGCAGCTGAGGACTGGGGTCCCTGAGGGAGAAGGAAGCCCCAGGACTGGAGAGATGGCAGCAGAGGCTCCAGGTCTCTCCATGACAGTGCCGAATGACATCACTCCTCACGTGCCTCTGGCATCAAGGGTGTGGCTGCCCAGACAGTGGGGTTGGGCCTCCATCACCCACTCCCAAGAACCTCCAAAGTGCCAGAAGGAAACCCAGGTCAGCTCTCACAGTGCTGTGACCACCCGCCACGGAGACAGCAAAGCCCCTGTCAGTCCAGCCATACCTTTGGTCTCGGCCCCAGGGACACCATGGCTCCTGTCTGGCACTGTGTCCCTGGCTTGCTAATGGTCTGGGCAATGGCACACCTTCCGCTCGCAGATGGCAGCTCTGCAAACACCAGCCGTCCACGTCTAGCTCCAGGCCCAGCACTTCAGGAGGGGTGTCGCCCTCCAGCCACATGATCAAGTCCTGCGTCCTGAAGACCCACACTCTTCCCAGACCCACCAGGAAGCAAGGAATGTCATCCCGATGCTGGAGGGGCAGGATGGGGACACGGGACTCACCTGAGCGGAGGCCCTGGGACAGGCGTGGGCACTGGGCAGGTCCATCAGCACTGGCCACTTGAAGGAGGCCCAGGGTGGAGAAGCCTGAGAAATGAGGACTCTGGGGACCTATGCAAGGACCTGGCATCCCTAGGTTTAGCTCCAGAGGACAACGTGGGAGGAAGACCCCCTCACGCTCCAACACAGACAGGAGTAAAGGAGCCACCGTGACACGGCCCACCAGCTGGCCCTCCACCCCAGGCCTGCTGCCAGAGCCAGGCCAACCTGATTTCAGCAGCCCCTGCCCTCCGTGTGGGCAGAGAGCACTTGGCTTCAGCCCTGCAGCTGCACTGCCCTGGGAGAGACTGGGAAACACATGGAGATGCACGGTCAGGGTGCAGGCTCCCCGGCACCCAGGCCTGGTCACAGGGCCAGGTGCCCTCCGCACTACTGCAGGGTTTCCACAAGCTGTACACGTCCCAGAGGTCATGTGTAGAAGCTCAGCCTCAGGGTGGAGGTGCTGGGAGGTGGAGGGACCTTTAGGAGGTGGGACCTCACAGGACGGGATTAGGTTACAGGGGCATCACCTGAGGAGGGGACAAAAGCCCACCTGGCAAGAGCCAGTTGTTCCAAAGGAGCCCCTGAGTCTGCCTGGTCTCCTGGCAGATTCTGTGATCCTATTTATCGTGCTTGCTCTTGCCATGACGACAAGGGAACCTCATAAGAGCAGATAGGGCCACCTGAACTTGGATGTTTGGCCTCCAAAACTGTTAGCTAAACAAACCTTTTTTCTTTAAAAGCAGCCTGCCTCGATTATTTTGATACAGTGACAAAAAACAGACTAATACAATCACTAGTGGTCTATTTTCAGCAGTTCCTTTTATCCAATACATCATATTCCTCTTTCAACCAAAAATTACAAGGCAGATTAAAAAGCAAAAAAAAAAAAAAATAGTCTGAAGAGCCTAAATGAGCATCAGAAGCAGAGTCAGATATGACAAGAATGTTGAATGATAACCCCAGGAATTTTAAAAAGCTGTGATTGATGTGTTATGGGATCTAATGGGAAAAAGTGAATGCTGAGAGAACAACCAAACAAAGCAAGCAGAGAGACAGAAACCCTAAGATCAGAAAGAAAGCTAGACATCAAAACTGCCCAGATCTGATGAGCACTTTGGATGGGTTCCCTGGGAGGCTCATGGCTAAGACTCTGAGGTGAGAACGTGAGAAAAGAAACCTCTGAAATTAAAAATCTAAGAGAAAAAATAACAGCAGAACAATCCAGGAAGCATTGAGCAACCATGAGAGGTATGATGTAGCTGGGCACAGTGGCCACGTCTGTGACCCCAGCTACTGAGGAGGCAGAGGCAGGAGGACTGTGAGTCTGAGGCCAGACTGGGAAACTCAGCAAGACCCTGCTCAGAACACATGAAGAGGTGCAGCTCAGCGGCAGAGGGCTTTTAGGTTCCACCCCAGCCTCACAGGCCACGGAGACAAAGGCAAGTGAGGCGCACACGAGGGAGCGAGCGGAGAAGACTTGGGGTACAGAGGAGGCGGGAGGAGCAGCACTGGTCTCAGCTGGAGCCGGGGAAGTCGCAGGTGCAGGGGTGCATGTTTCAGAAAGGCAAGGGTGCAGGGCGAAGCCCACAGACCTGCAGGGAGAGGGCGCGCCACAGTCGCCGGGGCAGCAACAGCTCTCAGCCACCCCAGACCCACAGGCAGGATGGTCAGGACGTCCAGCCCAGCGGCACCATGGGTCCCCTGGGTACGATGGACAGCTACGGCTGCCCCATCCCACGAGGGCAGAGCCCACTCTTGAGCACCCACGGACACTCACCAGGACTGACCAACAGCCAGGTCAACAGACACACCCGAGGTGCAAGGGAACAGAGTCACACAGGCCTGCTCTCAGACGGCCAAATGGGACAGACCCGGAATCAACAACAGAAAGCTGGACACCCCCACTCAGACCAGAGAACCGCTGAGGCCTGCTGCACTACGGAGAACAACGCTTCCTAGGAAAGCTGGCAAGAAGCGTAGATCCATCCCACGAGCAAAAGCAGAGTCTCCCCATCACCCACAAGCTCATTCTTTCCACATACAGTCTTTTAAAAATAGAATTTTAGAAATCACTTAGACAAAAGTTACAAGATTTCACTAGAACTTTTTTCTTGTTATTAATGTATCAGTCTGTCCAGCCAAGAGACGGAAACCACTCAGTAATATTTTTATACTTTTTGAAAATATTTTTTAGTTGCTTTTAGTTGATGGCACTGGTCCCTGCTCCTTTATAATTTATACACAGTGCTGAGAATCGAACTCATTTTCTCAACATGCTAGGCACGTGCTCTATCCTGAGTCACAACCCCAGCCCACGTGGTAACTCATGTAGTCCAGCGAGTGCCCCAGGCCTGTGAAGGACACCAGGAAAGCTGAACCAGACAGGGGAGCCTCTCAAGGTCTGGCGGGGCTCAAGGGGGCTGGTAGTCGCTGCCCAGGCAGAGCAGGCCACAGCCTGAGCTACAGGGCCTGGGGTGCCACTGCTCCCTGCCCAAGCCAGGCTCAGCCTGCATTGGCAGAGGTGTTTGGGGAGCAGGACAGTAGTTACACGGCTCTGCACCTCTGCAGCAGGGCTCAGGGGCAGGGACCAGGGCCGTCAAGAAGCTCTGCTACTGATGTGTCATGAGCGATCCCCGCCCCCCCAACCCTACGTCTTCTGCCAGCACGTATGACAGTAGAGCTGGACCTTGTTGGCCATCAGGGCAGGGCAGCACTGGGGACCAACCTCACTGACTCCAGGCCCAGAGCCTGGGCTGCACAGAGGCCTGGGGATCCTGAGATAACACCAGGCACCAGCAACAGCACCAAACACAAGGCCACACGTGCCACCAGAGGCAGGGAGGGGAGCCATCAGAGTGGACCCCACACATCCCTCCAGAGCTCGCGTGACCAGCTTCCTCAGCCCAATCCTTCCAGGTTTCCGATGACCCAACCATCAGCAACTGCTGGAGAAGTAACACAGAATGGCCTGCCACCTCCCACCCAACCTCGGGCCACCATGTGACACCCAGAGGACAGCCCTGGGGACCCAGAGTGGTGCCAGGGCAAGGACACAGCAGGCTCCAGAGCTCTTCTCACTGTGACCCAGGCTAAGGGAGGCCAGGGAGGGGCTGCGTCCAGGGAATTGGCGTCCCACGCACCAGTGGTCCCCGTCAGACCTGCCCAGAGCAGCCTCCTGCCATTGTCAAGGCCCAAGAGCACAGAGAAGGCATGGAAACACCACAGAACCCTAGAGGCCTCTGCCTGGCCACTGCCGGTGCATTTGTGGCTTGACAGTGGTCAAGTGCCTTGCTTTATAGCCCCAGCTGGCCCTGGTCCCTTTGAGCTGCTGTCCTCAGGGTAGAAGCAAAGATAATGCGTGTGGAATCTGAAATCCCCACAAACCATTTAAATGTGCTGCTTTCCCATGGCATGTAGTACAAAATGCCAGGGATGGTCACCACATCTCAGGCACTGAGCCCTGCTCCTCCTGGAGGCAGAGGGTAGGACCTTGATTGCAACCAGGCAGCGAGCAGAGTGTGTAAGGGGCCAGGCAGCATGTAGCCAACACCCCAACTGCTCGGGGCCCGGGCTTTCCATGAAGAAGCTCCCCTCCCCAAGTCATCACCCACAGTTTAAAGGTCAGCTCTATAGAAACCCCTGGACAGAGCAGCTCAGAGGCCACCTATCTGGAAGCCGTTTACAGACAGCAACTCTGCTGCTCTACCCGTTGTCCCTCAGCCTCATTCTTTGGATCCATGAGACACCTGGCTGCTGCATCTCAGATCTGGGGACAGGCTCACTGGAGGAGGCTTGATGGATGGGTCCCTGTCTCCGATGGGGGAATGTTGGTCAAGCTCTGCTTCGGTTTCTCTCCTGGAACATGAACCAGGTCCTCCAGATAGGTTCAAACGTCCACTTCTTTCACTTCCCAGCTGCTTGGCATGATGGTGAGGTGCCCTCACCCTGAGCCAACGAGTCTTGGTCTCAGGTCTTTGGGAAAGAGGTGACAGTAGTAGCTAATCTGAATTGTCAACTAGATTGGATTAAGGGTTGTCAGGGATCATGGGTGTGAATAAGGAATGACTGGCGTGTGGAATAGCTAACTGAAATGGAGATTCCCCCCAAGCATGGGCAGCACTGACCCATAGGATGATGGCTTGGATGGAATAAACGTTGGAAGAACCAGGGAGCAGCAGCAGATGCAAGCTCCATTCTTGAACGGGTTTTTGAGTTCTTGCTTCTTCACTCTTCCAAAGCTGACTCTGCCTTGGTCCTCCAGGAGGTGCGGTTGGTCCATCCTGTTCTGGGTCGTCAGCCTCTTGGACGGGGCAGTTGCTACTTCTTCCAGCTCTCCAGCCTGCTGAACACCTCATTCCAAGTGACTCTTGAGACCTGACTCGTTCAGCATAGGAATCAAACCTCTGAACTGATTTTAACATGACAGTGTGCAGGTACATCTCTAGTCAGAACTCAAGGCCGGCATCTGTACATTTCTCTACTTAGTTCAGTAGTGTGACTACCAAATAGGGTGGCCTTCAGTAGATCAGGAACTCTTGTTATTTTTCAAGACACTGTGACAATTCTATCTTATTTATTTTTTTGGTACTAGGGATTGAACCCATTAACCACTGAGCCACATCCCCAGCCTTTTATATTTTGAGACAGAGTCTTCCCTAAGTTGCTGAGGCTGGCTTTGAACCTGCGATCCTCCTGCCTCAGCCTCCAGAGCCACTGGGATTATAGGTGTGCACAACCTCATCTATCTTCCCAGATAAATTCTACATCTGCTTCTGTTATGTTCCTCACCACAAAAATAACCTTCCAGTCATGTTTTTATCTCAAGTGGCTGAAATTGATACACGAATTCAAAGCAAAACAAGTTCCTGCACTTTGTGTTCCCGGACATGCTTCCTGACCTTGGCTGAGGGCTGTGCCACGGGAACAGGGACCCCTTCTGCACAGCAAGCCACAGGGTGCCCTGGCTGTGCCTCTGTCTTCCCTGCTCTCATGGGCATGCGGCCACGCCGGCCAGGGGGCCACCCCAGGGCAGGACCCACACCCTGCCTCCCTGCATCTGCTGAGACTTCCCACTGACTGGGAGAGGAGGCAGGCGGAGGGGAAAGCAGGGTGGCGGATTCGGGGAGTCTGGGGAGGTGAGCCGGCAGTCCACCCAGCAGGGAGCACCCGCAGCCTCCCCACTGTCAGAGCTGGAGAAGGCGATGACGGTGGTGACGCTCGTCCACCAGTGCTCCAGAAGGGAGGGGACGAGCACAGGCTGAGGAAGCTGCAGCTCAAGGAGCTCCGCCAGGACTAGCTCCCGCACTTCCTGCAGGAGAGCCTTGCCCACGGGCCCAGTGTGCCTGCCCTCCAATGACCACCACCACGTGTCCTCTTCTGAGCCACGCTGGGTCACTTCTGGAAGCCCATCTGAACCTCCCTGAAAACCTGAGGACGTGCAGGTGGCCATGGCAGTGGGGCAGGCCAAGGGTATGGGTGGTGGGTCAGGGACCTTAGGTCAAGCTCCTGGGCAGGGACAACGTGGTCCTGGGACAAGAGGCCAGACACACCCCCATCTGCCGGGGGGCAGCCCGGCAGGCACGTCCTCCAGGTTTTCATCATAGTCCATTTACAGACAAGCTGGGCAACTTCTCTTTTCTCTCTTGGGAATCAAAGAGCAGGAGGCATGGACAAAGTCGTGGAGACACCGAGGGAGACAGAGAGGAGAGTGTGACTTCCAGGAGTCCTGGCTGTGGTCACCATGGTGACCACTGTCTGCCAGGAGTTCTCTGAGCACCAGTGAGGGAGGAAGGAGAGACAGCAGAGCTGTGCCCGGGGGACAAAGATCTCACAAGGGGTGGCAGAGCTGTGCGGCACACACTGGCTGGCCAGGCTGACCTGGTCCAGTGGAGAGCCGAGCTCTCCAGCGCTGTCCTCAGTGGCCGCACGCTGCTTCTGCGGCATTAGGCTCTGTGTAGGGACTGCTGGACATGATCCCTGACGAGAGTCCACCCTCAGCCAGAGTGAGTGCCGCTCAGATCCCAACTCAAGAGGACAGACGCCAGCTGCAGCCCCACCAGGTGGCCCCAGGCCTCCAGTAAGTCAGAACTGGGAAAGGATGAAGAGGCTCCCGTCCTCACTTCTGTGGCTCACACAGCCGGATGCCTCCTGCCGAAACCAGAGCAAGACCATGCAGCAACAGGAAAAAATGATTCATGAACCAACGGTACTGACACCGTCACTCAGACTGAGAATTCAAACTCCCACGTGGGTGAATTCTCCTTCTGGGTGACACTGCTGGCCCTGTGAGCATGTGTGTGGCAGGAGCAGGTGGGCTAGGTCAGGGCCGAGCGGCCCTTCCAGCCAGGCGTGCTGCAAGCCTCCTCTCCCACCTCCTCTGCTGTCTGTGAAGCCAGAGGCCTCACGGGGTTGGGGTGCTGTGTGTCACAGGGGGTGGCAGGCTCCCCGGATGCTGCCTCTTGGTGGAGGTCACTACTGGACTGCTCTGCTGGAGCTCAGCTTTCTGCCTGGTGAAGTTTAGTCAGGAGACGTGGTGGCTGAACTCGCTTTTATGTCTGCGTGTTCCAATACACCAACTTTTAAATTCAAGTTATGAATTCAGGAAAACTCAAATTAGTCTCACCTGCCCTACTTCCTGTTTTGTTTTACTAAGGGAATAGATCTGGAAATTCATAAATCAACTGCTTGCTTGTATTTACATTAAATAAAATAGTGCCCTGTCCAGTTCTCCATATCCATTAAATATCTGGGCCTGGGGCTGGGGCTCAGTGGTAGAGCACTTGCCTAGCATGTGTGAGGCACTGGGTTCAATTCTCAGTACCACATAAAAATAAATGAATAAAATAAAGGGCCATCAACGTCTAAAAAAAAATGTTTTTTAAAAAGGACTATCTGCCAGATGAGGCATTAAAGTCCCAGGAGTGGGACTGCCCACGGCAGGGAGAGCAAACCTTTGGCATGTTTGTCTCCTTGTCCTTTCTGGCCTCTTCCCCTGAATATTCCTCAGCCTCTCTCAAGGCTCCCGTCTTCCCCAGCCTTCCCCAACCTCGCGGCCTCCCGGACTTCAACTCAACCTCTCCAGCCTCCCCAGGGACAGAGTCGTAGAGACTTTGGCCTGGGTGGTCATGGGCCCATCCTTGGACCAGTCAGGAGGGAGAGGAACAGCTCTGGGTCCAGCTCAGACACCTGCTGACCTCAGCACAGGCCTCTGTGGCTGGCTGACAGGAGGCTAGGTGGGCCTGCTGGGGGCCTGCTCCATCCTGCTCCCAGGTGCCAAGCGACTCCACTCAGAGCTGGTGCCAGGGCAGGACCTGAACCTTAGGGCACAGGTGCCTTCCACAGGCTCGACACCACCAGCTGTGACCCAGCCCCCACAGGGCACAGCCATCAGCTGCCGCCTGGCTTCACCAGCACCGCTCACCTCACAGCCTCCGTAACCCAGGGCCAATGAGTCACAGGTGTCAAGTGTCACAGGTCGTGATTAAGACAGGGGTGGAGTGAAGAACATGCATGTCTGCTGCCCCCTGAGCAAGTCAGACTGGGGCAGTGGGTCCCGTGAAGCCGAGGGAACTGGCTGAGCTCCTGAGTCTGCTGCTCTCAACGTGGCCTGGAAAGTCACCAACATGGGGGCCTTGGGTGTGCTGCAGCTCCCTCACGACTTGGGGAAGTGGTGGCTCTGGTGACTGCTGGCACTCGACAGCTCTCCTGGAGAACCTGAATTCCCATGCTGGCAGGACTCCCGCACTGACCACATGTGGGCAGAACTGGGGCAGACCCTCCAAGGTGGTCATATCCCTGGCAGGGATGAAGTCCCCACCAAGCAGCCTCAGGCAACTCTCAGGGCCAGAGGGGCTGCAGCCCAGGAGGACACCTGGGTCCTTTGGCTGCAAAGTACTCACACTCTTGATGCCATGGCTGGCATCTGAAAGGACACCAGCCAAGGTCCACAGGGCAGTGGCGCTACCAGAGGGGCTTCCAGCTGGGGCAGACCAAACTCAGGAAGTGCTCTGGACAATACAAGGCATGTGGACGGGAGTGTCAGGGGCAGGAGCAGCAATGGGGGTGGACAGGAGGCTGGTCTGGGAGAGCTCCAGGCCCCAAAGGGCGGGAGGCACAGATGTTCCTGGAGACACAGCCTCAGCTGGGGGAGTGTGCAGTCTGGTTCCTGGACTGCATGGTGATCAGTCCTGAGCTGACCACAGCCGCCTCTGACAGCAGCTGGCTGTCGCACCTTCCCACTGGCAGACAAGGCTCCGATATGTCCTCTCCAACCACGCTCTCTATTCTGATGTCCACTTTTTCAAAGTAGTTGTTTTAGGTGGACGGGGAATGTCTGTCCCCGAAGCCTTTCCCTGAATGATGCTCTGGGAGGTGGAGGGACCTGAGAGAAGTGGGGCCTAGTGGGAGGTCTTCTGCCCCTGGGGCTTGGCCTAGGCCTTCCTCTCCGTCTTGTCCTGGCCACAGGGAGAAGGCTCCACTCTGCCTGCCACATGAGGCTTCCCCAGAGGCCCAAGAGATGGGCTCCTGGGAAGAGACCCCAGAGCCACCCAGGGTCCTGGGAACATAGCTGCTGAGGGAGGCAGCCCCGGCACAGACCTGGTGGCTGCAGGCACCCTCCTGCCACGCCGCACCTTCCTTTCCTCGGCACGCGCTTTCCTACTGGTGCTGATGCAGGTGTCACGCACAGCCATCCCCCTCATCTCCTCAGGGCCTCTATCCACAGTGTGGGCCACTGATGTCCCCTGTCACAGAACTGCCTGTCCCACCGGTTCTCCTCCCAGGTATTTCGAGAGTCCTGCCTCGGGTGTGAATGTCAATAGCCACTGCAGGTTCTTGTAGGAACCTTCTTAACAACAGGTAACGTCCTCTGCATCTGGCGGCATGGCTGCCCTGCTCTACAGGTTGAGATTCCCACAGGACATCTTCTTCCACCCACTCACTCTCCATCTCCCCGATCTAAAAAGTGTCCCTTGGAGAAAACACACAGGTGGATGGATCATGCCAAACTCTGACCCACGTGGCCACAACCACTGACAGGGGATCTCCTGCCCTTTTGCTATGTGAGCCGTATATGCCATGCAGCTGTGTGGGCCTCATTTCCTGCATTACTGTCCTCTTTTGTGTGTAGTTGATTTCTTGTAATGAAATGTTTAAATCCCTTTCTCATTTCCTTCTGTGTACATGCTACAGATATTTTTCTCTGTAGTAACCATACGGATTACATTAAACATCCTCAAACTCTAACATGTGACTTCCATTTTACCAGCTTAACTTCTGTGTCATTAAAAAAAACTGCTTCACTAATAGCTCTGTCCCCAGCCCTTTCCACTGTGATGTTACAAGATCACATCTTTACACACTGTACTCTGCAAATGTAATAATGATTGTTTGAAATGCTTTGGCCTCCTAAATTATGTAGAAAACACCATGTGGGATTACGAACCAAAGTTGCAATACTACAGCTCTCAGACCAGCGATGTCTGAAGATCCTCATCTCTGGAATCATAGTCCAGCGTCACAAGGCCAGCTTCTCTAGGTGCCCTGCACCTGCCCACTGAGGTCCCTGCCCAGTGTTCTAACACCACTCTTCAGACAGCCCCCAGACCCTCCTGTGGGCAGGTCTCCTGGAAACCAGCTCCTGCTGCCATCTCAGTGCTCTTCTGTCTTGGCTGCGGAGGTTCTTGGTGGGCAGGTCTTGTTGTCCTTGTCTGTTTATTTAGCCCTTGGGATCTATCAATCCCTAGCCTGCTGGCCTCTGATGAGAATCTGCCTCACTGAAGAGCCCATGCGTGTGACAAACCGCACCCTCCTGCTGCCCAAAGACTCTGCTCCTCCTCTGGCTTTCAGAGCTCCATCACAATGACCCGTGTGGTTCCTCTGAGTTCCTACTTGCATTCCTTTAGCTTCTTATGCTCATATTCATGTCTCTCAGCAAACCTAGGAAGTCTGCAGCCACTGTTCCTTTGGCTGTTCTCTGTCCCCTCTTCAAATGTGCATGCTGGTGCACTGGAAGGAGGCCGTGTCCTGCAGGCTTCCTGCACTCTCCCTCTTATTGTCTTCTCTCTTATTGTCCCTCAGACTTGATGATTTCTGTTGTCCTAGCTTCAAGTCGAGGGATTGTTTCTTCCACCTCCTCAGTCTGCCTCTGAATCCCTCTAGTGAACTTTCCATTTCGGTTCATGTATTTTCAGCTCCAGATCAGCTGAACTTCCAGCCATCTGCACAGGCACTTTAGGGATCATTCATTTTTAAACACTCATTATTCAGTAAGAAGCAAAAATGTAAGAGGAGTTAAGTTTTGAAATTTTGCATATATTTACCTTTTAAAGGAATTCTCTGCTACTAAAACTGAACATTACTCTGCAGATGAATGCTACACAATGCTGTAACACTGTTAACTGCAACCAATTTAATAAGGTAATCCCTTAATCCTGTAAGACCTTATGCAAAATGGTTTCAGACAGAGGGTGATGTGTCTTCCTACTCTTTCTGTATACTTACTGCAGAGAGTCAGAGACACACCAGGCCTCATGACTTCCTTTGGAGCATTCTGGAAGGTGGGAGGCAGGCCCTTTGGTGGGACCTGAGCAAACAGGAGGTAAGTCACTCCTCTGGCACGTGCTGTGCCATGGCCCTGCAGGCCACTCCAGCAGCAGCACTTTTGAGATGAGCCAGCTAGTTCACAGCCTGAAATAAAGCACAACTGACCTCAGTTAAAGCACCATCTGAACTACAGTAGGTACAATCAAGACAAGAATGGCCTACTCGGGAAAGTAAGAAGGATGATTCCTAATGTGAAGTGTCTCCACCAATCAATAAGTTAAAGCACCATCTGAACTAAAGTAAGTATGATCAAGACAAGAATGGCCGACTCGGGAAAATAAGGAGGATGATTCCTAATGTGAAGTGTCTCCACCAATCAGTAAGAAAAACTCGAGTGCAGGAAGATGCCAAATCTGAAGAGGTGGGTCCACAGTGAAATTGACAGGAGCCCCTCCCATGCAAGGGTGCACTCGGTGGCAGCAGACTCATGTGACCCTGCTGCCAGCAATGCTGGGAAGTGACCTCTGGCCATCCTTCTGGATGGCAGGGGCGCTGGGGCTCCGGGCCTGGAGTGACCACCATGCCCACTCTGCGAGAGCTGAGCCCACGCAGAGCCAAAAGTGTGGAGTGGCAGCGTGTCTGCGTGGCGGTCCTCCACGGCGCCCTGAAGTAGCCCGTGTGCGGTGCAGAGTTAATGCCACACCTGGTGTACGTCTGGCACACCTGCAGGACGCGGGCATCAGACCCGAGGAGCACAGGGAACAGCCAAAACATCTGTGATTTGTTAAGTACAAAAGCAGGTGATAAAATAGGTCTGTCATCCCGATTCTATAAAAAATGTTTAAAAGGAAAAATTGATCCTGAGAGACTGATGTTGATATTAATGTATTAACATCAGAGGTACTGACATTACTATTACTATTGATAGTAATTAATACTACTATTACTCAGAGAAATGTTCATGGAGTTTTAATTTTTTTCTTTATACTTCAATGTGCTTTCTAGATTTTATGCTGTAAGCATAGTTGTTTTTATATTCTGAAAGAATGCATCATAACATATATCCTATTTAGGATAAGTTATAAAACCTTTCACACATTTCAAAATGCAGAATTACAAATAGTCAATAGCTTTTATTAACATAATGATATAAAAATTTTAGTGTGTATACAGAATTCCCAGAGAGCAATTTTAAAACATTTTAATGTGCATCTTAAAATCTTAATTTACCAGATACCTTGTCTTACTGCCACTGACCTTTCAATACAAAAAGTTTATAATTTTTGTTTGCTATAAAACTACATTAAGATTGGGGTTAGGTAGTTCTGTCCCTTCTCAGCCATTCTTGGTAAAGAATGAATCCACTGCGAAGACCTCTGTGGGACCAACAATGAGCTACATGAACTCTGAATGTGGTCACAACAGTGTTGTCAGGATCTGGTCTGTTCCCACATACCATGCTGCCATCCAGCACCACCCGGCTGGCCAGACACGCTGTGGAACTATAGGCACTATCCAGGATAGCCTGGTTATTTCTGTGAAGCACACACAGTCCATAACTTCCCACTCTTGAATCCTAAAACCCAACCACCTGTCATATCCTCTTCATCAGCTCTATAAAAATAATTTTTGTCTCAGATTAGTGTTCAGCTCCGAGTCTCTAAACAGTTCAAGAATCTTACATTCTCTTCACTGATTCAGGTTCAATGTAACAGATCACTAGCCTTGTTAAGTTTGAATGAAATCACTGGAAACGATTTGGCCAAATTCCGTAGGCACAGAACTCAAAGCGCACTCGCTGACGAGGAGGGTCACAGCTCTCCCTCCCACAGGAACAGCCCTCCTCAGCCAGCGGGTGGGTCAGCACAATGGGGACCCCTGGGCGGGCCTGGGCTCCTGCCCTGTCTGCGGGAGTAAGGATGTCAGTTCCACACACCCATGAGAAGCAGCATGTGGAGGCACGAGAACTCAGGAACTGGACACAGGAGGGCAGGGACAGCACGTGGACCGAAGGTCTCAGGTGGCCTCATGAGCATCAGTGACAACATGTGCAGACAACCTCCACAGCGAGACTGTGAAGAAGCGGCTCCCAGCGTGGCCCCACTGCCATCCACACGGGAGGCCAGGACATGCTCCCACCCAGCAGGCTGACCAGGCTGGGCTCTGCCCCGGGTGACAGAAGGCCGCTGTGACGTGGCCTCCGAGTTCTCTCCAAATTAGGTTTGATATGCACTTGTCATTTAGGTGGGAATAAATAACTGAATTTTACAAATCAAGAACCATGCGTGCGGCCTAAGAAGTTCCAACCTGCGGTGCAGCAGGGGCCGCCCTCTCTGCCTGGCACTCCAGGTAAATGCTGGCTTCTGTGTCTGTGACCATCCCTGGCAGGTCCCAGCACTTCTCAGGGAGTCCCGGAAGTGCTTCCTGATGGAGCGATGGGGACTGTGCAGGCACCCGCAGAGCACAGCAGGGCACAGCGGGGCACTGAGGCTCTGGCGGTGGCACTCACATGTTGTAGGCCACATAGACAGGGTCCAGCTGGTCTGCCAGGAAGCCGTCCCGCAGGTGCATACGCTGCTTCTCGCCCCGGGAGTTGATGGGGATCACACCAGGGTCCACAATGACCACCACGCCCACCACCAGGAAGTGCTCCTCCAGCACTGCATTGGTCACCAAGGCCACCAGGTCCAGCGCGTCCTGCTCCAGCCCATCCAGCTCCACCACCACCACCAGCAGGTTGGTCCAGGTGAATACAGCACTGTGACAGGCAGTCACACAAAAGGCATTGGCAAAGTGCCAAGAAGCGAAAGAACAAGCATGTGCCACAGTGGGCCATGTGCCTCCAGGGCACCACGCCTCAGCCCAGCTGCTGCTGAGAACCAGGAGCCTGTGGGCATCAAGGAACCACGTTCAAAGAGATGCCGCAGCACACGTGGCAGAGTCTGGGACTTCTGCCTGGACATCTGGGGATAGTCTCTTGGTTTGAAACTGATTAGGAAGAGAAAAAACCCGAAACCCTGGCAAAGGCAACGAGGTGTGCCCTGGTGGGGTTCCCCAGAAACACACCCAGAGGAAGAACTCAGGAAGTCCTGGTCCTCCCTGGGACCTGTCCACTTGATGTGGAAGTGCCAGGCCCTGCCCCGTGTGCATGCAGAGGGGCAGCGCTCCTCAGCTGGTCCCTTACCACTCAGCAATGCTCCTGTGTGCCCGGATCACAGACGTCTCGATGTCAATGGGATGGTACCGCATGCCTCTCAGCTCCAGCGTCTCGTCCAGAGACCCCACAACATACAGCGCATCGTGTCGCTCTAGGATGCAGGTGAGAGCAGGTGCTCAGAAGGCAGAGCCGCCCAGTGTCTGTGGGCCCAGCCAAGAGCCCTGGACAGGGAGGTTTGGATGCCATCCACGCAGAGGCCGTCACTGCGGTGAGTGGCAGGCACGAGGGGTGTGTGCACGCGAACTGCTCCCACCTCTGGAAAAAGCAGCCATTGGGGCAACCTGGCTGCGGGGCTGGCCGCAGTCCTTGGGATCCTGGCCATGGCTCAGACACCACACCCCCAGCACACTGGGGGGGCAGACCATGGGGGAGGCTGGTATGCCTGAGGAAGGGTCTTCTGTCTCTCATCAATAGCCACCATCCTTCACTCACCCCTGTCCTTGCAGGAGTCATGGGTCCGAGGAGGTGAGGGGCAGCCATGTGGTGAGATCCCCGGACTAGGCAAGCTCCAGCAAACCGGCAGGCACAGCAGGACCCCAGGGGCTGTCACGGACACCCACCCTGCCCCCCAGCACTGCGGCAGGCACTCACAGCGGCCCTCACCTCCACTGGCATCTGTGAGCTCTGTTCTCCGAAGGAAGCCGAGGTAGCCGGTCCTGGCCCAGACGGTCTGTGTGTCTCCAAAGCTCAGCCTGGCACTGAAGTGGTCAACGTGAAGTGCCTCCTCCCCGTAGACCGTGTAGTACCCAGTGGCGTTGTGGGGGCTGCTCACCCAGATCTGGTGGGGCCCAGAGGACAAGAAGGTGGGCATGTCACAAACCAGAGAGCACAGCTTCCATCCTGAGGCAGCCCGGGACATGAACAGCCTCCAGGAACCGGAGCCAAGCGTCAGGGGCATTCCCAGCATCTCACTCGTGGACCAAGCACAGCTATAGGCACAGAAGGCAAGTGACACTTCCTTCCTCCAATAAAGGGGCTTGTCTTGTGCTGGGGGTGGGCACAGGGCCCACACAGTCCTCAGGCCAAAATGCCCACCTCGCACTGGAACCCACAGCTCAGTCCCCAGAAGGACCAGGTGGCAGACACAGCTGCTCAGACCAGACTGAACCACGGAGCCTGAGCATCCACACAGGCACCTTGGTGGCACTCACATGCTGCCAGGACAGACCCGGGGTCAGAGGAGAGCATGGGCTTCCCTAGCAGCTGGCTCCCGGTGGCGCCTCCGGCCATCCAGGGCCCTCAGACCTGAGGCTCCCTGGCTGGGGCAACCCAGGGCAGCAGGTCTGGGAATACAGTGATGGAGAAAGTGTTCCCAGGATTCCCAAAGACCTGTGTGACCCCAGGGTCAAAATTCCTGAATCTGGGACAGAAAGCGGCAGAGGGCAGAGCTGGCGAGGGTGGAGGGCTCCGCCACTTCCCCGTGGTTGAGGGCAACCTGGGCTAACACTCACCTCGCCCAGGTGCGAATCTCCAAGGGGCCCTTTGGTCTCAGTGTGTGCGATGACGACCTTCACCCCTGGGAGGATCTGGAAGGCAGACAGCTAGCTATTAAAAGTCCTCATCAAAGAAAACAGCAGGAGATTCCTGATGCAGGGGCATCAAAGAGAGTCCCTCAGAAGCCCCGCAGCAGGACTACCCACCCGGAACAGGCTAGAAATCTAGAAGCCACTACAAACCTGACTTTGAATTTTAAAAGAAAGGAGACATTAAAAGAAAAAATGCGAGTTGTGGACCCAGCAGAACAACCCCAGGTCCCGAGCATGTCCTGTCTCTTCCCACCAGGGCTTTCACTAAAGCCGAAAACCCTCAACCACCACTGGCCCTGCGCAACAGGGCCTCGAGAGCCTCCTGCTTCCCCAGAGGTCTGTGCCTGAGCCCTCCTCAGTGCAGGATCGGCAGGCTGGAGGCCACGTCCCAGCCTCCTGGCCAACCCAGGGCCCCTCCCTGGCTCAGGCACCACCTGGTTGCACAAGCTTGGCTGCTAGCTCTGCACCCTCAGCCACAGATGAGGGAGGGCCAGGGCGATGGCATGTGCCCTTCAGGCAGGTGGAGGAGGGGACAGGGCCGTGGGAGGTGTGGTCCTACACTGGCGCCAGGCCCTCCCTACTCTGCCTGTCTTCCTGGATGCTTTCCCCCACCGTGGCCCACCTGAACCCCAGAACCACAGCTCTCCTTCCAGAACACAGCCCAGCAGGCCTGAGATACTGTGCCAGCAAAGGGGAAGGAAAGAAAAGTCCGACCAAAGGGGGAGGCCATAGGGGCAGGGTGGGGACAGGCACTGAGAGGCTCCTGAGGGCAGTGACCCACGGAACATGTGCCAGGGTGACATCAGGACTTTGCAAAACCACCTGGAGGAGCTCCAACCCCGGCAGGGCCGCAGTCCCCAGTCTCCCCACAGGCCTCCACGGGCCAGGTCCGTTCAGCTCTCAGCAGGGCTGCTGATTAGAGAAAGTGGAAACACGGGTGGAGGCAGCGCTGCCGCCTGCACCTGCCACTGGCTCACACACACCCACCCGTAGGCAGCCAACAGGGCCCATGTGTTGGCTATTTTGTGGCTGGCTCTGGCCCTCTCTGGGCAGCACCCTGCCTCCTAGAGGCAGCTGTGGCTGTAGCCATGGCAAGTAGAGTTGGGTAGCCTCTCTGAACCTTCTTGAGTTGTGAAGGTACAGAGAGGCAGCTCCCCAGGGGTTCTAGAGGCTCCCAGATGTGTGGCCACTGCTGCGTGGGGCCCTGGAGACCCCTACATGAGCTGCATGCCCACACCACCAGCCTGACTCACTTTCTCACCCTGACCAATGGCCCTTGCTGGGCATCCCTAGCTCTGAAGGCACCTTCACTCCTATGTCTGCACCGGCTGGCCTTTCCTGCAGGACGTAGCTCTCACCTGGGCATTTCAGGCCCAGAGCTCCTTCCTCAGCATCCTCGGGGGCTTCAGCAGGTGGAGGCACATCCCCACTGGCCTGCAGCCCTGGAAGGGCCCCTTCCTTGCTGCACTTGACCTCAGCCACCCGAGTCTAAGAGTGCGTGTGGGCGGGGCCCTTGCTCCATGGCCTGGTCAAGGGTAATTAATCTCTGCATCTGCACCTAGATGCTCACTCTTGTATGTGAGCTCATGCTTCTGCGTGTGCGGAGAGGAGGAAGTGGCTTCTGCAGTGGCCCAGCCCACTCCCAGGGTCTGGCTATGTTCGCTGGACAGCACACAGCCCCAGCACCTCCACTGGGTGGCATTTGAGACAGGTCTCAGACCTGCCCTGGGGCACAGGAGTCCCTGCGTCTACTACCTTTCCAGACTCCATCAAAGGCAGACTGTGCGGAGAACCCCGTTCCACCAAGCGTACCCTAAAAATTAACACAGAAAAAAATTCAGAATAAAACTTACTATGTGGGCAATAATCTCTGGAGACCTTTTCCCTGAGGGTGTCTGTCAACAACAGCCCGAATATCAGCCTCTTATAAACAACCCCAGGCAGGCCCCACCTGCCCTGCTTCCTGGGCTGTCCTCCACCTGGCCAGTCCCTGGCACTCAGGGAGCTGCTCCCACTATTTACATAGCACAGGAGCGTGACCACCCTGAGGATCTGGCCCCAGCACACGCCCCCTGATGTGAGCGTCAGGCAGACGCTGAAGCAGCAGGACGATGGTGCTTCCATTACCTGGCCGTCCTGCCTTCTAATGTTCCCCAAGAAAGCAACCATTGCCGCCCGGGCTGTGTGAGGGAGGATGAGGACTGCTCCCTGCAGCTCTGAGGACGTGGGGCACAGGGGTGAAAGCCCACCTTCCCCACAGGGCACCCCGAGAGACCCACACACTTCCACTTCTCTCAGTGCAGATGGCCCGGGCTGAGCCATAGTCCACTAACACCCAGGGCCTGGAGGCCCTGAGCCAACCAGTGTCCACTGAAGTCTGGGACCTGGGGTGCTGTTAGTACAGATGCAGGCTGTGGCACCTTGCCAGCAGGTGTGGACATTACCTGTCATGGCGCAGCGCTCGCATGTCCACGTAGACGGTCGTGGGGTCTGGGCCAGCTGTGCCCTGGAAGAGGAGGAGCACGGAGGAGCTGCCTTCGGGTGGCACTCTGCTCTGGGGGCCACCGACTTGGCGGTGTGGCAGCTCCTCCCAGGCCATGGGGAGTGCCCAGAAAGCAGCCTATTCCCTAGAGCGGGTCTGCCTTGGGGCTCAGGGTCCCAGGGCAGGGCTGCCGCTGCTCTCCATCCAACACCCATGAGGGTTGTGATATCAAATGAAACAGTCAGGACACTGAAAACATCAAGCCACACAAGCTTCGCTTCAGTTCTAACTCTCTGCTCCCAGTGGTCTCTTGCTGTGGTTGGGACGTTTCTGCTTAGTGGTGAGAGCAGGGCCTGCCCTCAACAATCCTGTTAGGGACCCAGCACAGCAGAGCTCGTTCAGATGAGATGGGAGACAACGCCTGTCCTGACTTCTTCTAAGTCTAGTGTTTGAGTCCTGATTCAAGGGCAGAATGTGCTGCTCCACTAGCTAGGAAGTCACTAACAAACGGACTCTGATCAGCACGTGCCTGAAGGTCCCAGGCAACATCAGCTGTGTCTGCCCTGAACTAACACAAAGCCCTGCTGAGATTCCAGGTCCCTGCAATGTGCCAGGGTTACACTTTGAAAATAGTTTTACTTTAGATTTTGTTACAAAGAAGCTTTTGTAATATGTCAAATAACACCCATTGTGAACAAAGTTAGACAGCAAACGGAACACATTTTCATCTGAAATTCACGAGAAGATCACGAGAACTGGGGGTGGGGTCAGGCACTAGAAAGGTGGGGGGCAAGGGTCAGGTCATACCTGCTCAGCCAGCTTTCCCAGCCTGTTGGGCTGACAGAGGCCCAGGGGCCAGCAGAGGGAGACAGGGAGGAGACAGCCACAGGAAACACAAACAGAAGGCCACCGGCCACGTGAGAAACACGGAAGAGAGCAAAACACATCACTGCATCTTCAGAGCACAGGTGGCATCCCACCGAGAGCCCTGTGGCCACATGGGCACCCGCTCGCCAGCAGGCAAGCAGGTGCCTCCAGCACCCAGACAGGGAACAGGCTGCAGACACCAGCCAGAGTGCCAGCCACACGAGGAACATCAAGGCGGGACCCCCAACACCTTCCACTGTTCAAGGTCTGAAGCCTGGAGAGGCCAACAGCCTTTCTTAGGCTGAGAGGACGTCAGCAGAAACATGGGGTGCTGGCCTAAAGTGGGGTCTGCGGTGGCACCCCACCTGTACGTGAGGCTTCCTTGAGGACTGCACAGGTGCTGGAAACCCACAAGGGCCCACCTGCTTCTTGCTCCCAGCTCCTCCTGTGCAGGATCTCTGGTAAGCTATGTGGGTTTAAGATGTTTCCAGAAAGATAGGTGGGGGCTATGGCTCAGCAGTAGAGCACTTGCCTAGCATGTGCAAAGCCCTGGGTTCGATACTCAGCACCACATCAAAATAAATAAATAAAATAAAGGTATTGTGTCCAACTACAATTAAAAAAAATAAATATTAAAAAAAAATTCAGAAAGAAAGTCAATGGAGATGCCAAATCCAAAAAGCAGAAGAGAAGCCCTACATTGGAAATTCGTTTCTGCAACTTACTTACAGCTTCAAAACAGATTTGGGTTTACACGAATCAGCACATTTACAATGTTCCCATTTAAACTTGCTAGATGTTGTAACACAGTGAGTCCAGCATTTCTTTTAACAAGTAGCCACACATTGCATCTGGTTAGAGATTCTTACAGGTGTACCAGTCAAATCACTGTGTTCTTTTCTAAATAACTCTTTCTTCATCTACAAGAACACTAAATCTTTTAAAATAAAGCCTTGGAGCTCTAAACGGCCATGGGAAAGTGAAGCAAAGGCTCGGAGGTGGAGAGTAGAGCAGGCAAGTGTACAGGGTGGTCTGCAGCTGACCCTTACCTGAAGGCAGATGGCCACGTTGACCCTGCACCCAAAGGTGGTGCTCACAGCACGCGCAGGGAGGCCCAGGTCCTTGAACAGCTTGGAGAAGGACTGTGTCAAGGCAATCCGCGGCCGCTCCTCGGCCACCACCATGCATGTGCGCACACATGACAGGTTCACCCCTTTCATCTGCAGAGGAGCAGGGAGTTGGTGCACTCCACACAGGCAAGGATCCAGGCCCCACCCCTACTAGAAGTTTCTGGGTGGGGCCCAGCATGGCCTGGCCCTCGGTCTGAGTGCACAAGGGAAGCTGACACACTTATCTGCCCCCCAGAGTCAGGCTGGGGCTTCTGACACAGAAGCGCAGAGGGCAGCACCCAGCCCACACCCCACTCTCTCTCCTGCAGGTGTGCAGCTCGAGGAAGACCTTCCCTCTAGGCACAGGCCTGGGAGGTACAGGGGGCTAGCGTGGGCCTTGGGAGGGGGCCACTGCCTGGCTCAGGGCATCATGCCCAGGAGCCTCTGCCCAGGACTCACCCTGAGTGCGCCTGTCTGTGCGCCCAGGCCCTTGGTGCACATTTCCATCACAGAGTAGGAGCAGAAGGTGACACGGGCCTTGTACTGGCTGACGGCTGACAGCCACAGGGACACGTTGCTCTCCAGCTCCAGCGGAGGCACGAGCACTGACTGGTGTCCGGAGTAGACACTGCGGGAGGGGGTCAACTGGGGAGAAGCCACTGCACCAGGTGCTGCCCCTTCCTCAGGAACCCCGTGCTGCTCTCCCACCAGGGGACTTTGAGGGGAGGAGCCGCAGGATGACGGCTGGGGGTGCCACGCATGGGTCCTGGCCTCTACTTCAAACACTTGAGGAGAAGCTGGGCCCCATGAGGCCTCGTAGCTCTGGAGACAGAGCACCCTCTCTAGTATCTGAAGGAGTTGGGCATATTATTCCAGCTTCTGATGGTGGATGGTGCTTGCCTTTAGTGAAAGATGCTTCTACTCTTTCAGTTTTAGACCCCGACTCCAACCACCTCATCCCAAGCAAGCCCTCACATGCATCTCCAGCCTCCGGGAGGCCAAATCCTAGAGCAGCCCAGAGCAGTGGACCACACTCACCTGCACAGGCACCACAGGGCAAAGCCCAGGCCACAGTAGGGGTCCAGGCAGATGGCGATCTGCCGAGAGGGGTAGAGCTCGCACTGCAGTTTTATGGAGCGGCACAGGGCACTTGTGGCTGCATGCGACATCTGGAGGAGGAAAGAAACGGTCGCTAGTGGTGAGGAGGAGGAGGGCCTGCAGCCGTGTCCACTGAGCCCCTGGCCAGGAGGGCCTGCAGCTCCAGCTACAGAACCTCACACTGACTTCCTCAAGACGGCGGCTGCCATCCCCATGACACCCGACAGACCCTCAGGAAATGGCACAGGAGTCTTTGAACAAAGATTCCAGGCTGAGCTCTTCACTCCTAGTGAGGAAATGGACTCATCAAAGCCCCCTATTCCTTGGGGTCAGTCATAAGCCAGAAAGCTGGACATCCAAGTAAGTTTGACCCGCAGGCTCTCTCACTGGGGGTTCGTTGGTGCTCCTTACAGATTTTAGGACACAACGCTTGTTGCTCTTCGGTCTGGATGAGAAGGACCTGCCTGAGCCACACGCCCACCCTTCCTGTCTTCTCGCGGGTTCCAGGGGCAGAACACACAGGAGTTCTCTCCAAAGACCCACCTTTACTCCTGCTAATATCCCTGTGGTGGACACGCTGAAGTCCAAGTAGGCCAGCACATCCGGGGAGGGTGGTCTGAACACGCTAGCCACCTTCTTTTTTGGTATGTCATCTGTTAAACAGGGACACAGTGAGGTCAGCGTCCCTGCACGTGCTCTGCCGTGGCCTCAACAGGTGAGAGAGGAGACTGGTGTTTGTGAGGCCCAGAGCGCACACCCATCAGAAGCAGGCCGCGTCTGGAGGCTACGCTGACACAGATACTGCAGGTGAGGGGAAAGTGGGGTGAGGGGAGCAGGGGCCAGGCTACGAGGACAGCACAGGAAGCCACAGGGCTGAGGGCTTGCCCAGAACTGCAGCACCAGCAAGAGCAGGCATGCAGGCTCCAGGCTCTGCCTGCTGTGCCCAGTTTTTACACCTATGAGGCAGCAGCCCCTCGACACAGGCTTGGCCAGGCAAGTGAGCCCTTGGGCCACAGGCTCTGGCCAGACCCCTCAACAGCTGCCCTGAAAATGGTTCCTCCTGTCCCTCATGGTGCCAGGTGGCAGCCACAGACTACACAGTCCCTGGCTTCAGCTCTGGTGGCATCATGGAGGGCACGGGCTGCAGTGGGGAGGGAGGGCCCTCTCCTGGCTTGTACTCAGTGACTGCAGAGCTGTGGGGTGCTGCTGGGCTGGGTGTCTCACCTTAGGCTGAGACACGCTTCACCAAGCCGAACCAGCTGCCCAGGCAGAGGGGTCCAGCCCTTTCCCGGCCATGCATCTTTCCAGTGATGGGGACAGAAGGAGTCAGGGTACACAGTGGGAAATGCCCTCAAGGGGCTGGTGGAAGGCTCAGACGGTGCCAACCTGCTGTGCAGGCAGCAGGGGTAGCCGGGGCAGCAGGGTACAGACCCCAGCACGTGGGCCTGGGAAGGGGAGTTCACACCTGGGACAGGGTCCTGCGGTCTCACAGGCTGCACACTCCACAGGAGGTCACATGCCCCGCACGGGCCACTCCCATTTCAGCTGGTCATTCACCCTACCACTTAATTTTGGATGGCAAGAGTGTGATCCCTATGAAAAGGAGAAGAAACCCTACAAAGAGGAGTCTGTCCACGAGCCATCTGCTGAGGACGCGTACCAGTGTCCAGGATGGTTGGCCAGGTCTTGATGTCCACAGCAGCAGCTGCCTCCTTCGACTTGAGCAGCCGTGTGATGGCCTGTGTGGTGAGCACGCACGCAGACTTGCTGACCTGCACCAGGAGGGAGGAGGCTGTGAACTGGTGAGCTTGGCCTGTGGCATCCCACCCAGCCCTGCCCACAGTAGGAGGCTGTGAGCTGGAGAGCCGAGCCTGTGGTATCCCTCCCAGCACGCACCTCCACAATCATTTTGACGGTGGGCAGCGTGGTGCCGAGGTTCTGGGGGTGTGGGGGCCGCACAGTAACAGGCACACAGCCACAGTACAGGCAACCATAGAAGGCGGCGATGAGGTCCACCCCTGAGAAGATGAGCAGATGTCAGGAGGGCCCAGAGCATGGTATCCATAGCCAGGCCCTGCGAAAATTTTCTCGAGGTCTGGCCACAGCATTTACAGAGGCCAGCACTGATGGAAGGGCACAGAGGTAGCCCAGGGTGGTCAGGTCAGCCCCCTCGCCCTGAGGGCCGGGCAGTGGGAGGGGCCACACTACAGGGTGCACTGGGGGTGCACAGGAGCCTAGGTAGTGGCCTAGGAGGGACCCAGAAGCAGAAGGACTGAGGGCCTGCACACACTGACCCTCAGAGGAGGCTGAGACACACCAGTGTAACAGGGTTTCCACAGACCAAACCAGGAGGGGCCGTACCCGAATGCCAAGACTCCTGGGCCCTGGGCACTGGTGCGGGCCCTGGGCTGCCTGCTTCTCACCCAAACTAGGCCAGAGGTTCCAACCACCACTCTCTCGACTTCTCTAGAGGTTTAAAATTCCCTATAATTAAGGCTTGTGGGAACCTGTGCCATGCTTAACGCCTATCTTCCAGAGTTAGTCTGACAGATCTCATTCCCTGCCCTGGTTCCCCTGCGCCCAGAGCACCAAGTCCTGCCAGCCTGGAATCAGAGACAACTCCACAGCACCCTCAGGCTACAGACACTCGTTCTTAGAGTCAAATGAATATGCAACATGCACATGCAATCTTGGACGTGAGACGGACAATGACCTAGGCTGTCCAGCCAGGGAGGGTGTTACCAGTTGACAGTTGCCAGGGCCCTTAGTAACTCAAGTGGACCACGGCAGCAGCTCAGCACAAGGCAGCAGAATAAAGGAGAGCACTCCGCGTGGAGGCCTCAGAGGAGAAGTACTTGGCCAGAGGTCACCTTCCTGCAGCCCAGGAACTTGGGCTGCCTGCCAAGCATCTGCACTCCCAAACACAAGGCAGGAACTCTGTCCCTACACCCCACTTCTGCACTCCTGAATGGCACTGAGCCATTGAGAACAGGGTGCAAAATGTGGACTTGTCTCGCCAGCCCAGAGATAGACAGCACACCAGCTCGCCACCTCCAGACAGAGGGGACACACGGCACACCAGCTCACCACCTCCAGACAGAGGGGACACACGGCACACCAGCTCACCACCTCCAGACAGAGGGGACAGACAGCACACCAGCTCACCACCTCCAGACAGGGGACAGACAGCACACCAGCTCACCACCTCCAGTCAGAGGGGACAGACAGCATACCAGCTCACCACCTCCAGGCAGAGGGGACACACGGCACACCAGCTCACCACCTCCAGACAGAGGGGACACACGGCACACCAGCTCACCACCTCCAGACAGAGGACAGAGGGGACACCAGCTCACCACCTCCAGACAGAGGGGACACATGGCACACCAGCTCACCACCTCCAGACAGGGGACAGACAGGACACCAGCTCACCACCTCCAGACAGAGGGGACACATGGCACACCAGCTCACCACCTCCAGTCAGAGGGGACAGAGGGCACACCAGCTCACCACCTCCAGACAGAGGGGACACATGGCACACCAGCTCACCACCTCCAGACAGAGGGGACACACGGCACACCAGCTCACCACCTCCAGACAGAGGGGACAGACGGCACACCAGCTCACCACCTCCAGACAGAGGGGACACATGGCACACCAGCTCACCACCTCCAGACAGAGGAGACACACGGCACACCAGCTCACCACCTCCAGACAGAGGGGACACACGGCACACCAGCTCACCACCTCCAGACAGAGGAGACACACGGCACACCAGCTCACCACCTCCAGGCAGAGGGGACACACGGCACACCAGCTCACCACCTCCAGACAGAGGGGACACATGGCACACCAGCTCACCACCTCCAGACAGAGGGGACACACGGCACACCAGCTCACCACCTCCAGGCAGAGGGGACACACGGCACACCAGCTCACCACCTCCAGACAGAGGGGACACACGGCACACCAGCTCACCACCTCCAGACAGAGGGGACACACGGCACACCAGCTCACCACCTCCAGACAGAGGGGACACATGGCACACCAGCTCACCACCTCCAGACAGAGGGGACACATGGCACACCAGCTCACCACCTCCAGACAGAGGGGACAGACAGCACACCAGCTCACCACCTCCAGACAGAGGGGACACACAGCACACCAGCTCACCACCTCCAGACAGAGGGGACACACAGCACACCGGCTCTTCCCGAGACCACTCTCTCTCCCAGGCAGGCTTTCAAGGCAAATTAAAAACCAGGAGCTTTCTTTTTTTTTTTTCATTAAAACATGGGGCTGAGATGCAGCAAAGTAGCCAGAGTGGTGTCCTAGCTTACACGGCCCTTGTCTCCAATGTCGGCTCAAACAAAGGCCCAAACAGGCAACAGGAAGAACAGCAGGGACACCCACAGCAGGGCCAACTGCAGGCCTCAGTCATCATCCTCACCCCAACTACTACCACCCACAGGCCATGTTCCACATCCAGATGAAGAGAGCAACACAGCATGCTGTGGGCTGCGCAGGGGCGAGTGGGCAGGGACGAAGGCTGGGACGAGGGCAGTGACCACACAGGACACCAGGAAGCAGGGGCTCAGTGCCACGGGCTGGGCAGTACTAAGGTGGGCAGGGACACATGGCAGTGACCACACAGGACACCAGGAAGCAGGGGCTCAGTGCCACGGGCTGGGCAGTACTAAGGTGGGCAGGGACACATGGCAGTGACCACACAGGACACCAGGAAGCAGGGGCTCAGTGCCACGGGCTGGGCAGTACTAAGGTGGGCAGGGACACATGGCAGTGACCACACAGGACACCAGGAAGCAGGGGCTCGGTGCCACGGGTTGGGTAGGGGTGAGGTGGGCAGGGACACAGGCAGTGTCCACATTGTTCAGTAGATAAATCCAATGAGCCACCATAGGGCATTCCCATCCTGAACAACCAGGGTCTTGGGGAGGAAAGAGACCTCAGCAGATGGGTGGGACCCTGCAGCCCTAGCCTGCGCTAGAGGAAGGTTATCTCAGGGGACTCTATCATAGGCCTCTCCAGATCTCTGTTTTTGTTCTAAATAATCAGAATCTGGGCTCTGAGAGTGGGTACAGTCTCGTTCTGGACTGAGAGGCACAAGTGAGCTGAGCACCTGCCACCCTGCCAGCTGGAGCCACCAGGTCAGAGGTCCCATCCAACCACAAGAGGCTCTTGGAGGGGTCTGAGCCTGGGATGGCCATGTGTGGGGCAGAGGGGCTTTAGGCAGGCTGGGAGGGATGGTCGGAAGTGTGCACCTACCTGGGGGGTAGACCAAAGCCACGTGGTCCCCAGCGTCCAGCCTGCCCTTCTCCAGCAGAGCAGCAGCCACCCTCTCAGCCCTCTTGTGCAACTGGACACAGGTGGCAGTACTGGTGACCGTGCCCTAGGAAGGCAATCAGGGGTGTCACTATGCTGGTGTGCAAACACACAGGCACTACCCAGGACACCAGATGTGCCCGTTATCTACAATGTGGGGCCAGGCACCTCGAGTGGCCCCGTGAGAGTGAAGCCCCCAAAGCCTAGGTCCACCTAGGGCCACAGCCTCTACCTGCACCACCAGAGGTTCCTGGGTTCCAGGGCAGCATGTCCCTGGGGACCTGATGCTTTACGGAGAAACAGGCCAAAAAGAACATGGATGCTTAATCAGCACCGGTACTCGCCCCCGCCCCATGGCTTCCTCATCCCTTGAGAGCACCACCCAAGACCTCGGTCAGCAGCCCAGGGTCCACTCTTCACACACATGCCCCCAGTCACACATCACACTCGCCCAGGCACCTGCTCCCTGCTCCACACTGCTGTTATGTGCCCAGCCCCCAAAGTCACCCTTCTACAGTCCAGAGCAGCCACTGTGACCACGAGTGCACCCAGCTGCTCCACCCTATCGGGGCACCCCAGTGCACCCTTGGGATGAAGGCCAGAACCCCAGGCCAGTCCCCACTCCTTGGCCTCCCAACCTCAGCCCACTTGCCGCCAGCCCCGGGCCTGCCTGCAGCCTGCCCAGCACTTCCACTCCCCCTCTCTGGTCTCTAGGTTCTCACCACACATGGCTGTACCCTGCCAACACTTAACCACGCTGTCTGCAGACTTTAGAACTCAGAGGTAAAACGGCCAGGAGAGATAGCTTCTCTCCTGCAGGACGCGTATCTAGCAGGGAGAGTCACTCAAAGTGTCCTGCCCACGATTACGTGGGATCAACACATCTGTGAGTTGCTTGCCTCACGTGCACAAGGCCCTGGGTCCAGTCCCCAGCACCACACACCCACACACACACACACACACACACACAAAAGTTAATGAGAATGTTCCTTGTTTAATACAAGAAACTACTGTATGAACTGCATGGAAATGAGGTTTCATAAGCAAAGGAGCAGGGAGCAAAGCCTTAGGCCCACTATGTTACAGATGTGGTGGCCTGCCTCACCTTGGCGTTCAGCAGCACAAACAGCGGGTGGTCAGGAGTGGTATGCGCTCGCCACTGAAGCACGTCAGCCAGGAACAGGAACTGCACAGAGGGCCCGGCTCAGCGCCTGCAAGACCTCCTGGCCTCGGGCCCCCTCCAAAGCCACCGTTACCTTGCGCGCCTGGTCGCTGTCCTCCAGGTGGGCCAGCTCCCTCCCTGAGGCCTGTGCGATTCTCTTGCCAGCCACCAGGTTCCCCACAATCATGGATGCAGGTCCAACCTCTAGAAGTGGTTCCCAGGGAGAAGCTGGGGCTGGGAATCAGGCTCACCCTGAGCCTAAATTCCCTCACACTTGTTATTCTGAAACACACCTGAATTCGACTTGAGTCTTCTCTAAAACACAAGTGTTTGTAAAACCAGCTAAGGGTTTATGCTGATTGACAGAATCACTCAAAAATATAAACTAAAGCACAATGAGAAACTGAGAATATGACATCTCTGACCTCAGCCAAATTCTTAACATGTTTTATCATTTTACTGCATTTCTGTGTCAATCTGAACACTAAGTCTTCCTGGTGACATGTATTCATGTAGTGACATTCTATGTGATCCAGGAAGTTGGCTTGCACTCAAAGTCTACATGACCAAGGCAATGACAAATCACATGAACAGCTAAGCCAGCTGTAAGGTCAGGCATGGGCAACTGGCCATTGAGAGACCCCTAAGGTCCTATGAAGCCGGCCACTGTAACAGGTACAGGGCTGTGGAAGGCAGCCTGGGGGCAGGTAGCTGGGGGCAGGTAGCAGGGCATGATGGTGGCCAAGAGGCTCCTCAGATCCCAAGGCCCAGGCCTGTTTCTGGGCCTCACCTCTGTCCCTAGGGAGCCACCTCCTAGCCATCCGAAGCTCAGGTGGGGGCCTTGGATCTGCCATTATCCTCACAGGTGAAATGGCTACAGTTCCTCAACTTTGGCCAGTGCCAGCAGGCAGGGTGCTAAGCAACTGGCAAATGCTGCTCTGGCCCTTGGGCCCAGCCCCAGGGAGTGGCAGCTACCACTGCAGGGTCTTCAGGGCTGGCCCCAGTCACAATGGGGCTGCTGGGCAGGCTGACCTGGCTGCTTCTGACGGGGTCTGGGAAGGTTGGTCACGCAGGTGTGAGGGCACATCAGCACGTTGCAGGGGTGCAGGGTTCCTCCCAAGAAGCGCTGTCTGGTTTCGGAGATGTGGATCCCCCCGAGGGGAGCCTTGGGCAGGGTGTTAGCAGGGACCAGCGCCAGACAGTACACGCCCACCTGGTGGATGCTGTCGATGGCCTGGAAGGGAAGGGCCCACTGAGCATGGGCTCCAGCCAGGCGGAGAAGCCCAGGGGACACCACACTGGACAGGAAACCAAGGCCCAGGGCTGCAGCACCAGGATTCCTCATGGAACGCTCAGAGCCCCTGGCCACTCAGAAAAGGGGGGAGCAGCTGATAGCCTAGAAGCACCTCAAACCAGGACAGACAATCAGACCTGTCCCTCAGACCCTCCTGAGGGCTTTTAGGCACCTGGAAAGGGCGGAGGTACCCAGGCTTACACCAGAGGTGGGCAGGCCAAGGTCAATGGATGGAGCAGGTACCTGAATTCTGGGCAGTTTTTAAAGCCTAAGGCTGAGTGTGGTGAAAACTGAACCTAGAGCTCCTCAGCCCAGCAGAAATGGCTGGTGTGGTCACACCCAGAGACAGGTCGGACCCAGAGACACTCGGATCACACAGCCAAGGGTGGACACATACTAGACCTCCAGGTATCTGATGGAATCCAAAGCTGGAAGGCCCAGTAAGAAACCTCTCTGTCTTGCTGGGCATGGCACTGTACATCTGTAATCCCAGCAGCTGGGGAGGATGAGGCAGGAGGTTCTCAAGTTCAAAGCCAGCCTCAGCAACATAGCAAGGCTCTAAGCAGTTTAGCGAGACCCTTTCTCTAACTAAAATATAAAAAAGGGCTGGGGATGTGGCTCAGTGTTTAAGCACCCCTAGGTTTAATCCCTGTACCAATAAAAAGAAATCTCTCCATTTTGAATACCTCAGCAAGGAGTAGCTGTAGATGCTTCAATATTAGATTTTTTTAGGCTTTCACTGATGTTACGGTTTGGATCTGGAACATCCCTCAAGAGCTCATGTACTGGGCGATGC
Organism: Urocitellus parryii; assembly: GCF_045843805.1. Lineage (NCBI taxonomy): Eukaryota > Metazoa > Chordata > Mammalia > Rodentia > Sciuridae > Urocitellus > Urocitellus parryii. The sequence continues at coordinate 226,415,838 of NC_135532.1, read as the reverse complement.
CCCAGTGTTCCCAGGGAAACACTAGCCATGAGGGCTGGGACCACACCAGCGGCTCGTCCACTTGACGCATTAAAGACTTGGATTTACTGGGAGGTGGGGAAAACCACACGCAGGTGGTATGGCCGCAGGAGCATGGTCTTGGGGACAGCACCTGGCTCCAGCCCTGTCTCCGGCCTGGCACCCTTCCTGGCTGCCATGAGCCAACAGCTCTCCTCTGCCACACCCTTCTGCCGTGCTGTGTCTGTTTTGGGGCCAGCTGCCCATGGACCAAACCTCTGAAACTTTGAGCCAAAATAAACCTTCCCTCCTCTAAGTGGTCAGGTCTTCCGTCACAGGGTCAGAAAGCTGACAAACTGGCAATACCGTCTGCACTGCGGCTGCAGCTTCCCTGCCTATTTGACACCTTGACCAGCTCCGTGTGCTCCTCTGGATGCTGTGGGGTGTCGATGGAATCCCGGCTCTATTCTTCTGCCTTCTCTCCTTAACCTTCTCTCCTTGCTGCTGCTTTTCTCTCCCTCCCCTTCTGCTTCCCTTTTTCTGCTGCTGATTCTTTCTGTCCCTAGTTCAATATTAATTTTACTTTCTCTACTGATTTTCCCAGCCTATTGTAGGGCATTACTGCCCCGTCACCCTTTGGACTAGGGGAGCTGCAGTGCACATCTCTGATTAGTGTTTGTGGCCCCCCAGCATGCTATCATTCCCAGGTGGCCACCTCCTGCAGCTGGCCACCCCCTCCTGGCAGGCAGGGTGTGTCCCAGTACTGTGAACTGAGTAGGGGTGCATGGACACAGAAACAACCCAGGCAGGACACGGCACAGGGCACAGCTCACTACAAAGGCCCTCACTTTAAGGTGGAGGAGAAACCCACCCCAGCAGATGTGCACAGCTCCACACAGAAACACAGGAGGCCTGAGAAAACAAGGCACTGGATGCCTCCAGGAACAACCCTGGGTGCCAAACAAGAAATGCTGCAAAGTCAACTGCTGAAGCAACGAATGAAAATACCTAAGGAATGCACAAAGGGAAACAAAATAGGTACGAAAGAGCATTTCAATAGAGAGACTATGAAAAGGAGCCAAACTCGAACCCTGGAAATGAATGCTCAAATAATCAAATAAAAACCCAGTTAAGGACTGGGTCTGTAGCTCATGGCAGAGCATTGATTCCCAGCACCATATAAACAAATAAAATAAAGGCATTCTGTCCATGGAGAACTACAAAAGAAAATGAAAGAAAAAAAAAACAGTTAAAAGTCTCACCAATAAACTAGATCAAGCAAAAGATGGAATTTCAGGTGTAGAAAACAACTTGATAACAGAGACAGCAAAAAAGAAAAATTAGAAACTCTGTAGAATGTACAAGAACTGTAGCCACAGGCACGGTGGCACACGCCTGTGATCCCAGCAACTCAGGAGGCTGAGGCAGAAGGATCACAAGTTCAAGGCCAGCATCAGCAACTTAGCAAGGCTCTAAGTAACTTAGTGAGACCATCTCTAAATAAAAAATAAAAAGGCCTGGGGATGTGGCTCAGTGATTGAGCATCCCCCTCATTCCCCAAATGTACAAGAACTCTAGAGCAACTCGAAGAGACCTAACCTAAGATTCAGGAAACTTTCTGAGCCTTGAGAACCAGACAGACATTCTCCACGTGGCCATCATTCAGATGTATGTTACTCAAGCTCCATGTGTTTTACAGATTGTATCATTTTTCTTGTTGCTAATTTCTAATTCATTTCTTTATGGTCCAATAAGATAGAAGCAATTATTTCAGGGGTTGTTTTTATTTTATCTTTTTCCTTGCATTTGCTAAGATTTGCTTTGTGGTCTGATAGATGATCTATTTTGGAGGAAGTTCTCTCGGCAACTAAAAGGAAGTGTCCACTTTTTGTTGGATGAAGTAGTCTGTAGGTGTCTCCAAGTCCATGTGATGACGAGTACTGATCCTGCAGGGCGTTGATTTCCATCAGAAAGGCCCCTCCATTAGTGAGGATGGCACACTGGTGTCAGCCATTGGTGCTGTATTGGGTTCTACCTGCCCCTTATGTTGAGTAGCATCACTCCATGAAACTGGGTCACTGAACACACAAGACGCAGCTGCATCTTCTTGGACGGCTCCTTTGTCGCCAGTAGTATCCTCTCTCTCCTCCCACTGGCTTTGAGATTCCATTCACAGGGGATATTGTTTTCCCTTCTTTCGCTTCCAGTCTGCGGACGTCTTACCCACAGGTGGGCTTCTTGTAGACAACACAGAGCAGAGACAGGTTTTTTTGTTTGTTTGTTTTTAAATATTTTTAGTTGTAGATGGACATAATAACTTTATTTTATTTATTTTTGTCTGTGGTGCTGAGGATTGAACCCAGTGCCTCACGTGTGCTAGGCAAGCGCTTTACCACTGAGCCCACCCCAGCCCTCGAGATAGGTTTTTAAATCCAGTCTCCCACTGTATGTCTTTTTTAGTGTATTTTTCCATATTTTATGGGCACATTATAGTTGTACCTAATGGTGTGACTTGTTGATATGTTAGTACATGCACACAATATCAACAACTTGAGCTGGCCAATATCAGTGACCAGTGTGCGACCTGTAACTAGAAGGTTAAAGATCATATACGTCAGTGTTTTTCTAGAGCGCTGTGTATTACTTCTTGTCATTTTGTTCCCTTTCTGAAATTTAATTTGCTCTTCATTTCACTTGCTTCTCTACTCTTACAAGATTTATTTTTCCCCATGCCCTTCCGGTTATTTTTATCCTCCTCGTCTATTTTTAGAATCCTTTCTGGCACCTTCTGCAGTGCTGCTTGGTGGTGACAGTCTGTGATTCTTCCTTGGTTCTGAAGGATATTGTTGCTGTGTAGAGCAGTCTAGATGGGCAGTCATTTTTTTCAGAGCTTGAGATATGCCATGCATGCCCCTCTGGGCTCTCGGGTTTCGACTTTCTCTCTTACAGTTTTAAATTTTTTTCTTTGATATACGTTTTTGGCATTTTAACTATAACGCACAGTAGAAAGGTTCTTTTCTGGTCTTATCTATTTGGGGTTAGGGTTAGGACAAAAATCATGTAATCATCTTAACAGATGCAGAAAGAACCTTTGACAAAATTCAACATCCTTCAAGAGAAAAACCTTACAGAAACCAAGGATAGAAAGAACCTACCTCAACATAATAAAGGCTACATGTAACAACCCCACAGCCAACATTACACCAATGAGGAAAGACTGAACGCATTTCCTTTAAATCAGGAATGAAATAAGGATGTCTGCTCTCACCATTCCTCTTCATTACAGTAGTTAAAATTTTAGCCAGAGCAATTAGGGAGAAGAAAGAAAGGAAAGGGATAAATAAGAAAGGAGGAAGTTAAATCATCCCTATTTGCAGATATTATCATATGCCCAGAAGACCCTGAAGACTCCATCAAAGGATTCTAGAGCTAACAAATTCATCAAAGTAGCAGGATACAAAACCAACATACACACACACACACAAAAAAAAATCAACAACTTTCCTGTATACCAATAATAAACTCATGAGAAACAAATCAGGAAAATAATTCTATTCACAATAGCCTCAAAAAAAAAAAAAAAAAAAACACTAAACAAAAACCTAGGAATAAATCTAACCAAGTAGGTGAAAGATCTCTACAAGGAAAAAGAAATAGAAGAAGAGAACATAAGATGAAAGATGTTCCATGGTCACAAACAGGCCTAATAAATACCATTAAAATGGCCATATTGCCAAAAGAAACCTATAGATTTGATGCAATTCCCACCAAAATGTTAATGTTGTATAATATTCTTCACAGAACTAGAAAGAAAATCCTAAAATTCATACGGAAGCAAAGACCCAGCCTCCAGGGAGGGGAACGTGGGCCATCACACAGGTGTCTACGCCTGCTACCCGTGGAATACTGTACTGCAAAGACGTCAAAGTGGGAAATGACACTGCAGTGTGGGGTCCTGCAACCTCCGTGGCATGCACACACCCCAGTGCCTTGGGGTCCCCTTCCCAAGGACCCACCTGCAGCACGCGGCTCATCCACTGGAAGCTGTCCTCCTCAGAGGCGTCGGGCCGCTGCTCAGCCACCAGGACAATCCGGTCATCATGCAGCACAGTCACAGAGAACACAGCAATCCTGAGGGAGGACCAGGCAAGAGTGACCACACAGCAGAGGACACAAGTGCTTTGCCCTCACCACAGTCAGCAAATGCACAGTGACCCATTCTAGCCTCCTTGGGGCAGGGGAGAGGCCCAGCATATGACAGGAGAGCCCTCGGCACAGAGCACTGATGTGGGTGCCTCACTGGCTGGTGCAGGTCCTGGTCAGAAGCTCGTGCAGCCCTCAACCCCAGGCGCTCCGCTCTGCACCAGCTCACCTGTTGACTCGCTGGGACGGACAAGCGTGGGCCTGCCCAACGTCTGGCCTCAGCGATCTCACCATCTCCTCCCCTGCTGCCCTTCCCTCCTACCTTTTCCCAGGGCAGTGAGAAGCAGGTCTCCCACCAGACCCCTCCTGCTCGGGGCAGCAGTCCCTTCTGAGCTTTTACGGCACCCGTTCTCGTTCTGTCCTTTAGCAGCACACACACTCTGCACAGATCCCTTGCACACCACCACATCCTCCATACACACCACAGCAAACACACATGCACCACACACACAACCCACACACCTGACATGCACCACACACACCAACCCAGACACCTGACACCCCCCGCGGTGCTTCTATCTGAGACCTGGCCCAGTATGTCCCTCACTGGCCTCTCCGTAGCACATCCTAATGCACTTCTCTTAGTGCCTTGTCTCACAGTGTTCTCGATACGCCTTGTTTTGTGGTAAAATCGCTGAGGCTCCCGTGCTGGTCCCTGTGCTGCCTGAGGTGTCTGCCTGGCTTCCTGGCACAGCAGCCCCTGTACCGGCGCATGTAGGGTGCGCCTCCTGCCTGCCCCGCCTGCCCTGCCCTCCAGCACCCCTGCCCACAGCCACCACCCCAAGCCCTCCTCCTCTCCTCACCCCTGCAGCCTTTGAGCTTTCTCTCTGCACTCTGAGCAGCGCCTTACCTGGCTTGCCAGGTGTCCCTCCCTGCCCAGCTGTCCTCATCCATCTACTGTGTCTTTTTCCAAGAGCACACACAGGCCACTGGCTATGGCTTCGCTTTAGGACCCTGTACTCCTCAGCCCCCTGGGGGCCAACAGCCTCCCTGCCCCTGCCGACCACCTGGCTGGCATCACGATGTCACTTCAGGTGGCCGCTGCACAGGAGGAGGCAGCCTCCCCAGCTCACCCGAGAAGCAGGTGAGGCTACCCTGATGCCATCCTCCCACACACCTGCACCCACAGGGTCCCCACGAGGGGCAGGCTGTTGGCAAGGCACTTGCACCCAGGCTGGGGCTGTCCTTCCCTACAGACATGGGCCCACACAGCCTGCCTGAGGGCCTTTCTGAGTGGGGGGCTTCTCTAGACCCGACCTAGGGGAAGGGCCAGCGGTTCATCTGACAGAATCCCCTGACGACTCCTTTCAGGTACAACGGCAGGGCTTGGCCTGGCTCACAGGGACCTTGTCTGAGTAGCCAGAGGTATTCCTCTGGGAAGAATAAAACCTGGAGTGGGGGCCAGCTGAGCAGACCCTGAGGACAAGGGCTCCTCCAGGACAAGGAGGAGCTGGAGGAAACCCCCTCCCAGAGACGCAGCTGTCTGCTTAGACGCAGCAAGACCCACTAAGTTCCTCCCTCACCACATGCAGAGAAGCTAGGCAGACCGTCACCTGGCAGCAACGGCACTGCGCCTGTCCCGTCTCACTGCACAAGAGTCAACTGTGGGCTGCTCTGTTTTCGTCGGCGTTTCTAAGGTTGGAGGAGGCTGAACTTGGTCTGTCTCCTCACCTGCCCAGGGCTGGCTGACCCTTGCCCTCTGCCCCATGATATGCCTACCTGGCTCTCTTAAGGAAGTGAACAAACTCCTTGGGTAGTGCAGACATTAACTCTGGTATCGCTGTTGCAAACTTCTCTTTTCCTTTGTGATGTTTTTCTGATATACAGAAATTCTTAGGTTTTACAAACCTAGATTTACTGGCTTTCTTTCCACTGCACTGACTTCCCAAACGTTAACTGGAGGGGATCTGAAACCCACAGTGCAGGGTCTGCAGCGCATCACCTGCCTCTGTAGACAAACTTCATGGGCTCCACGGCCAGAGCGGTGGCCACGACGTCATCTGCGTTGTGTCGGCGGACTCCCACGACCATCAGCCCGTCGAGCTTGCCCACGACGAAGACCAGGTTGTCCTAGGGAGGGGTGTGGTCAGCCCCACCTAAACCCAGTGCCTCTCAACATAGGGTGCAGAGCGCTGCAGCACCCTCAGGAACTAAGGCAAGCAATGGCTGTAGGTGAGGGCTACAGGTGAGGGCGACGGGTGAGGGAAGCTGCTGGGAGGTGTGGCGGCCTGGGGGTAAGCCAGGCTCCGAGGGCTTCAGGTCGTGGGTGAAACCCCGCAAAGGACACTGGAAGCCACTGGCTGAGCGTGGCACCTGATACCCTGGGCTGACCATCCTGCCACAGGCACTGGGCCCCACAAGGCGCAGGCCGAGCAGCACGCCGGCCTCTAGAGACCCACCAGCTGACAGTGGCACTCCCCTCCCCAAGCAACAACACCTTCATGTCTCCTGGGAGCGGGAGTGGGTCCACACCCTGCTGAGAACTGTGGGGTCAGACGTCAAAGCAAATCTAAATACTTCAGACACCCAAAGTGGTAAAGAGCAGCATCGCGCCCATGCACCTGGCGCCCTGGCCCACCTCCAGCCACCCCCAGGCTGCGTATGGTCTGCAGGTTGGTCTCACAGGGGCGTGGACAGCCCTGCACACAGATAACGCCACATGTAGGCACGGTCAGCATGACCAACTGGGGCACACAGAACTCAGGTGAAGTGTCCCTTGCCCCCACCTGGCCCACCCCAACTGCCATCCTGGTTCAAGAGGACATACTCACAGGCCCAATGAAGCCCAGCAGGCCTGTCCTGGTGAAAGGCCTCTCAGAGACAGGGGCTCCTCCTACTGTGACAGGGACAGTCTGTACAGAGCAGGAGACATCAGGCTGTAGACTGGTGGGCAGGTGAGACCCCCCCACCCTCCATAACACAGAGCTGTGAAAGTGGAGTGAGAGACCGCAAGGCTGTGGCTTGGACTCCCAAGGTCCCTGGCCTCCTGCCCTGTTTTATGGGTCGGACTCCTCCCTTGCCTGAACGGTTCCTGAAGCAGGGCTCAGGCGGCCCTCACGTCTACGTCTGCCCGGTGCCTGGCTATACCTGGCTGGCCTCACCAGACTTAGTATGAGCAATGAGTGTCGTAAAGAGGCAAACTCAGCAGAGGCCTCTCTAGGCCTTCCTGCTGGCCAGGCTGTCCCAGCCTCCCCTGTTCAAGGTAGAGTGCACCTACAGCAGCAATCGCAGCCTCCGGTACCCTGCACCCAGGGCCCCATCAACACCAGTGGGGTCTTGACTTCAGCACAAAGACCAGGAAAAGGCACAAACCTCAAACACACTTTTTGTGATTCCAGGTAATCCGTAGTATGCTGTTCCAGTTGCACTGGAACTAACACAGATCTCTCCAACTTCATCAGTCTTGCAAAGATACGGGGTACCTTCAACCTTCACAACACACACACTAGCTAAAAAGAGAAAGACATTCAAGGCCATGAGTAAAGAGTTTATGTAAGCGGATCACCCTCAAAGCCCTACTTGCTGCTGCCATATTTGAAGTTACGGAAACATGACAGAAACCACAAGTTCTTGTAAGACTTATGACATAAATGTGTACAGACACACTCCACCTAGTTATTAAGTCTTCCCATGTCACATGACACTAGTTACAGGCAGTAGAGGGCCAGGATGAGGTCTGCGGTGAGTGCCTGCCGAGCATGCCTGAGGCCCTGGGCTGTGTTCCCTGTGCCACAAAAACAGAAGGCAGAGGAAGGGCAGTGTGAGGTGACTTCAGAGCACAGCAGGTCGCTAATATAATAAGCCCTGTCAATAGGACTGGCCTCTCGGGTGACAGAAGCTGGAGGCACAGCCACAGTGCAGGAGGTGCCTGTGTGGATCACCAGCCTGGGGTGCAGCTCCAAGGCAACAGGCTCAGACATGCACAGAGACACACATTGCCACAAGCCACTTCATACGACAGTGGACACGGACACTGTGGGGGCCACACAGTGGGAGGCCACGGAACTGCCAGAACAAGAGTCACTGGGACTGTTCACGTTGGCCGGTCCACACACAGGGGCACAGCCAGGGCCCACAGAGGGGCCCAGAAAGTAGAGTAATGCCTAGGGGAGTACTGCGCACACAACACCTGGGAGAGCACCATACACACAACACTTGAGGGGGCATGTGCACTCACACCTGGGGGGCACTGTGCATACTCACACGTGGCAGGGGGTGATGTGCACACAACACTTAGGGGAGCACTGTGCACACCACACCTGGGAGGGGAATGTGCACACCACACCTGGGGGCACTGTGCATTCACCCCTGGTCAGGTGTTGTCCATGACTCTCCACTGGAGCTCCCAGCACTGCACCTGAGAAGCCCAAGTCTGTGCAGACAGGCTGCAGGGAGGGCTGCAGCCAGGCCAGGATGCCAGGTAGCCTGCACGTCCTGTGACCTGACACAGGCAGACAGCACGGGGACAGGGGTGACTGGATGCCTCTAGACATCACCAAAAGAGCAAGATAGCTGCCTCTGGGCCCCAGTAGGCTGTCACAGAGGTGGCAACCTCAGAGCCAGGGACTCGCCGAGGGCCTCCAGGGCCAGGCTCTACGCTGCTTCCTCAGTGAGACTGCTCCCTGGACATGCTGCTCGCCTTCCTGCTTGCTGCACTGCCACGGCTGTGACCCCAACATTCCCGTGGCCTCTGGCCCACAGGCCAACTCTGTGGGAGGGCACGTGGGCCTCTCTGGAAGCCACAGGAACTTCTGGGATACCTCCTCACCAGCCTCCTCTCACAAGTGCCCCTCGGGAATCTCGACAGCAAGTCACTGGCCAGCGCAACCTCCTCCAAGCCAGGAGGCATGAAGCTCGGGCCAGCACTGAGCACCACAGCATGACCACAGGTCAACTTCACTGGCCACCAGCACGGCTGTGTTTCACCTCGTCCCCCAACTTAGCAGAAAGGGAGGGAGAGGTCGAAAAGCACTGTACAGATGGAAAGCAGTTCTGAGCATCCTAGATGTGGACATGCTTCCAGAGCACCACCCAGGCAGCCTGTGTCGGCTGTAGCAGGCGGCTGCTCTGGTGGCCTTACCTCCAGGCATCACCTGGCCCACGTCCTGGACAGTGAGGACAGACAGCTTCTCCTCAGTGTCAACTCTGACCACGCCGTAGCTCAGGCCATGCATGGACAGCACAGCTTTCCTTGGAGGAGGTCCCCCCAGGTCAGGCGGCCTGGAAATAAGAGCATCAGCAGGCTGGCTCAGGGATGGCACCCACCTGGCCAGCAGCCCCAGACCACAGCAAAGCAGCTGCTCGGTACCAGGGACCATCACACTGTTTCAAAACTCCTGGGACAGTGAGCCCTGATGCGCCTCCATCCCAGAGAAATGGCACCGTGACCTCCCAGGGAGGACATAAAGGTGTCTCAGGGGGCTGGGGCTGTAGCTCAGTGGTAAAGTGCTTGCCTAGCATGTGTGAGGCCCTGGGTTCGATCCTCAGCAACACGTATAAATACGCAAATAGATTAATTAAATAAAGGTCTACTGACAATTAAAAAAAAAAAAAGGTGACGCGGCTTCCTCGTGGGTGATCTCAGGATGCTTGCTGGAGTCGCTCATAGAGGCTGAGGCCATATGCATGAGGGCGCTTGAGGGGGCCAAGAAGAGCCACGAGGTGGCCTGAACCTGCATACTGCAGAGCCGCCGCCCTCTCCCCACACAGCACAGAGGCTGAGCAGAGCGGCCCACAGCCTGCCCACGGGAGCACCAGGAGACCCCAGCCACTGAGAGCCACCTGAGGAACCCAGCACAGCACTTGCTCAGGGAGGAAAGACGACAAGCTCAAGAGAAACAGGTCTCCCAGAACAAAGGAACGAGGGGATCCAGTGTGAAGGGCAAAGGCACTTCTTTTTTCTTTTTTTAATCATTTATTTATTCTAGTTTGTTATATATGAGGGCAGAATGCAGTTCACTTCACATGGCACACCCAGAGCACGATTTTCCAAGTCTCTGGTTGTACACAGAGTATTTTCACACCATTCGTGTCTTCATACGTGGACTTGGGGTAAGGATGTCTGACTCCCTCCACCGTCTTTCCTACCCCCACGCCCCCTCCCATCCCGTCCGTTCCCTTTGCCCAATCTAGAGTCCCTCCGTTCCTCCCATGCCCCCCCATCGCCATTACGAGTCAGCATCCTCATATCAAAGAAAACACTCGGCCTTGGGTTTTGGGGGTTTGGCTTCTTCACTTAGCCTGATACTCTCCAACTCACCCATTTACCTGCAAGTGCCATGATTTTATTCTTTTAACGCTGAGCAATGTTCCACTGTGTTTATATACCAACAGAAACAAGTCACCCCAGAACAAAGGAATGAGGGATGATTCAATGTGAAGGGCAAAGGGGTTTCTAATGCTACCTTAGGACGCAGGCTGCTCCACAGGCGGTATCTGTGAGCACCTGTGCCTGCACTGAGGTAATTCTGCAAGGACAGTGCTGGAGCAGGAAGCTAATGAAGACCCTCAGCTGTGGGTAACGGCCTGCAGCCCAAGGAGCTGCTGGGCAGGTTGGGCATGAGAGGAGGAGCAAAGTGGCATGTGCACGGGACACAGGAGGAGCCCAGAGCCAGGAGCTCAGGTGTCTGTGGCCTCCCAGCACCATTGACCATGCTGCCACAGACCACCATGGCAACAACCAGGTGGTGGAGGGACCTATGAGGGTCAGGGGCTGGCACCTCTCCAGGCCCATCCTTGGCCTGTTGCGAACAAGGGACACAGCTCATCAGAAGTATGTTCACTGAGGCCAAGGATGCGATGGCAAGACTGCCTGGGGAGGAAGCACTTAGGAAAGCACATGCCCGACGCCGCAGGGTCCCACACAGATGAGGGAGCCACCCCCCTACGCCCAGTATATGTCTGGGCTGCAAGGGGCTGGGCCCGAGCGGCACTGCTGCACAGCAGCCTGGAACCCTGAGGTGCCAGGACGTCAGGACAGACCCCTACTGTGGAAGGTTTCGGGATGGGCTTACCTGCGGATGGCGACCGTCAGGGCCTCAGGAGAACTGGCACAGGGGCAGATGGCCTCTGGCCTCAAGCCTCGGGACTGGAAGACGTTGAGGAAGGCATCGCAGGAGGATATGGACCCTGGGGAGCAATGGCACGACGTGAAGGCACCAGGGGATGGTAAGACTCTAGGCCACAGGCCTGGCAGATGCACCTGCCAGCCAGGTCCCCCTGAGCACACAGCCCCGCTGGGAAAGGTCACCACCACAACTCAGGGCAGCCTGCCTGCAAGGTGGGCTGTGTGCAGGGGGCACATGAAACACTTCCAGTTGTAGCAAGTCAGAGGCTTTCCCCAGCCTCTTGCTCCTTAGAGGCTTTGCCCTCCCTGTCTTCTCATGGACAGTGGTGGACGGTCCTTGTGCTTCATGTCCTGGACCAACAGAGTCGGCTGAGGGATGCCTGTGGCCCAAACATTCTGCCGCACCAAGACCATGCCGGGCACTGATGGCCCGTGGTGTGGGCGCACCCAGCTCCTGGAGGAGCCTGAGCTGTGCAGTCTGCGTGCTGGCAGCAAGACTACCATTGTGCCCTAGCCCTTGGCTTTTCCTCTTCTTGGGAGGGTCCTGTCACAGCCAGGGATGGCAGGCCTTACGAGTGGGTGCTGGCGATGTGTGATGTCAGCTCCTGCCTGCTCAGGGCTTGAGTCAGCACGGCCTTGTGACCACCCACGGATTCACTCAAACCTCTTCTATCTCAGGGGTGCACAGAAAGGCAGGGCCACCCACAGGGCCCTCAGCCTTCACACTCTGCAGAGGAAAGAGGATGACCACATATTGTTCAGCACCATAAGGGAGGAGGGGACATCAAGAGGGACCAGAGAGTGGAAGACACATGGGAGCCCAGATAGCTAGTGGTAGGGCAGGGCTGTCAAGAGGAGGTAGCCCTGGAAGGAGTGGTGAGCTCTGACTTGGTTTCAAGGACCAAGGTGCCAACATGGCCTCAGGCAGCAGGACTGCTAATGGCAGGCTGGGAAGGAGGAGGTAGCCAGACAAGAGCAGCACCCCAGGACTAAGGCAGGCCCCATTCAGCTCCAGGGTGAACCAAGGAAATGAGAGGGTTTGGGGTGCTGTGTGCCCCACCTGCTCTCTCAAGGCAGGGGACTCGGAGACCTTGGCTGATACAAGTTCAGTCAACAAGAAACTTCTGCCACCTGGTCAGCAGGCACAGGCCACACGACAGCCCTGCTCCGCAAGGGCCGCCTGAGCCTGCTCCAGAGTCCCCGGCAGCCTCTGCAGTCCACCAGTGTGCACAGGAAGGTCCGAGGGCTCGGGCCACAGCCTCAGGATCTCCATCTGGGGCCACGTGGGGCGGGACAGGCCTGCACGCAGGAAGAAGAGCCACCCCAGCTGGAGAAGCTGGGCCAGGAGCCAGAGCAGTGGGGACCAGGCCAAGGAAGAGAGGACCCCGTCGCCTGCACAATCTGGTGCTCTCTTAAGAAAGACGACACGACAATCCCAGAGACTCTCGAGGTCAAAGCCAGCCTCAGCAAAAGCCAGGCGCCAAGCAACTCAGTGAGAGCCTGTCTCTAAATAAAATACAAAACAGGGCTGGGTGTGGCTCAGTGGTCAAGTGCCCCTGAGTTCCATCCCCAGTACCAAAAAAAAAAAAAAAAAAAAGACGACATGTCAAGTTGCGTTCTGTGGATGGTCAAAACCGCTTTGAAAGTCAGCACCTTAACCAACAGGCACGAGACATGCAGTGCAGCAGCAGTAAGCACAGGTGCCAGGCACATCCTACGACATTTGTGTTTTACTGGACACTGACATGAAAGGGGCTTGATTTTGTTTCTCCACAGATTCTACTTCCAGAGGGTATCCAGACTCCCTGGAGAGCCCAGGTCTGCGGAAGGGGACACTGAGGGCTGGCCTACTCACATGGGTTGGCCCCGTCGGCCACGATCAGCATCCGCAGTGAGCTGAGGCTGACATCCCTCTGCCCTCGCTGAGCCAGCAGAGACCAGTGCATGTCGCGGGACTTCACCAGCGCAGCCCGGGCTAGAGAGAGAGAGAGCACGAGCTGCAGGGCACAGCCTCCTCCTCTGGCTCACCTCCTCCACCCATGCAGAGGCAGGCCCAGGGGGCTGGGGCCTGCGTCCAGTCCCTGTGCTGCCTGCAGCTTTCTCTCACAGCTGCCTGACCTGCCCACACCTTCTCCTCAGAAGTCAACAGATTCAGAGCCACCTCCACTTCACTGTGATCTGGAGCTCCACCTTGCTCTACACACACTGGCCTGTGTGGCCTCATACGTCTCTCCTGAGTTGCTAGCCCTGGTTGATGACAGCCCACTATCTGCACTGCCGTGCTGCCTGCCCTGCCAGGTTGGCCAGCCTCCGGGTACAGAGGAGAGGGAAGCCTGGGTAGGCTCTGACCCACCCCTTCCTGCAGGCTTCAGTTCCCTCAGTAAAGCTGGATGAATAGAGAGCTGTGGTCAGACACTGCTCGGAACATACCCCACAGCATACTTTGTCACCACAGGCAGGACAGGGCGACACAGTGCCCAGGAGAGTCTGGGCCTCGGGCATGCGGCTCTACCACGAACACAGGGGAAGTCCGAGCCGAGCCAGCAACCTGTGCCACGGCCTCCGCCATCCTGGGGGCACACTGACCACTGGGATCGGGGAAACAGGGCCCTGCTGGTAGCCCCATCTCACCACGAGTCATTCCACCTATCACAGCTTTGTCACTGGTCACTTCAAAAACCCTAAATTCAGATGAAGAGCATTCAGATACTAAGCTCAGTTGCTCCTTTCCAAATGGCTGCTGCCTTGCACAAGCTGACCTGCTCAGCCAAGGGCCACCTGCACCCATGGTCCTACTTTCTGGCTTTATTGTCTGTAATGTACAAACGCAGTTCAGAGATGTCCAAGAGGGTGGCGCGCAGCATGGTGCTGTACCTTTATAGGAGCACACTTTCTGGATCCAGGAGAGTGGGTTGGCTTTCATGAGCGCGTACGGGATGCTGACCACATGCATCCTGTTCATGACGCTCTGCAGGAAAAACAGACCCACTGGGTGAGCAGCACAGTCCTGCCAGAAGCCAACAGAACAGCGCATCCTCACCCCACTCCCTCAGGGCCCAGCACATCTCTTGGAACAAGACAGGACAGCCAACAGCACTCACCGTCAACACGCCGTGCCACAGACCAGCATCCCTCTTGAAGTCCAGCACGTTTGTTAGCGTTTCAGCTGAAAGCACACAAGGGGGTTAACAACCAGCAGCTGTGTTCCTTTTTCTCTCTTTTGGTACTGGGGATTGAACCAAAAGGCCAGGATCTCTCTTGCTTTATCTCTGGGCTACACCCCAGCCCTTTACATTTTTGAGACAGGTCCTTGCTAAGTTGCCCAGCCTGGCCTCACACTTGTGATGGCCATGCCTCAGCCTCCTGAGTTGCTGGATGACAGGTGTGCACCACACCTGTGCTGTGTGTGTGTGTTCTAGAGAAATTCCAAGATGCGTATACCACCAACACAACTGAGCTTAAGGACCAGAATGGCATCTTCAGACACAATGCACTAACCAACCAGTGATCGTGGTGGTCTGTCAAATTCCCGTTAACATACAGCTCTGAACTGAAGTAGAGAACCTTGCTGATCACAGATCTAAAGACAGGGAAAGTCAGATCCTGAAAAAGCTGCAGGACAGGTGGCCACCTGCTTCACCAGACACCCTGAGTGGACACTCCTCAGAATCAAGAGGTGAGGGGTAGGACTGACACAGACACCTGGCCTCTTATCACACAGATCCCCAGCTCTCCACCCAGAGGCCATAGTCCCATGCCCCCTCCTGAAGAGCTGGTGGCTTAAGCCGCCTTCCAGAAGCTACCTCTCATCTTATCCAGGGGAGGAACCCAGGCCAAGGCCTCTGGATGCCACCTCTCAGGGGGCAGAGGACAGACCCTGGGGTCCACAGGCCAGGGCTACCTAGGAGCTCAAAGCAGATGCTGGGAGAACCAGGGACAGGGGGGTCACCCTGAGTGCTGTGAAGCTCTGTTCTGAACCGTGATGCCTGCAGCAGCACCAGGTCATGTCACAGGTGGCACACAGTAGGCCAGCTCTGGGTCCCAAGAGGAAGAGACCCCTGGAAAACACCCAGAACCTCTCCCAAGTCTCCACTGAAGCTTGAGCTATGTCCACATGCTGCCCCTTGCTTGAAACACCTGTATTCTAGACATTTGAGCATGATATCTGATGTTACTTCCAGGTTTTATTCGAGCATTTACTATGAAAGAAAACTACCTGGGCCCACCTGGAAGGTCCTAAAGACATTTCTCACATTGGACCCTATAAATACCAGTTATCTATCCATACAAAACCTTGATTTAAAAATCAATTTACAGTATTTCTCTAGGCTAAATACCTGATATTCAACAGTAAAACTGGGAGCTGCCTGTCCTTTCCCAAGAGGTAACCTGTGATCACAAAGACCCACCCAAGGGTTCACCTGCAGGATAGCAGATGTGAGCTCTGCCCGTTTCAGAGGCAGCTCATCACAGACACACGACTCCCCCGTGTGCAGCCTCTAAGTCAATACTGTGCACTGGCCGAAATGGCCCTGAGGGGTCACCAGGTCTGCAACACGTCTGGTCCCATGTTGCCAGCACGCCTGCCCACGTGGCGGCTGGAGGAAAGGGCACAGGCCTCCAGGCTGGACGCGACACTGCAGGGACAATCTCAGGCAAGATGGGTGCTGAGGACTGCGTGGGGTGGAAGGGCTTCCATGCTGCCACGTGCGCCCTTACCTTCTGAGTACCCGCAGGCCTGGGTCAGAGCCCGGCACTGTGCCAGCAGGGACGTGTGGGACACCGTCACCCCCACGGTGCTGCCTTCTTTGCTGGTCTTATACTGAAAGGTTCCAAGGAGAGAGAGCGTCATGTGGCAATCCCGGAGACTGTGTGAGCAGGATGAAGGCTGACGGGGCACGGGGCAATGGCAGGGCTCCCCTCACTGGCCACCCTCCAGGAACCCAGCAGGTGCCCAAGACGGAACCTCAGGTCTGCACAAGGTCCTGCAGGACCTCTTTCCAGGACAGAGACAACAGCTAAGGGGAGCTTCGACCTGAGGTCATGACACATAGCAGCTAGCCCGTGGGGACACACGTCGGGGGCTCACCCACCTCGATGTAGGCAGTCCCAGCCCCGGTGTCCTGAGCCAGAGGGAGCCAGTCCTTGGGGGGTTTGGCCAAATGCTTCCCGTCGATCACCAGCCAGGCGAGGGGGGGCCAGCCTGTGACAGCAGACAGGAACACTGCGCTGGAGCTGGAGGGCCCTGCTCCCCACAACAGGAGCCTGCGTTCAACACGCATCCAACACACGGCCATTAGCCAAGTTTAGTCTCACTTCATTTTGCTTCATTTAATTTCTTTTTTTTTTTAGTTCTCGGCGGACACAACATCTTTGTTTGTATGTGGTGCTGAGATCAAACCCGGGCCGCACACATGCCAGGCGAGCGCGCTACTGCCTGAGCCACATCCCCAGCCCCCATTTTGCTTCATTTAAATAGGTAGATCTAGCCAGTGGCCACCACCGTGGACAGAAGGGGTCGAGACACTGAAGCAGACAAACACGGAGACTCACTGAGTGCACTTCCTGGAGCAGCGGGCCCAGCGGCACCGTGCTAGCTGAACCCACTCCTCACACCCTGGAGGCTCACCTTTGAAGGTCACCACCTCTCCCGTCTGTGACTTGGGCAGGCCCTTCTGACACGCATCTGTAGTTAGGGCCAGGGTGACACCACAGCTGCCCAGCAGAAACCCAACCTGCTGGCTGCCTGCATCCTGCAGAGGACAGGCAACAGAGGGCAAGTGGGCACCAGCAGAGCCACAGCACTGGCCATTAGTGCTCCAGCTCTCACAGAGAGAAGAGCTGTTTCCAACCTCAGGAAACTTCTAGAACAATTCAGTCCTATCACTGGCCAGTTATTATATTTTCAGGGAAATAGCACATAAAAATAAGAGAATCGTTTTTAAATTTAAAATGCATTTTTTAAATTTGTTTTGCAGTAAAATATAAGGTTCTGGATAAAGGGCTAAGAAGTTCACTCTTGCAAATGACATTTAAACTCATTTTAATAAGCTCTAAAGATAACAGCATTAAAATT
The DNA here is from genome assembly GCF_045843805.1 of Urocitellus parryii. Lineage (NCBI taxonomy): Eukaryota > Metazoa > Chordata > Mammalia > Rodentia > Sciuridae > Urocitellus > Urocitellus parryii. Next base: position 226,398,496 of record NC_135532.1, on the reverse strand, counting down.
TCTGTCGCATCATGATTAAAATTTACGAGCTGACTCGGGGAGGCTGGCCTTATCAGCATGAGCTAAGCCACAAGAAATCCCTGGCTGCAGCTCTCACCACCTGTGCACGTCCTGCTGCACGGCGTGCGCTTCTCTTCACCTAAGTTTAACCAATCTCTAGTTTCTTTCCTAGGAATCACTTTGTTCTAATACCTGATTATGGCTTCCTTTAGGACACTCTGGCTCCATGTGCAAGCCTCACCGTGGTACTCCTGACCAGGGCTGTGGCTCCCGTGCTCGCTCAAGGCTGCCTGAGTCAGGTGCAGGAATCGGACTTTCTAAAACACATGCCCAGTCTGCCCCCAAGTGGTGTTTTCTACAGTGAGATTCCCAATGTTTACATCTCACATGGTGGAGCATGCTCCCTGTGTCAAGATATCAGTGACAAGAAGAGAAACAAATGGGACCTTTTATCTTGTTTATTCAACACTAACTACCACCTGGTTTTGAGCAAAGGCCTAACAAAGCCTTGTAGAATCACGTTCTGTTCCCTGGAGGAGAGAATGCCCATTGCTCCTTCTGGGAAGTTCAACAGGTGACCAGGCAGCTGCCCCAGCAGGGCGGCAATCCCCACCTCAGCCTGGGGACAGACGGCACCTGACTTCATGCTGAAGTCTGGCCAGCTGGCCTGGGGCCACCTTCCTCAAGGCAGGGCACATACCAGCTCATGCCAGAGCTGAAGAGAAGCCAGGCCTGGCCCCCCCGTGCACCAAGTGCAGAACGCCCAGCCCAGGCTTGCTACCTTTCTTGTCAATGGCACTTCTATGGGGACCGGAACCAGCTCTGCCAGGAGACACCCATAAAACGCGACCATGAACATCACGGGGTCACTGTTGGGAAACACGAGCGCCACCTGCAACAGGACAAGGAAAACCTGAGGACTCCTTGGCAGGAGGATGTTCCAACGCAGGCTCCGACGGCAGACGAGGCTCAGACAACCCGCATTCTCACACTTTTCCAAACTTCAACTCGGGATTGGTTCACATGACTCTGAATGACTGGCTTGTGGGTTAGGGCCATCTTTACTCCTCAAGCCAAGGCTGTCCAGCTCTTGCTGGACAGGGCCTGTCCATGCTGACCACCACCTGAATCAAGTTATATCTAAAACAACAGTTTCCAAAGCCAACCGTCCTAACAGCGCGCTGTCACTGAGCAGTCTTCACTCAAGAGCTACCTGAAGGGACTCGGCAGGCCCCAGGGCACTGTCCTACTCCCACCTGGGCACCTGCTCCCACATGGGTACCCTCCCACTCCCACCTGGGCACCCTCCCACTCCCGCCTGGGCACCCTCCCGCTCCTACCTGGGCACCCTCCCACTCCTACCTGGGTACCCTCCAACTCCCGCCTGGGCACCTACTCCTGCTTGGGCACCTACTCATGCCCACCTTCCTGCTCCCACCTGGGCACCCTCCCACTCCCACCTAGATACCTACTCCTGCCTGGGCACCCTCCTGCTCCCACATGGGTACCCTCCCACTCCCACCTGGGCACCTACTTCTGCCTGGGCACCCTCCTGCTCCCACCTGAGCACCTCCTCCTGCCTAGGCACCCTCCTGCTCCTACCTGGACACCCTCCAACTCCCGCCTGGGCACCTACTCCTGCCTGGGCACCGTCCTGCTCCCATCTGGACACCTATTCCTGCCTGGGCACCTGCTCCCACCTGGGCACCCTCCCACTCCCACCTGGGCACCTGTTCCCACTTGTGCACATTCCCATTCCCACCCTGGCACTCTCTCGCTCCCACCTGGGCACCCTCCCACTCCCACCTGGGCACCTACGCCTGCCTGGGCACCCTCTCGCTCACACCTGGGCACCCTCCCACTCCCATCTAGACAGGGTGCTGCACCTGTGAATTACCAGCTCTCCCTCATTCACCTTGCATTTTAATTTGTATTAAAATGGTCTAAAATGACCACAATACCAATGAAAAACAGTAGCACCATGCCCTGTCCTTGGTCACCTACTAAAACAACACATTTAAAATATTCTAGATCTGTCCTTTGTTGTTCACTCTCATGCTTTTAAATACTGGGTTGACATTTCTACATTTTACATTTTAAAATATCCTGTTATTTTAGGGAAACATTTTGCATTCCTGCTTTCATCCCAGGTTTCTTTTTTTTTAAACTGTATCTACTCAAATTAGAAGCTACATATGGAAAAACATTTTCATAAGCCCCGTTTCTGCCATAGTAGGTCAGAACAGTCCTTAAACAGGCAGACTCAGACAGGGCCCCCGGGAAGATGGGCAGAACCCACTCTGGACCTAGGCTCTGCAAAGCTGCCAGCAAGTCCATTCGTGGGGAAGGATAGACTCTCCTTGAGGGCCGGTGTTAACAGCTGCCCAGAGATGTGACCCACACCCTGAGACAGATGGCTGTCAGGGAAACATCCTTCCAGAGAGTCTGTGGTGAAGGAGTGTCGTCACCATCTGTGAAGGGCGTCAGCCGGCAGCCTGTGGCCACCGATCTCCAACACTAACCTGCTGGCTGAGTGCACCTTTTTATTGCCTAAGGGCAACCATCTGCAAATCTTTGTCCTTGAAAGAAAATGAGCTGCAATCCCTAGGCTCAGGGAGTGGGGGGGGGGGGGGAGTCAGGGTCTTGCAGGCCGTCCTGAAGCCCCACACACACCTTGCCTGAACACAGCACCCCTAAGAGTGGTGCCACAAGGGTCTCCCTCCATCTGTTCCATGGATGCTGGCTGACAGCCCTAAGACACCCCATCTGATGAGCCAAGTTTTTGCCATTCAGGGTCCTGTTCCCAATAACCAGCCAGTCACGTGACCCCAAGCTTTACTCACCTCAGGGCACTGCATCCGACTCTGGCCTTGGTCCCCCTGCCAGGGCTGCAGCTTGGCTGTCCTGGGACCTCTGTGTGACTCTCCTGTGGGGACCCCCTCACTCACTGTCACACATCCCCTAGGAACTTGCCAGGAAAGGGGCTCCTGAGCCAGGTCTGAGTTCCGCACTGAATTTGCCAGGTGGAAACAGGTCCACCCCCTCTGAATGTCTGAGGCACCCTCCTCTGTCCTGCAGGGTTCTGCTGAGGAGTCCCGCACACTGTGACTGCTGGTGCTCCCCATGTGCATGGCTCTGAGGCGCCTTCTGCCCCGTGGTCACACGCTTTAGAGTGGTCAGCTGTGTTCACGAGGAACACGATGCTCTGTAGGGCCGGCGACTCACCCTGCATGCCTGCAATGTTCAGCTCTCACCCTCCTCTGCACTCCCAGGGCTAAGCTGGCATGGACCTCCTTCACCAAGTCTCTAATTCTGCCCCTTGGCTCCTCCTACTTTCCAACTCTTGGTCTTTTCTGCTGACATCCTTTTCTTGAATGCTAATTTCAGGAAGTCTGCTTCCGCGCCTGATTTTCTCCCTCGCTCCCCCTCTCCATCTTCAATGCCATCTGTCTTCTCCTTCACCCTCAGCCTCTCTCTGGAGTGAGGCAGAAGCTTCTGGCTGGCAAGTTAACATGCCACCTCACTGTGGGTGGCCTGTCACTGGGGTCTCCCCTCCCTGGTAAGCGTGCTGATTTCCAACATATACGCTGCTGTCCACACTGACCTTCCACAAGCCTGGGTCCTCAGGTCAACGCAGTCTGTCTGTGGCGGTGCCGTCCAAGAGAACCCTGTATGACTATGGAAAACACCTCCACTCTGCCCAGGACAGCAACCATCCCCCACACATCGCTGCTGAGCCCTGGATACATGGCTCCTGCAACTGAGGGACTGTGCTTTCGTTCAACTTGACGTTGGTTCATTTAAATTCAAACAACCATCTGGGCAGTGCAGGACTAGGGGGCTGGCTTCCAAGGCAGCCCTGTGGGGAGGAGATGACATAAAGCATCCAGGACTTCAGGGACAGGTCAATGTCAGCATGGACCCCTGCCCTGCAAAGTCAAGGCCTATCAACGCCAACACACATGAAGCCCAACATGAGCTGGAAGACCAGTGGGTGTGCGACAGGGAGGAGAGGAATGACCACTTGGCACTGCATCGCACACCAGTCCACATGGTATGTTTCCATGGCTGACTTTAAATCCCGCAGGTTAACACTCATTCTAACCAACCGACAGGACACAATTTCAACAGAACAAGCTGCTTAAGCCTGCTTTTGCTCAGTCCAATAAAGTTACATTCTAGTTACTTACTCTGTCTCCAGGTTTAAGTAGTGGTTCATTCTTACTAGTCAGTTTATTAAGTAGAGTATAAGCTAATTTTAAACTCCGACTCCAAAGTTTGCCTAAAATAAAATAAAAATACTAAGCAATGTAATATTTAAGGAGCCTAATAGTTAACATTTCAATGCAGCAATTGCAATACCCCATTAACAACATACCATTAGCTAAGACTGGAAATCCAGTTTCCAGGTGACAGCCACCCTACATAACGCTGCAACAAACATCAGTTTTCTCCCAAGAACAAGTTATACATTTATTTTTCTTAATGCAAACATAAAACAGGAGTTTATTATAGAACACTTAAAGTCTAGCAAAGCCAGCAAAACATGCCATGCTGTGCATGCATGATGCCGTACATGGGAGCACACATGCACATGTGCACGTCTGTGAGTTCTGGGAAGAGGCCACCACTCACATGCCCCCTCAGCCAACAGCGTTGAGTGTGACCCGTGACATCCACCGTCACCTCCTGTGGCCGCTACCTGTTTCCTGAAGGGCCAGAGCTTCCTGCAGTGGCTGGAGGGGCCCACGGCCAGGCACCACCTCTCCATCCCTCCTGGCTAGCAGCTACCTCACACAGTGCCCAACATGGGGAGCTGACAACAGCCTCACCCAGGAAGAAAGCGGGCTCAGCAGAAGGAGCATGGGAGACATTCATTCCCAACCCTGATACAGCCGCCATTCCTGAACAAAACACCCAGGCTGGGCCCTCGGGCTCGGTGGACACCATGGGTTGGACAGCCCGCCCTGTGGTCCGGTGTTCAGTCCCATAGCAGTGGTGCTGACCAAGCACCACCAAGTGACGGGAGTGGCCGTGGACCCCAAGACACCAGAAAGCAAACATTTAACTCAAAACACAGTGAGCCCACTTTAAAGTTAAGGTCAAGATGTCAACACTTATAGGGCTGGGGATGTGGCTCAAGCAGCAGCGTGCTCGCCTGGCATGCACGCGAGGGGCGCCGGGTTCGATCCTCAGCACCACATAAAAATAAAATAAAGATGTGTGTCCGCCGAGAACTAAAAAATAAATATTGAAAAATTCTCTCTCTCTTTAAAAAAAAAAGATGTCAACAGTTATAATAAACATCTCCAAACAGAAACCAATAAAAACTATGAAAAGAATAACATGTTGTGATCAAGTTAGTTCTACCCAGAAATGCAGAGGTTCATGGAAACGCAGCACCATTAACGGAACAATGATGACAGGTGGGAGAAAACCGATCATCACTCATGGCTTAAAAGTGATTTTAAATGTTTTTCAAAACCCTTCCTAAACTAGGTGTGAAAGGACACATACTTCCTTAATATGACGCTGGTCACCTTGAGCCCATGGGAATGCCCTAGCTGAGGGGACACTGGAGCCTTCCCTCTGGGGGCAGAAGGGAGGCCAGTGCAGCTGCCCCAGCCGTGAGCAGAATGCCTCAGCCAGATGGGGGAAGCAGCAGTGCGGAAGCACCTGGGGACAGACTATGCTTTTACAAGACTCTGGCGAGGCTGCCTGCGTGACAGTACACAGGATGATATTTATTCTTTAATGGTATTGGGGATTGCACACAGTGTTTTTCTGCCATTGTGCTGTGTCCCCAGATCTTTTTATTTTATACTTTATATTTTTAGGGACAGAGCCTCACTAAGTTGCTGAGGCCAGCTTTGAACCTGCAATCTTCCTGCCTGCCCAGCTACTGGGCAACCACGCCCAGCCCCACCGTGTCACCTGAATATGCTACAACAGTAAATTTTAAAACATAATGATACATTTACAATTAGATCAAAACACGCTCTCTAAATACATAAAACTCAAAGTGTCACAAGAATCCACAGAGTCTCCTGCAGAAAGTGTCCAGACGCGACTGAAATGGAAGACTCCAGACTGTGGAAGCACTGGTCCTCCCGGGGCCGGATCAAGGCAACTCAGCAGAAACCTGGCAGGGATGCTGAGGCACTTGGCAAGCTTCCTCTGAGATGACCTGGGATGCATGGGGTTGGCACAGCTGGGACACCCTTGGAGGAGAAGCAGGGAACATTCTCCATGAGGCTGAGTCTCATCATAAGGCCATGGGCACCAAGAAAGCATGGCCAAGGCTCACAGGTGCCATCAGCCAACAGAAGAAGAGAAGCTAAGAGAGGCTCACGGGCAGGACTCCTGGACAGAGGGCCCGGTGCTGCTACAGAGAGAGGGCCAGCTGCTGACCCTTCTCAGGACCTCTCCCATACGGGACACCGGGCAGGGACGTTCGCCATGTGAAGGGCAAAAAAGTGGGCACTTCCCCAGGTTCACAGAGCAACTCTGTGACCACAGTCCAGGGAAGAAGTCTTCCCAGAACACAGAAAGCAAGAAAGAAACCTTGAAGGCAAAGAAGGCGAGAGGCTGGAACTTCTGCCCACTGACCCACACACAGTGGCAAGGACGCTGGCAGCCTGCTGGGTGCAGAAGAGGTCCTGCAGACACCTGGGAAGCCATGCAGAGGACACGGGTACATGGCAGAGGGCAGAAGGCCCAACAACCGACCCCTCGGGAGGCCGTGTCAGAGCCATGGCCACACCACCAGTTCTCACAGCGCAGGTGGAGAGTGGGCCTGAGCACTCAGCACCCACCACAGCATGTGGGTGTGGCGGTGGGCAAGCTGAGGGACGTGGGCCCCGGTCCTCGCTCTTCCACCCCTAGGACCTGCCTGGGAAAGTGGCACCTGCTCACTGCCAGAGGGCCCACAGCAGCACCCACCAATAGCACCACTTCTAATGGCCACCGCTGGACGCCACCCGGGTGTCCACCAACAGCGTAACTGGTAAGTGGGTCCCGCTATGCTCTTTCCTCAACAGAAGCACGTTGACCACACCCACACGAGATCCTGTGGGTGATTCTAAAAGGCTGTGGATCAGACAGGAGGGGCACTGCGGAGTCACAGCTGCACAAAACAGAGACCCCTTGTCAGGGGCAGCCAGACAGCCAGAGTCAGACTCCAGATGGGAACCGAGTGGTGCGGCCCGACCCAGTCCTGCACCCTCAGGCCAGGCGCAGGGCCAGGGCCGTCAGCAGAGACTGGGGCCCCCAGAGCACAGCCAGGCCCCCTCGGGGGGGCGGCACCCACAGGCTGGGGTCACCAAGTCAGGGGAGAGATTCTAATCACACATTGAGAACAGGAACGAACCTGACGGAAGTGCTCAAGAATTCTGTACTCAGCAGTATAGATACATCACTGAGAGAAATTAAGGCAGCCTTTAAAAAGAGGGAGATATTCTAGTCATGGGCTAGAAGGTTCCAGAACTGTGATAATAGCAATTCTCTTTGAATCAAACCACAGACACTCAATGTAGTGCCCACCAATATCCCAGCAAGAACTCCTAGCAAAGTGACCACTGGTTTCTACTTTACTTGGAAATGCAAAGGGTCAACAACAGCACAGCCATCTTGAGGAACAGGCAGAGAGCTGGGATCCTACCACTGCACCTCAACAGGCACAGACACATCGACTGCAGGGAGGCCTTCCACTCATCAAAGCCACCATGAAAGGCCAGAAGGCAAGCCTCAGGCTGAGAAGAGACAGCCACAAAGCAGGTATCTGACAAAGAAGCCGCCACGCTGAGACTTGGAGGATCATGGACAGGGCCTTCAGTGCCGGCAGCCCCCAGCAAAGGCAGATCAGAACCTGACTCACAAGGCCAAGAGATGGAGCCCAAGGGGCTCTCCGTGCTGCTCTGGGAAGGAGTGCTGCTCCCACCCCTCTGGAAAAGCAGTGCAGGTCCCAAGGCCGCACGTCTCCTGGGAGCCCTGACCTTCAGCGCCCCCCCCAGGCTCTCACGCAGGACTGCAGAGGAGAGAAAAGAGTGTTCACAATGGCCTCTTGAACGGCAGTCCCAAGCTGGGACAACCACTGGGAGAGCAAGGACAGCTGTGGAACACACACTGAGCACGCAACACCCATCAATGAGCGTCAACACAGCTGCACACCGCATGGCGGAGACTCGCACGAGGCAAGCCATCAGACACCAAAGAGCAGCTTTCATCAAATCCTGCTTCTGGGCTGGGCTGTGGCTCAGTGGGAGGGCACTTGCCTGGCATGTGTGAGGCACTGGGTTCGAGCCTTAGCATCACATAAAAATAAATAGATGGACACAATGCCTTTATTTTATCTACAACTAAAAAAAAAAAAAATTAAAATAAATAAACAATAATGAATAAAATAAAATCCCGCTTCTATGAACATCTAGGCCACAGAGAGCCTGCAGCCTGAGTAGCTGGGGGACGGCTCCCCTCTGTATGGAGGACATCGGTGCTGGGAGGGCCGCGGAGGCCTGGACCTGGCCAGCTAAAGCTCACAAAAGAGCATTCACTCTGCCAAGGCACCAAGCTGTACCTGCACCGTCAGCTGTGTGACAGCAGATGTAGCGCGGAACCCAAACACGCCAAGCACAGAGGCGCTGCGTGGCTAAAGCTGTGCCAGCGCACCCAGTGCTCAGAACACAGTTGGCCGCACACACCCAGGCAGCACGGCAGGTGTGCTCCTCAGGCCCTGCTGCGATGTGGCGGGGCAGCAGGTGTGCGCAGGCTACACAGTAAGCACTGCGGCCCCCCACCCCCACCAGAGTGTGACCACCCTCCTGAGTACTTGCCATAGGTGAGGGTGTAGATGGCCTTCCCCGCTGTGTCCAGGGCAGTCAGGCAGGGAGCCTTGGGCTGCACTGTGCCCCATCGCTGAAGGGCAGCTAGCAGAGACGGTGGCCAGGGCACCCCTGTGGCCAGGGGCTCCCCTCTCAGCACCTCCACCTCCTCTCCCTCGGGCTTCGGCTGATTGGGATCTGGCTGCTGAACTGTAACCAGAGCCGGAGTTCAGACGTCAGCACTGTGGAGGCCCCACACTCACCGTCCAGTGTCTGCACCCCGTGACCAAGTCACCACTGTAAAAAGCCTGACACAAGTGGTTTAGACCTTCGTCATTACCACAGTCACATAAAGGAGAGTCAGTCCTAGATGGTGTGGCTTTCACCCTCCAGGAAAGTTCAGCCACAGACAGTGAAGGTGGCTCAGGAGGGTACATCTACTTGCACCTTTGGGATAACTGTGGCACCTGATGCCTGCCACCCCAGTGCAGCACTGCAGGTCCCAGAGCCTGGGAGGAGGTCTGAGCAACCGGCCCACCCAGGACCCAAGTGAACAGGACTTCAGGCCAGGAGCTGCCGGGACGGTCACCTCACTGATTTCCACCACCAATTCCCACTACTGATTTTCCTGTGGCCCCAAAGACCCCACTGTTAACAAGGACTGCTCTCCAAGGCCTGAGAAGCTCAGTGCTGTAAGCACACGGTGGAGCTCTGGACCTGTCTAAGCATGAAGTGATAAGCCAGGCCCCACACTGGCCTGCCACTGAGGGCAGGCAGGCCCAGGGGTCAGAACACACTCAACACCAACACTGGGTTTCATCTCTGTGCCCTTCTAAGGGCGTGGGCCTCTTTCTGCTTCTTCTTAGTTCTTCTTTTTTTAAAATGAATCTATATTCTTCTTTTGCAGTACTGGGGATTAAACTCAGAGGCACTCTACCACTGAGTTACATCCCCAGCCCTCTTTATTTTTTATTTTGAGACAGGGTATTCCAAGTTACTGAGGGTGGCCTCAAACTTGCAATCCTCCTGCCATAGCCTCCAGAGTCACTGGGATTATGGGCATGTGCGTATGTTCTTTGTTTTTAAATATATATTCCATTCATAAATGAGAGGTTAAAATTCTGAAAAGGAGTTAAACATGTGCTAAAAACTCAGTACTTTAGAACCATAAGAAGACAGTATTTCACATTTAGAGTTTAACTAAAAGTGTAAAGAAGAAACCTTAGCAGTGTTGTCCTAACCCTGGACTGGGCGTGGGGATTGCAAAGTCTCTCTAACCCTGACCATGTTCACCAGAGTCTGGGCACAAAGAGAAAGGGCGTGGCACAGGAACTCACGTCTGTGCACCACCACCTGTGCCTCCAGATGGCACACACACACAGGGCTCAGATCAGAGGACTCTACCTTCCAAAAGCTCCTCAAAATCGTCCACGAAGAACTCCTTCAGGGGAGGGCGCTTGGGCCTCTTCAGGGTGTTCAGAAGCTGCTGGATCTTGGAGGACACTCTGCTGTGCACAGGGACACCTGTCACAGGAAAAGCAGAGAGGGCCTGAGGCAAGACCTGTCACACACACACACGCCTAGCTGCAGGCCCAAGGACAAGCCTCTTGGAGGCACCAGAACTCACACAGCCAACAGATGATCTCCAGTCTGCAGGCCCAGCAGACTACGTTCTGGAATTGGCCAATTCACTCCATAAGCACTGACTGAATTATATGTACTAAATGCTAATCCTTGTAGCAGTTTTCAGCTGGTCCAGGGACCTGGGGTGCCTGAGGGCCTTTCAGGACACTGAGGCTAAGAACACGCCATGGTGATATAAAGGTGCCATTTGCTTTTCTTTCTCTCCTGTCGCATGCACCTGAAGTCATTGCCAGCCATGAAAGAGACCGTCAAAGCACGGAATGAGCCCTTCTTCTCCCTCAAGGTGGCTGTTTTGGAAATTACTTTTGCAGAAGTATGGTGATTCATCTCAACATGTAACGAGTTTATTGCTGTTTTAAGTGAAATAATAACTCTAATTTTAATTTCTATTAAGATAAATATCAAGACATATAACCCATGCAGGCTAAAAAGCTCCGTGGTGTTCTCAATCCTTCTTAAGAAACACTGTTCTGGTTTTCAAGATGGCAGAATAGAGGTCACTTTCCTGGCTGCTACGTGAAGTGAAACCGAGAAAGCAGACAGGTAGCTTCTCAGCAAGTAAGGTATTGGAAACCTTCAGGGACACTGTAAGTCTACAGGATAAAAACTCTACTGCCAATAAGTTAAAAAAAAAAAAACATAAAAAAATAAAGATACTGTGTCCATCTACAACTAAAAAATACATTAAAAAACAACAGGGGGGCTGGGGCTAGAGCTCAGTGGTAGAGCACTTGCCTCACACATGACACATGCAAGGCACTGGGTTCAATTCTGAGCCCAAATAAAAATAAAGATATTGAGTCCATCTACAACTAAAAAATAAATTAAAAAAAGAAAAACTCTACTCCTCATGTCTCTACAATTAGATGGGTAGACACACAAACAACATGAAAAGGCAAGGGGTCAATCATCGCAAACAGACCAAGGTACTCCAATAACAGAATCCAACAACACCAGAGTGGAAGAAATATCCAAGAAAGAGTTTATAATGTACATAGTTAAAACAATGTGTGAAGTAAAAGCCAGTCTAAGGAGTGAAATCAGAAAGAAAATACAGGAAGTGAAATATCACTTCAATAAAGAGAGATTCTGGAAAAAGAAAAGCCTACAAATCTTTCAAATGAAGGAAATCAATAAATCAAATTAAAATTTCAATTGAAAGCATCACCAACAGACTAGACCACTTAGAGTTTCAGGCAATGAAGGCAAAATAAATAATCTTGAAAACAAAGTTAAACATGGAGAAAAGATGTTAAGAGACCACAAACAGAACTTGTAAGAAATGTGGGATAACCTGAAAAGACTATATTTAAGATTTATTGGGAGAGATGAAGATTCAGAGATACAAACAAAAGGAATGCACAATCTTTTCAATGAAATAATATCAGAAAATTTCCCAAACCTAAAGAATAAAATGGAAAATCAAATGCAGGAAGCTTACAGGACCAAAAATATACAAAACTGCAACAGATCCACACCAAGGCACATTATTATGAAAATGCTCAACACAGAGAATCAGGATAGAATTTTAAAGAACGCCAGAGAAAAATGACAGGTAAGATGTGGCAGGATGACGGTATGTATTTTCTTCTCAGTAGCTACGGATCCTTCTCTAAAATAGACCACATCTCAGGCCACAAAGCAACTCTTAGCAAATATAAAAAAAATAGATATACTTTGCATCCTATCAGATCACAACAGAATGAATTTAGAAATCAAGAATGAAATTAAAAATAGAGGGGCCGGGGTTGTGGCTCAGTGATGGAGAGTTTGCCTAGCATGCATGAAGCACTGGGTTCGATCCCTGGCACCATATAATAAAAACAAATAAAATAAAGATATTGTGTCTATCTATAATAAAAAAGTTCAAAAAAATAGAAGCTACTTTAATACCCAGAGACTAAATAATATGCTATTGAATGAACAATGGATAGCAGAAGAAATCTGGGATAAAAAAAAAATACTGAGAAGTAAATGAGAATACTGAAACAACATATCAAGAACTCTGGGACACTATGAAGGCAGTGCACTGAGCTCACTTATTATTAAAAGTATAGAAAGTCAACAAATAAATAACCTATCATTACATCTCAAAGTCCTAGAACAAGAAGAATGAATCAACACCAAAACCAGAAGACAGGAAATAAAACCAGAGCTGAAATCAATAAAATTGAAACAAAAGAAATAATCCCCAAAAATCGACAAAACAAAATGTTGGTTCTTTGAAAAACAAATCAATAAAATAAAATTAATAAACCCTTAGCCGAGCTAACAAAGAAAACTCAAATTACTAAAATTCACAATGAAAAAGGAAATATCACAACACAAACTACTAAAATACAGATGATAACCAAACCTACTTTGAAAATTCCTACTCTGATACAATAGATAACCTTGAAAACATCTACAAATTTCTAGAGACATATGACCTAACCAAATTGAATCAGGAGGACATAGAAAGTTTAAACAGATCAATTTCAAGCAATGAAATTAAAGATGCTATCAAAAGCCAAGGAAGAGAAGCCCAGGACCAGACAGAGATTCTCAGCTGAGCTCTACCAGACCTTCACAGAAAACTGACACCGATCCTCCTCAAATGATCAAGGGGCCATAAATAGTCACTGGAGAGGAGACAGCCTCTTCAACAAACGGTGCTGGGAAAACTGGAAACCCACATGTAATAAAGTGAAATTAAGCCCCTCGCTCTCACCACGCACAACACTCAACTCAAAGTGGATCGAGGACTCAGGCATTAGACTGGAGACCCTGTGCCTACTAGAAGAAAATGTAAGCCCAACTTCCCAAAATGTCGGCTTAGGAACCGAATCTGTCAACAAGACTCCTAAAGCTCAGAGAAGTAAAACCAAGAATCAATAAATGGGATAGTATCAAACTAAAAAGCTCCTTCACAGCAAAGGAGACAACCAAGACAGTGAAGAAAGAGCCCGCGGAATGGGAGAAAATCCTTGCCACCTGCACCCCAGAAAGAGCATTAGTCTTCAGGATATATATATAAAAACCCTCAAAAAACTCAACTTCAAAAAAAACAAATAACCCAATCGATAAAGGGGCAAAGGCACTGAACAGACACTTCACAGAAGAAATACGGATGGTCAACAAACATGAAAAAATGTCCAACATCTCTAACAACTGGAGAAATGCAAATTAAAACCACACTGAGATTCCATCTCACCCCAGTCAGGATGGCAACAATCAAGAATACAAGTAACAATCAATGTGGTGAGGATGTGGGGAACATGGTTCACTCATACATTGCTGTTGGCACTGCAAATTGGTGCAACCACTCTGGAAAGCAGTATGGAGAGTCCTCAGAAAACTTGGAATGGAACCACCATTTGACCCAGTTATCCCACTCCTCGGTACATACCCAAAGGACTTAAAATCAGCACACTGCAGTGACACAACCACATCAATGTTCACAGCAGCTCAATTCACAATAGCTAAGCTATGGAACCAACCCAGGTGCCCTTCAACAGATGAATGGATAAAGAACATGTGGCACATATACACAATGGAATATTACTCAACCACAAAAGAGAATGAAATCATGGCATTTGCCAGTAAATGATGGAACTGGAGACAATCATGCTAAGTGAAATAAGCCAGTCCTCAAAAACCAAAGGCCGATTGTTCTCTCTGACGCGCAGCTGCCAACACGTAATAAGGGGTGGGGCGGGGAAGAATAGAAGTTCATTGGATTAGACAAAGGGGAATGAAGGGAAGGAAGGAGGGATGGGAATAGGAAAGACAGAGGAATGAACTGGACGTAACTTTCCTACGTCACATATGGATAAATGACCAGTGTGACTCCACATCACGTTCAACCACAAGAATGGAAGGGATAACAGGTGTGTGCCACCAACTTGGCTTTTCCTGTTCATTTTTAAAAATGATTTTTATATTAGAAATATTAGATCTTCATCCATCACTATGTAACAAATATTTTGGACAAAGTTATCAAAAATTTTTGAGCTTTCTTTATTGTATTATTTTACCATTAAAAAAAAAAAGAAGGTCTAGGGTCATAGCTCAGCAGCAGAATGTTTGCCTAGCATGCATGAGACACTGGGTTTGATCCTCATCACCACACAAAAATAAACAAATAAAATAAAGGCATCTTGTCCATCTACAACTATTATAAAAACTTTAAAAAAAAAAGAAAAAATGCAACAGAATAAGTATTATTTTCGAGTGGAATACTCAACTAACAGACTGTGTGCTGGGTCGTTCACAAGTTTAATAAACTTAAAAGGGGTTAAATATGCAGGAGAAACACATCTGAACAATGCACCTGGAAATAAGTTGAGACCAACAAACATCTAAACACAGCAGGGCAGGAGAGAGGCAGAGGAGAAAGGTCCAGGAAAGACCCAGAGCAGAGCTCGGAGGCAGGAGCACTGGACCAGCAGGGCCAGCCCCAGGGCAGCAGTCGCAGGGCAACCCTAGGGAGCCTGGGGAAAGGGACCAGGACACCGAAGGCAAACCCACTGCCGAGCAGACCACGGTGGACACAACCAGGTGGAAGAACCCAGCACCCAGCTGGGTGAGCCCCCAGGGAGCAGGGGGCATCCATGGGTGGAGGCACCCTATTGCACAGTCCTGGGCCTGCCAGGCAAGGAAGAATAAAAGACCCCAGAGAATCCTGGAGCCCGCATGGGAACATACACACACACACACACACACACACACACACACAGTTAGAACAATCTGAATTCAACAAAGTGGCAAGACACAGCCATTACACACACACACACACACACACACATACACACTTAGAACAATCTGAATTCAACAAAGTGGCAAGACACAGCCATCACACACACACACACACACACACACATACACACTTAGAATAATCTGAATTCAACAAAGTGGCAAGACACAGCCATTCCCACACACACACACACACACTCAAAAAAAAAATCAGTCGCTTACCTGTGTACTAACAATGAATAATCTGAAAAGAAATTACAAAAACAATTTACAACAGAATCAAAAAGAATTCAGCATGGAGGCAAAAGAGTTCTACAATGAAAACACTGCTGAAGAAAAATTAAAGGCAACAAAAATAAATGCTCATGGGTAGTATGTTAACATTTTTAAATTAGAAATCCAATGTGATCCCTATAAAATCCCAAAGACCTCTTCTGCATAAATAGAAACACATGTCCTAAGAGTCACAGGAATCCTAAATAGTCAAAAACAGAGCTGGAAGACTCCCACACCTGATTCTAAGAGGAGCGGAGACTGTGCGTGGTACAACATGAAGACAGACCAGTGGGACAGAGCAGAGAGCTCACAAGCAGTGCCACACAGGAGCAGTGACCTCTGCCAAGGGTGCGAGAGCACTCCACGGAGAAAGGACAGTCTTTCCCACAAACACCACCAGATCTCCACGAGCAGACAGTGAAGGTCCCGGTCACAGCCTGAACACGAGCCATGACACCTTAGAGGACCTCCTGAGAGGAGAGCGTGCCACAGCCAGGCACAGGGTCCTGCAGTCCTCCTCAGCTCTACTCCAAAGACATCAGCAACACAAGAAAAAAGGGACAACTGAGACTTCACGAAAATGTTCAAATTTTGTATATCAAAAGACACGATCAATAATGCTAGTGACACAGGAGGCCAGGTAGAAGGGCAGAGGGATGGCAAGTTCTAGGCCAGCCTGGGTAACTAACCAACCAAGACCGTCGCAAAAAAATAAAAAGGGCTGGGATGTGGCTCAGTAGTGAGTCACCCCTGGGTTCAATGCCCAGTAATGAGAAAAGAAAAAGAAACTACAAAGATAGGCTAGAGAATGGAAGAAAATACTTGTGTGAATATTATACCTGATATGGAATTAACACCTAGAAAATATGGCAAAAGTAAAAAAAAATTTTAGAAAAGCACAAATAATCTGAATGGGGGGGGGGAGTGTTGGGGCTGGGGGTGGTAGAGTCTTGCCTCACATGTGTGAACCACTGGGTTTGATTCTCAGTACCACATAAAAATGAATAAATAAAATAATGATTTTGTGTCCATCAACAACTAAAAAAAAAACTTAAAAACACAAAACCAAACCAACCTTTAAGAGACATTTCTCCAAAAAAAAAAAAGGTCTTCAAATGTCCAAGCAGCACATGAAGATGCCCAGATCAAGCAGAAGCACCTCGCACCTTCAGGACGGGTACTACCAGAGAACCTGCTGGGGATGCATGAAGACCCAGAGCTCTGCGCACCCCAGGGTGCAGGTGAAGAGCAGCAGCAGGCAGGTCCCCCAACACTGAAAGCATCATTGCCCACCCATCCAGGTCCTGCACCCAGGCTCCCACCTACAGACAGAGGCCCAGAGAGCCCAACAAGGTCACCCACCCACCCAGGTCCTGCACCCAGGCTCCCACCTACAGACAGAGGCCCAGAGAGCCCAACAAGGTCACCCACCCACCCAGGTCCTGCACCCAGACTCCCACCTACAGACAGAGGCCCAGAGAGCCCAACAAGGTCACCCACCCACCCAGGTCCTGCACCCAGGCTCCCACCTACAGACAGAGGCCCAGAGAGCCCGAAGCAGGGTCTGGGTGAACACTGTCCATGGAGCTCTCCTGGCAGCAGGAACACGCGTCAGGAACAGAGTCTCGCTGTGGACACCAGCACAATGGTGCTGAGCCTGGAGGGCAGAGGTCCAGGATGTGCCACAACAAAGATGGGCCTCAGGACACCAGTCTATGAAGTTAGCCCCCTGCAAAAAGACCAGCGTGGTGCAAGTCCACCTAGCGAGCATATAGAAAGGAGAACGCTGGCCGCCAGGGCTGGGGAGGGGGAGTCAGTGCTCCACAGACAGAGCTTCCGTCTTTCCAGAGCAAGAGCTGTGGAGACAACGGTGCTGCTCAACACCACTGTGTGGACTCCACAGCTGGTTCTCAGAGTGGTTTGGACAGACACAGGGGTGGCTCTGTGCAGGTCACCTGCCCCCATGTGTGAGGCCCTGGTCTCCTCGCCCAGCACCACCAAAAAACAGAAGTCAAGGCGGCCAGGTACAGCGGCCCACACTGGCTATCCCAGTGACTCAGAAGGAAGAGATGGGAGCATGCAAGTTTGAGGCCAGCCTGGGCAATGTGGAGACTGTTTCAAGACAAAATGTTTTTAAAAATTTAAAAAAAAGGGCTGGGGATGCAGCTCAGAGGCAGAGCATCTCTGGGTTCAATCACCAGAAGTGAAAAAATTAAAAAGTGGTTAAGATACAAAATTTCATGTTCTACTTATTTCACTGCAAGAAAAAAACTTTTTAAAAGTAGATCCATGCAATTGTCTATATTCAAAAACCATAAAAGAAAAAACATATGAGCATTTCATTAAATCAAAAAAATGATAAAAAACTTTCAGAAAATTAAAAAGGAATCTTGATCAACTTGTTGAAGGAATCTACAAAAATCTATAACCAAATGCTTTTCCATACTTGGCATTTCGATTAACATAGACTAGACACCAAAATACAGCAAGAAAAACAAATAAAAGGCATGTAGTTTAGAAAGAAAATACAATAATGTCTTTATTCATAAATAATAAGATCATGCATATAGAAAATCTTAAGGATTCTACCAGAAACTGCTATTAGAACTAATCTGAGACTAATATAAGGTCAACATGAAACATCAACGGTATTGCTAGAGTCTAACAAAAAGTAATTGGGAAAAATGTTAAATTTTTTTACAACTGCATTAAAACGTGTTTTGAAATAACAAAATATATGTGATACTGGGCTGGGGTTGTGGCTCAGTGATAGAGTGCCTGCCTGGCATGTGTGAGGCACTGGGTTTGATCCTCAGCACCACATAAAAGTAAATAAATAAAAATAAAGGTTTTATGTCCATCTACATCTAAGAAAAAAAATTTAAATATAGGCAATATCTATACACTGGAAGCTACCACACAACTGAAATATTCACTGACTGGAACACACGACACTGTCAAGATGCTGATTCCCAGAGCTGGGGACATAGCTCAGTCGGTAGAGGGCTTGCTTCACATGCACAAGGCCCTGGGTTCAATCCCCAGCACCACAGGGGAAAAAAAAAAAAAAAGATGCCAATTCCCCTTAAACTGGTGTAAGGATTTAAGGAAATATCAGCAAATAGCCCCACAGAAATTTTTGTGGAAACGATACACTGATTTTTTATATTTTAAAATACAAAAAAGCTGGAACAACTAAAACACTTCATAAATGAAAAGCACAGTTGGAGGACACAAGCTACACAACGTCTTGAATTTTCATAGCACCACGATAGTGGTGTGGCTTTCATAAATCACAGGAATCCCTTGGTGTCACAGGAATTGGTATGAGTTGGTGATCTTTATGATAAATGCATCAGGACAGCCAGACACCCAAAAACAAGAATGTGAACATTTTGATTCATACCTCTTACTTGTGCTAAAATTACCTCAAAATGAATGCAAAATTGAAAACTAAAAAGTCAATAGAGGGGAAAAGCTTTATGACCTTGTGTTAGGCAAAGACGCCTTAGATAAGGCACAAGAACACAATCTATAAAAGCAAAAATTAGTAAAAAAAAAAAAAAAAAAAAAAAAAAAAGCCAGAGACTGGGAAAAAATATAAATGATAAACCTGAATTTTGTATACAGAATATATAAAGAACTCCCAAAATTCAATTAAAAAAAACAAAAAACAAACTTTTTTAAGGCAAAAGTTTTAACACTTTTCCTAAAAAAAATACACAGATAGAAAATAAGCATATGGAAACATTTTTAACACACTGTCATCAGTGGTTACGGAAATGAAAATTAGAAATGTGGTGAAATTCCCCACATGCCCGCTGCTAGAGATGCAGAGGAAGGAGAATGGGACAAGCACTTTGGAAAACAGCTTGGCAATTTCTTAAAACGTCACACACACCCCTGGAGGTCACTCAGCCTGCCACTCTCCAAGAACCTGCACTCAAGAAGTGAGAACACACACGCACACGGCACCTTCACTGGAGGTAGAGACAGCTGTGGCGCACTCCGGGGACACACTGCTCGGGGACTGCCAGGGTCAGCTGGCACCATCACTGACAAGCAAGAGCCAGACGGTAGAGAGAGAGTAGATATTATCATTCAACTTACATAAAACTCCAGAAAACAAAACCAATCTATGGTGTCAGGGAGTAAATCAGAGGTTCCTGGGTGGTGGGGACACAAAGGGCAGCAGCTGGACATGAGAGTGCTGGACACACCCATAGCATTTGGACATCTTGAACTTCTAAAACTGCACACGCTGAAAGAGGGCAGTTCATTCTATGCTGATTTTTATCTCAATTAAGGTCTTAAAGGTTTTAAATGTAAAGAGTGATAAATCACATTAAAACGTGTTCAGTCAAGTACCCCTCTCTGCGTTGACTCAGCCTTTTTCTTTTGCACTATGAAGAAAATGAAAACCTCAACGTAAAGTGCCTTCCGTTAGGAGCACCGAAATAGCCAGGAGAGTCTGTGATCTGAGATCCTCTGTTTTCTCTGTGATTTCAGTTGGCACTTTGGGGAAAAAACTTGACATGACTTTTTAAAAAAAAAAAAATACTAGAAATAGTTTCAAAAAGAAATGGTCTGTGCGAGGGCCTTCTGAGAGCCGCTGGCAAACAGCACCAGGCTCTGGCCTCGGGTGCTGTGGAAGGAAGCGGCACTCACAGAGGCTGCCGAGACCTGCCCAGTCGATTCACACATGCACGCCCACAGCTGCACACGACCCACTGCAGGTCTCACTCCTCGACATCCAGCCCAAGTTGTGAGGTTTCCCCTCCTCTCTCCTTCTTTCCCATCTCACCAGCTTCACACCAAGCGATGTTTCTGTGGGAACAGTCTCACCCACACTCTCATGAGTGAGAGCTGATGGCTGGCTGGGCTGGCTGGGGAGCACAGGAAAGCTGGGCTCCACACTAGAGTGACTTCCTGTGCTTGTTCTTTCAGAAGGAGAAGATGCATGTGCTCACCATCTGCTGTTTCCAGGATGCTCCCGCCGTACCCCCGAGGAGCAGCCCTCACAGAAGCCACCTGGGGACGTTCACAGTGCGGACGGTCCACGAGGCCTGTGGTGACGTCAGGAGGGGCAGAGTGCAGATCTGCTTTTGAAATGAAGAGGAGGTGGCTGTTAGTTCTGAGGAGCACATACTGCTGATCAACCCACCGTCAGATGCTGCCCCCAGCCAAGCCCACATGGAGCCTGACTGACTCTGCTCCCAGCTGCCCACAGCACAAGACTCTGCGAGTGCCCAGATATCACGAGCAACAGTGGTGGAGGCTCAATTCTCAGAGGGATCCGGACCTCAAACCAAGACTACGGCACAGAGATAGGCACGCAGCAACTGGCCAGTGACCACTGCAACCTAATAGGAGTCAGAATTCTCCCTCGGGGGAGCCAGACAAACCTGAGCTCACGTGTCAAGACAGCATTTCACAATCTGTAACCACACATCTGTAACCTGTTAACCACCAAAAAGTATGCCAGAGTTACAAAGACCCCACCATCACAGGCCTCAAAGGATAAAACTAAAAAATGTCTGCCATGAGCTGGGCATGGTGGCACATGCCTGGGACCCCAACAACCTGAGAAGCCAAGGCAAGAGGACACAAGGCTCCAGCCCAGGAGGCGGGGCGAGATCCCATCTCAAAAATAAAATCACAAATGAAAAACAAGGCTGCAATACCATGTGACCCAAACAGCTGCTTAAAGTAAAAAGGGTCACTGTCACATTTAAAGACTAAGATGGGAAATACAAAATGCTTCAAGCACCCCATCCTTGCCTCTCACCCGCCCGCGTGTATCCCTCAGGGTGCACATGCCACCTCTGTGGAAGGAAAGGCACTGCACCGGAAGGACAACAGACACTGGCCTCCTGCAGCACCGAGCAGCAGACACTATTGCAGAGTCCAGGTCCGCTGACCAGGGCAGTGATGGCCTTGGGCTGGTCTCTAGTCAGTGGCTGACCAGGGCGGCGATGGCCTTGGCCTGGTCTCTGGTCAGTGGCTGTGCTGAGGGTGCTCTCCAGCATTCCAGCTCACTAGCGCTAACCTTCTGCCAGCTACCACTTCCTTATGAGGAAAGACCAGATGGGAGTTGTTTACATGACAGAAATTAGACAGCCAGACACAAACCCACTCTTCCTGCCACAGAATGTGCCATGTGGGAAGACCTACAGCTCTCCTGACATCGTCTCACAGCCCTTCAAAGAGTGTGACACTGAGCAGACAAACATTTTAGAGCATTTAGTAGGTTCTCTGAGATCAAAAAGAAATTTCCTTGCTGTAAAATCTAGCAAAAATATGTGATTTAAAAATACACATGAAAATCAAGGCATATGTGGTAACTTATCCATTATAGGTAGTTTATAGCCACATAAACTACTCAAAAATGAACTACTATAACAAAAAGTACTGCTTTAAATATGTGTTTACATTTGTTTCAAAATATTTAACATGGGGCTGGGGTTGTGGCTCAGCGGCAGAGCACTCGTCTAGCACGAGCAAGGCCCTGGGTTCGATCCTCAGCACCATGTAAAAATAAATAAATAAAATAAAGGCTCAAAAATATATTTAATGTATTTGATTTTCTTAATCTGAAACTAATGAGGTGCAGTGGCACATGCCTATAATCCCAGGGATTTGGGAGGCTAAGGCAGCAAGATCACAATTTCAAGGCCGGCCTCAGCAATTTAGCAAGGCCTGAAGCAACTTAGTAAAAACCTGTCTCAAAAAAAAAATAAAATTAAATTAATAAATAAAAAGGGGCTGGGGATGTAGCTCAGTGTCTGCATCCCTGGGACCAATCCCTGATACCAAGAGGAAAACAACAAACAAACATTTTTTTTAAATTACCTTTACCTAAGATGTTCTCATCAAATTTTTTTACTGAATATACTCTTCCTCTTTCCAGATTTCTCTCCTTAGTTCAAACTAAAGAATATATAGTGTTAAAAATAGAGAAAGGGTGCTTCCGTGACAAGAGGAGGGAAGGCCAAGTGCAGCCTGAACATCAGTAGCCTGGGAGCAGAGCTTCCCTGGATCCTGGAACCCTTGCCTACAGGACTGGTTGGCCCTTCCTAACCCTGAAGTCAAACCTAAAGCGTTCCCGCATGGCACTCAAAGTCTCAGACTTCAGAGCATTTAAGATTTCTATTTTCAGATGACAGAAACTTAACTTGTACTTTGAGATTTAGAATAAAAGTAAAAATGTTCCCAGAAAGCCACAGAGACAACGAGGGCAGGCCGCTCTTCATAGGAGCACCCGCAGCCCCTCTGTGTGTGGGAAGCATGATGTGGGGGCCAGCTGCTCTCTCTGACTCGCATCACAGTGGCATGACCCTCTTCAGCAGGAATACACAGACTAAGAAGAAATGCAGAGCAACTCTGACCAGCCCCACAGAGGGACACTAAGAACCCCGCCCACCTCCAGTGCAGCCAACTGACCACGCTTACAGGTAAGAGCGTCTCAGCACACAGGCCCAGAACTGCCTGGACCAGACCACCTATCACGGGTGTACCACAGGTGCTCCCGTTTCAGTTTCAGCAGAAAAGCAAAGAAAATGAAGAAGATCAAAACACCTGGGGCCGGAGCTGGGATTGTGGCTCAGCGGTAGAGCGGTCGCCTAGTGTGGGTGGGACCCGGGTTCGAATCTCAGCACCACATAAAAATAAAGGCATTTGTGTCCATCTACACCTAAAAAAATAAATATAAAAAATAAAAGGGCTGGGGATGTGGCTCAAGCGGTAGCGCGCTCGCCTGGCATGCGTGTGGCCCGGGTTCGATCCTCAGCACCACATACCAACAAGAATGTTGTGTCTGCTGAGAACTAGAAAATAAATATTGAAAAATCTCTCTCTCCTCTCTTTAAAAAAAAAAAACTAAAAAAAAAAAAAATTAAAAAAATAAATAAATAAATAAAACCCAAGACCAGCTCTGGCTCCCACTGAGCAGCCAAGTATTGTCAAGAAGTTATAAACACCTCACTTTCTGTCTTCCTTCCTCTAGAAAATGAGGACACCAGGAGTCTCCAGCAATACCGCCTGCCTGTCCAGGCACCAAGCAAGAGTGTTCAGGTCCACATGCCAGCTGCATGCTGCCAGCCACACCACCGTCTTTGTTTAAGCAGGATGTCACTGTTTTCCTCCCTGAGTGGGATCTGAAGTGCGCGACTGGAAGAGATCCAGGCATTTTCACGATCAGCTTTGACTGGCACCTGGATTTCAGCTGAGGGGCGCCCGGAGAAAGAAAGGCCGTCATAGCCACAGCCCTGGCCCCTGCCTCAGGACCTCACCTGCTCATACAGGCCATGCGGAAAGGCAGCCAGCCCAATGGGGCTGTGACAACCACAGCAGGCAGGTGACACCGAGCAGGGGTGGGGGTGGAGGATGCCCACAGGCCACAAGAATCGGGCTGCCAGCTCCCAGAGCACAGAACTACTTCAGCGACCGAGGACACCTCTCAGGTGAGAAGAGGTGGGTTTCCACGGGAAAACACTGAGCAGCCAGGCCTACTGTCTGGAAGCCAAACTGGCCAGGAACCGTCCCGCTCCTGTCAGGGTCATCGTTGCAAGCCCCACACCAGGTGGCGTTTCAGGCAGACAGGCACCTGACCTCTGGCTGCAGGAGCCCGGCTGTCTGTGGAAGGAGCCACGGCCCCACTGCCCGCCACCTGCGGGCCAGGGGAGCGCCTCCATCCTGGGCGCGCCTGACCCTGCCCTGCTGCGGCCATGGCCACTGCAGCTGGTTACTGACCTATGTGGGCGTGGGCTGCAAGGTCTGAGAGCGCGGCGGCGGGTCTGCCTCCCGGGTGAGATGAGGTGGAGGATGCGGAAGATGAGGTGGAGGAGCCCTGAATGACCCGGTCGAGCCAGGGCTCTGCTCCGGGGTGACTCTGGAGCACAGTGGAGCTGAGCTGCCCAGGCCGATGCACAGAACCCTCATCTTCTGAAGCGGACGATGTGTCTGCGGTGAAAACAACCACGACAGGCATGACGCAGGGTGGGTGAGAGGGTGGCTTCCCACGGGCCAGCCCAGAGGGTGCCGGGCACCCGGGCCGCTCCTCCTAAGGGCATGAGGAGGCTGAGGGAAGCGCTCCACGAGTCCCACTCCTAGAGGCCCTGGCCACTGGAGCACACTGGGGTGAAATGGGCCTCTCTGCCTGGGCACGTCACCGCTGCCCGCCCACATGGCCACACTCCAGGGCAAGGCGGGCCAGCCTGCAAAGCCACAGCACTGGGGTGGCCTGGGGCTACACCTGTCCACAGGTGTCCTTGCAGGCAGATCACATGAAGTAGCTCTAGAAAGAGCTCGGTCAGTGAATTAACTGTGGACAGCAGTCTGTCGGGTCAGCACAACCGCACTCACGGGTTCACAGTTGTCAAAAGAGTCTTTGGCAACGACACAGTGTCCACAGCTCTGCCCAGTAGAAATGATCTGACGGCAAATCCTAAGATATTTTCCGACAATAAAGGTTAAACACAGAATCACCACTGAACCACTGAGTCGTCTCGTGATCTGAGGTGTCTGGTTTTTCCCTACGATTCCAGATTCATCAAACCAAACACGAGTGTCTCGAGGGCAGCCACAGAAGCTCCTGAATGGGAAGCCACCAGCCCCTCAAACTTCGGTCAGGGTTAGTGGGAAGTTAGACAAACCCCATCTACAACTTTTAATTTCTCATGGAAACAGCAAGAAAACAACAAAAAATTACTAGAACTGTCCAAATAGTCCTCAGCTGTCCCACTGAAGTCCTGGTAACAACATACCAAATGACAGTGACAAGATGAGAATAATTGAGCTTTTGTAGTTTACTAAGTGCTTATTTAGGGTTCTTCTCTTCACCCCAAATATTAACAGTATCTTGAGTTTTTTAAACAAAAGAAACTAAAATCCACACACAAAGTGCTGCAGAGAGGAAAGGCAACTTTAGATTTTCTTTTCAAGATCTATAGCAGAGAAATTTGAAAGTATTATGTTTATTTTGAAATTATTTTTAGATCTAAAGAACTCAGCTCAAAAATAGAAACTGTCAATGTTAAACTGAATTGTATTAAGTTAGTAGGTATTATGTACAGAGTCTCTTATTTACCATTTCCACTTACGTTGGTTGTACCTGTGGATGTCACTGAGAAAGTTTAAAGATTGCACATTTGAAACAAATGCTCTTTACAAATAGTTAGATTTTTTGAGAGAAAGAGAGAGAGAGAGAATTTTTCAATATTTATTTTTTAGTTCTCGGCGGACACAACATCTTTATTTTATTTTTATGTGGTGCTGAGGATCGAACCCAGCGCCCCACGCATGCCAGGGGAGCGCGTTACCGCTTGAGCCACATCCCCAACCCCATAGATAGTTAGATTTTAAAGGGAAAATGAGATCGTTGTGCTGTGATTTTATCCAGGATGTGAGAAACAAATATTACCCTTGGGCTGGGGTTGTAGCTCAGTGGTAGAGCACTTGCCTAGACCATGCAAGGCCCTGGTTTTGATCCTCAGCACCACATAAAAATAAGTAAATAAAATCAAGATACTGCATCCAGCTACAACTAAAAAATAAAATTTTGAAAAAAAAATATTATCCTTGGAGCTTTTTTCCCTTGCTGCACAAATAACTATGAACCGTTTTAAGTGACTTAAACTATAAACCAAACAGTACAACCAGCTAAGATGACCCTGCACTGCAAGTCATGTGACTAAGATGCTGAAGCTTTAGATGAAAGCTAAAGAAATGTTGGATTCTCATTGTATGACTACAATAATTATAACCTTTCAGAAGATAATCTTCTAACCTGAAAACATCTATGAACTAAATTTTAGAAAATAAGTGTATTAATTAGTTATTTTGAAAGATACCAAATGCAAAAGTTGCAGATCTATATAAGTTAATAAGTTCATATACTCCACATGAATGTAAGTGTGTTATATGGAGATTTGTCTTGTAAACAGTTGAATGGACCTAAGTTTTCTGTATGTGAAAATGTGGTTATTACAGGGATAAGTAAACTTTCAGTTTTTAAATGGGAAAAAAAAACCAACAAAGTGCTGCAGAGTACACGTGTCCCCGTGGGAAGAACAGTGCCATGCACATCACAGACACACCACAGCATGCTTACTAAGTTCCCCAAATCTGTGCTCCAAACAGAGGGACATTCCAGCTCAGGGGATCAAACACCAGGCCTCAGGCCCACTCCCAAGACCACCCATCAATACCTGGGGGGGTGTAGGCGTCCACGGAGGAGTGCGCCAGGACGGAACGTCTCTTCGAGGGCATCGGCATCCTCCTCTCTTTGTACTTGGCCAGGGCTGCTTGCACGGCCTCCGTGTGGACATCTACAGAGAGAGCAATGGCAGAAAGGCTTTGACAAGACAAGACTCTACTTCTGTCCTCATGGCTCACGAAGGGGACAAATCTCTGACTGCCGAACCATCCTACACTTTTTTAAACAGGAACCAGAATAATATATCCATAGTTATAAATTAAAACAACAACCAAAGAAAAATCCCCAAATTTGAAAATAAAGTCAAAGAGATAAGCCTGAGCAAATCTCTGCCGTGAGAACCAGCAGCGAGACTCGCCAGCCTGCTCCTCCAGAAGACCCACTGCAGACACAGAGAACTGCTTAGAAAACATCCAGCTCTCGCACGCTGCAGCCAGTGGTGAGAGAGCTATAACACAGGTGTCTTCTAGGTTGAGGGGCCTTGCACGCCTGCCCAGCTCCTCGGCGGGAGGCCATACAAGTGCAGACCAGAGCGCAGATCAACCTGGAACTGCCACTTTGAAAAGCTCCACCCTGCCAGACAGGCACAAGCCATCAGCACAGTGACTCGGGATCTGGGACAGGAGGGTCACAAGCTCGAGGCCAGCCTGGCAACTTAGCGAAACCCTGTCTCAAAATAAAAATTAAAGGGCTGGGGGTACAGCTCAGAGGTCGAGCATCCTGGGTTCCGTCCCCAGCACCATGAAACAAAACAGAAAGAAGAATGTCTCACCTCTGTGCACTGAAAATGTCTGAAACAGCCACCAGCCCGACAGCCTGGCATCATTTTGAACCCTCCCCCTCACCGCAGGGTCACTGAGAATCATCCGCTCTGGGGCAGGGGAGGAGCACCTCACCCTAACAGACTTGGGCAAGCCACGAAGACCACACCAGGCCGATTCAAGAGTCCCCAGAGGCCAGGATGGGCAGATAATATCACAGATGTGTACTCAGGAAAGGTGAAGAAAGGAGAGGAAAAGAGGAAACAGAAATCTCAGGCAGCCATGGGAGGAGGCCAGTACCCACCCACTGTTTCAAAAACTGGCGATAAATGGAGAGATTCCACATGCACCCTGACCTTCCTGTGCAGCCAGTAACTGAGGGGAAGTGCACGGTCAGAGGCCGTCCAGGCCTGAGTAAGGAGCAACGGGATGCCCTTCATCATTCCACAGCCCTGAGGCATCAGAGCCAGGGACCACGCACAGCTCTGGCTTCTGCCTCACAGTGAAGAACGAGACGGACTCCACAGAGCCACCGCACACACTGCCACACACTGCCAGGCTGCATGGGCTGCCAACTAGGGAAGACCAGAAACTTGCCAACCAGCTGCCACATGCACATCTCACCTGGGTCCTGGATCCAAACAAACTTTAAAAAAGGAAATGAACACTGTCTGAATACTTGATATTAAGGAATTACTGCTGAACACTGCTGAATATTTGACATTAAGGAATAGTGACTATTCATTACTTTGTAATAATGCCATTTCTTTTAGAAATACATATAGCAGTACTCCCTACCTGTGGTTTCACTTTGAATAGTCAACTGTGGTCTAAAAATATTACGTGGAAAAATTCCAGAAATAAAACACTCAATTTTTAAATTGCATGCTCTTCTGTACAGCATCATGAAATCTCACACCACTGTGTTCCAGCTTGCCCAGGTCATGGATCACCCCTCTGTCTAGTGTATCCATGCTGTATATGCTACCACCATAGGTTACATAGTGGCCGCCTCAGTTATCACATGGACTGCTATGGTATCACAGTGCTGGAATACAAGAAACCCTTGTTTTATTTACCAATGGCCCCAGAGTACAAGAGTAGTGATCCTCTAATTCGAATACGCTAAAGAGAAGCTGTAAAGGGTTTCCTATAAGTGAAAAGGTACAAGTTCTTAACAGGAAAAGAAAAAGAATCAGAAAAGATGGTGGAATGAGGTAAACATCATTACCCAAAGTACATGTAGGAAGACGGGAATGGTGTGACTCTACTTTGTGTAGAACCAGAGACATGAAAAATTGTGCTCTATATATGTATTATGAATTGCAATGCATAACAAATTAGAATAAATAAAAGAAAAAGAATCATACACTGAGGTTGTAAGATATATGATGAGAATTAACCTTCCAGTACCCAACCCACTATTTTGAAAACGGGAAAAAAAAATTGAAAGAATCCAGAATGTACTGGAAGGAAAAGAAATTCATGACTATTTTGCCATCATATCTCAAACTTGTTTAAAAGTCATGGCCATGGTATGTGGCAATTAGGGATGAAACAGGCAGGCGTCAGCTGGGTGAGGTGGAGCACAGCTGTCATCCCAGGCACCAGGAGCCTGAGGCAAGATCACAAGTCCAAGGCCAGCCTCAGCAACACAGAGAGGCCCCTAGCAATTTAATGAGATACTGTCTCAAATAAAAAGGGCTAAAACATGGCTCACTGGTAAAGCACCCTCAGATTCAATCTTCAGTACCAAAAAAAAAAAAAAAAAGGATAAAACAGATGTTAAATATGTGTAGAAAAACATGGCACAGGGCTAAGGTTGTGGCTCAGCGGTGGAGCACTCACTTTTCATGTGTGAAGTACTGGATTCAGTTCTCAGCACCTCATATAAATAAAAAAGGTTCAGCACACACCATAGATTCAGGCATCAACTGGGGGATCCCAATCAGTGCCCTGAGGATCCACAGCTAAGTGGTAAGGAGAAAAAACCTTAAAACTGACACCCATCCTCCTCAAATGATCCCATGAAATACAAAAGGAAGGAACCCTTCCAATTCATTCTTAATTCCTTTTAAGGTTCCAATGATATTCTTCATGGAAACAGAAAAAGCAGTTATGAAATTCATTTGGAAAAATAAGGAGAAATCCTCAGTGAGAAAAGCAAAGCAGGAGGCATCCCAATAGCACGCCCTTAAACTACACCACAGAGCCACAGAAACAGCATGGGGCCGCACCAAGACAGAACGGAGACCAGTGGAATGCAAGGCACTGGACAAGGGGCCATAAGTAGTCACTGGAGAGGAGACAGCCTCTTCAACAAACGGTGCTGGGAAAACTGGAAACCCACATGTAATAAAGTGAAATTAAGCCCCTCGCTCTCACCACGCACAACACTCAACTCAAAGTGGATCGAGGACTCAGGCATTAGACTGGAGACCCTGTGCCTACTAGAAGAAAATGTAAGCCCAACTTCCCAAAATGTCGGCTTAGGAACCGAATCTGTCAACAAGACTCCTAAAGCTCAGAGAAGTAAAACCAAGAATCAATAAATGGGATAGTATCAAACTAAAAAGCTCCTTCACAGCAAAGGAGACAACCAAGACAGTGAAGAAAGAGCCCGCGGAATGGGAGAAAATCCTTGCCACCTGCACCCCAGAAAGAGCATTAGTCTTCAGGATATATATATAAAAACCCTCAAAAAACTCAACTTCAAAAAAAACAAATAACCCAATCGATAAAGGGGCAAAGGCACTGAACAGACACTTCACAGAAGAAATACGGATGGTCAACAAACATGAAAAAATGTCCAACATCTCTAACAACTGGAGAAATGCAAATTAAAACCACACTGAGATTCCATCTCACCCCAGTCAGGATGGCAACAATCAAGAATACAAGTAACAATCAATGTGGTGAGGATGTGGGGAACATGGTTCACTCATACATTGCTGTTGGCACTGCAAATTGGTGCAACCACTCTGGAAAGCAGTATGGAGAGTCCTCAGAAAACTTGGAATGGAACCACCATTTGACCCAGTTATCCCACTCCTCGGTACATACCCAAAGGACTTAAAATCAGCACACTGCAGTGACACAACCACATCAATGTTCACAGCAGCTCAATTCACAATAGCTAAGCTATGGAACCAACCCAGGTGCCCTTCAACAGATGAATGGATAAAGAACATGTGGCACATATACACAATGGAATATTACTCAACCACAAAAGAGAATGAAATCATGGCATTTGCCAGTAAATGATGGAACTGGAGACAATCATGCTAAGTGAAATAAGCCAGTCCTCAAAAACCAAAGGCCGATTGTTCTCTCTGACGCGCAGCTGCCAACACGTAATAAGGGGTGGGGCGGGGAAGAATAGAAGTTCATTGGATTAGACAAAGGGGAATGAAGGGAAGGAAGGAGGGATGGGAATAGGAAAGACAGAGGAATGAACTGGACGTAACTTTCCTACGTCACATATGGATAAATGACCAGTGTGACTCCACATCACGTTCCACCACAAGATTGGGGAGTTATGCTCTATATATGTATGATATGTCAAAATACATTCTATTATCATGTATATCTGAAAAAGAACAAATTTTTAAAAATTAAATAAAAATAAAACTTCTATGAGAAAAAAACGAGAGAGACCTTGAGTCAGGCAAAGATTTCTTAGGAAGAACAAAAGTACTATGCACTGGGAGAAGTGGAACCTTAGGTCTCTTCAAAACCAACAGCACTTTAAGAAAATGCAGAGTCCACTAACTGCAGCCTGGGAAAGGATCGCAAGTCCCACTGACGATAAAGGAGGAGGACAAAGCTCATGAGGGCAACGCAGAGGGCTGGGGTGAGAAAAGGGGGTGCAGGACCATGGTGCGGCTATGTGTGGACACCTGCGCCCGGCTCGTGAGCTCTAGGGTGCGGCCACCTAAGGACTCACTGCAGGGGTTCACCTTTGTCAAACTGGGAGTGTTAGATATTCCTGACAGGACCACTTCTTGCTGGCCATGGTGGCACATGCCTGTTAATTCCAGCTACTCAGGCAGCTGAGGCAGGAGGATCAGAAGTTCAAACCAGCCTAGGCAACTTGGCAAGACCCTGTCTCAAAATAAATCTTGAAAAATATGTATGTGTATAAAGGACTGGTATGTAGCTCAGTAGTAGAACATCCTCTATCAACTTTTTTTTTTTTTTAACTTCCAGTGCTGATAATTGAACCCAGGGCACTCTACTGAGCTACATCCCAGCCCTTTATGTTTTTATTTTATTTTGAGACAGGGTCTTC
Source organism: Urocitellus parryii (assembly GCF_045843805.1). NCBI lineage: Eukaryota > Metazoa > Chordata > Mammalia > Rodentia > Sciuridae > Urocitellus > Urocitellus parryii. The sequence continues at coordinate 226,366,756 of NC_135532.1, read as the reverse complement.
CTGTATTGCCCAAACTGGCCTCAGACTCAATCCAGCCTCAGCTGCCCGAGGAGCTGGAATTAGAGGTCTGCACCACTGAACCTGGCTGGAAAAGACTTACAAAAAGAGCTTCATCATGTATAAAAGAGATACAATGACAAGATGAAAACATGGTTGAGCAGGTAGAGTACTCAAAAGTGATTGACATGTAATGTACAATTAAAAACATGAATGTTTCTCAGTGAATCTTCTGATAATCCGAGTAAAATACTTAAGGCAAATTCATTCATAAAAGCACTGCCAAACAGTGGCAGAAATCTAATTAAAAGAGAATCTCCAAGATTAGCAAAGGAGCGTGAGCATGTCTGCCCCTGGTGGTGCTCCTCTGCAAGTGCTGGACTCTGCGCAAGTCAGGAGGCCAGGCTGCTGCTACCCAAAAGCAGGACTTGGTTCCTGAGCAGCAGGACGATGTAAATCGTTGCTCCACATTTTCACCGGTGCACTGTGGTGGCACATATTGGTGGGATCTGCTGCTACAGAAGCTTTTTGCCCACAATGTAACAGTATAATCTGGCTGATGCCCCCCAGTATTTCCCCTCCCCCCTCCCTCCCCCCTTTCCTCTATGATGTCCCTTCAATTTTCATGAGACCAACCTCACCCCTTTCTTTCCCTTTTTCCTCTCTAGCTTCCACCTGTGGAAGAAAACATAGGACACTTGACCATCTGAGTTTGGCTTATCTCGTTTAACATAATGTTCTCAAATTCCATAAATTCTCCCACAAATGACATCATTTCATTTTTCTCTCTGACTGAATAAGACTCCATTGTGTATAAGCCACATTGTCTTTATCCATTTATCCGTCAGTGGACACCAGGCTGGTTCCGTCATCTGGCTGTTGTGAACTGTGCTGCTAGAAACATGGGTGTTCCGTTGTCAGTGCAGCGAGAGGACTGGAATTCTTCAGGGCCAATGCGAGGAGTGTACAGCTGGGTCACAGGCTGGTCCTCTTCCTGGTCTTTGAGGAGAGTTCACACTGCTTTCCACAGTGGTTGGACTAATTAACCATCTCGCCAATGGCGCGAAAGTGGAAAACGAGTTCTCTTAACAGACATTCTGGCAAAGGAACGCTGACCAAAAGCCAGGTGGTCAGAGTGCAGGTCCTGCCTGCCCACCCACTTCCCAGCTGTGACCTACCTGAGCGGAAACGTTCATCCCTGGCGGTGGTGGGCCGAGACCTCTGTGGCTGGAGTACAGCAGTGGTCAGCGAGGGCCCAGGGACTCTGCTCTCTGATTGCAGACATGGGTCTATCCCTAAAACACAGTTTTTGGAAATACCTCGTATAAACAATTTGCTTTTCCAGTTATGAAAAAAATTCCACTTGAAACAGCAAGTATTTGTTACACATGGCCGGACACACACACACACACGCGTTGTGCTCAACCTGGTGTGGTATTTGATCAAAAAGAGCTGCTGACCTGGGATCAGAGTATGATGCAGTGCTCTCTAGGACACTCATACTACCTCTCCCCTCCCCACCCGGCCAGGCCCCACCTCCCACTCTCCATCTGCAAGGGTGACAGTGTCAACTCTCAGGCACCTGGACAGCACAGCACCAGCAGCTCAGGGCAGATGCATGGGCCTTGGATCTCTCAGGCAGCAGTTTATCTACAGAGTAGTCCTGAAAAGCCCACCCCTGCAAGTGACTCTCCTAAATATGCAAGACTTATGTCCCTTGTTCTCAGCACTGTCCCTGGTATCAGAAAATCCCAGGTGAGAAACAGCCACCCACCACCAGGGGCTCAGCAGCCCTTAGCTACAAACAGAGAAAGTGGAACAGAGGAGGAAGAACAGCAGAGCAGCACTGCCAGGTGAGATACCCGGGGACGCAAGGCCAGCACATGGGCCTAGCCTGCCCTTTAACAGGGCCTCCGGCCTGCGGCTCCCACAGCCGGGCTCTGCACAACAGCAGGAAACAGGCCACCCTCTCCACATGCCTCACCAGCCCTGACCACAGCCACTGAGGATGGTGAGCAGGGTACAGGTGCACAGGATCACCCTCCGTCTCATTGCTGATTGAGTCCTGATGGTGGGTGTGACACTTGTTAACAGAGCAAAGCAAAACCAATAGTTGGGATTCAACAAAAATAATGTGTTCAACCTCAGGCCTCTCTTCCAAAATGTCTCATTAACTGAACAGCAGCATCCCGGCCCCCATGGCTCTTGACTAGACTTTGACAAGACGCAGAGTCTACCCCTACTCAAACCTGGTCAGCAGCCACTGTGACAAGCAGAGTGGCAGAAGCAATGTCATGTGACTTCCAAAGCTGGTCATGGGAAGCCACACAGCCCTACCTGGCTCCACCAGGATTCCTGAAGTCCAGCACAGGGAGCCACATGCTGAGGAGCCATGCAGGAGTCTGTGGGCCCAACAGCCCGGAGGGGAGGCCAGGCTCATGCTCCCACTCTGGCTGGGCAGGTGGAGTGAGCACCTCTGAGGTGACTGAGGCAGACCGAGGCTGTAGAGGGGTTGCTCAAACACCAGCTATGGTGTTACATTGGAAATCATGCCAAGCTCCTCAGAGCCCAAGCACACGCGTGTCTACATGTGTGTTCATACCTACATCAACAGAACAGAGCAGGACTCGTGCTGTGAACAGGGGTGGGCTCTGGGATGATGGAGGGACCCAACGTAAAGTACAGACGCTGGACACCCTGGTGCTGATACTCCCAAACACAGCACTTCCAGCCTCCAGGACAGACTCATATATTTAAAAAACATACAAACAAAACCCACTCTGAAACTACAGGATCAAAGAGAAAACCTGTTTTTAATTTTCACAGCCATCAAGAGGTCATCTGCCACAGTGATGTGCACTCCCACAGCGAGGTCTGAAAGTGCATTTCCCCATGTCTTTGACAGCACCAGGCACCATAAGAGGTAAGATGTCTGGCCATTTGATGAGAGAGAGATGGCTCCTTCCATCTGCATGCATGTCCATGTCCACGTCCACTCACGAGGTGGACAAATCTTCATGTTCATTGCCTCCATTTCCTCCACTTTGAATGTCCGTTCACTTTACTTGGCTGATGAGTCCTTCAGAAGGAAAGTGCACCCCCTGGCCTAGCACTCATCCCCAGCCCTTGGGAAGGAGATATTTTTCAAACTTCAAAAGAGAAATACTGTTTGGAAGTTTGCTGGGGCCCCTTCGGCTATGGCTCTCAACCCTTCAGAAGGAAAGTACACCCTCCACGCCCCCGGCCTAGCACTCATCCCCGGCCCTTTACTCTCCTCCTCCAGGCTTCCAGCTTTGCCTGCAAAGACAACCCCACTTGAAGGCTACTCTCACATACTCCTGGTGTTTGCAACTTTCATGGTTAAGAACGTTCAGAGCTTTGATCTTCTGAAGTCCCTGCTCACTGATGGTGTTCTCCAGGGCAGGACACCACTGAGTGACCTTTGCTGGCACACTGCAGACCTCTCGTGCACCCAACCACTGTCCCCACCTGAGGTTACCAGAAAGGCTAGTGTCTCCCAAATCAGGCCTTCCTCACTAGCATTGTTTCAGGAATTGTACTGGCTACTCTCAGAACTCTTCTTTCTCCTTCTGCAGATTATTGCTTCCAATTCCAACTTTAAGAAAAACACCATCCACTGATATTCAGACTGAAAAGCAATACGCCCACACACTGATTTGGAAACTATCAGTTTAACAATACTGTTTTTCCACTAGAAAACTTTCATGTTTCTTCATATGTTAGGGTCTTGGTTACTTCTTCAAAATAGATTTTATAATTCTTTTTTAAAAATATTTTCTTAGTTATATATAGATAGAATATCTTTATTTTATTTATGTTTTAATGTGGTGCTAAGGATCAAACCCAGTGCCTTACATGTGCTAGGTAACTGCTCTACCACTGAGCCACAACCCCAGGCCTATATTTTATGATTCTAATGTAAATTTATTATTTCTTGCAAATCTATTAATAAGACAATTTATTTTGTTGGGAATGAGATATTTTTCAAACTTCAAAAGAGTAATATCGTTTGAGAAAAGCCATTGATTCTTGCATGTCTGCAGCCTCTGTACCTATGAAACTGAAAACTCTAATAATAAGCAGTCACCTGGGTTTCCGAGTTATAAAACGGTCACCTACAAAGGGACAGCAGCCTTCTGCTCCACTGCTGTGGTCACCAAAGCAGCGTGGAGGGAGTGGGCTCTGCGAGTGTGTGTTCACCCCCAGGGTGGGAGCAGCAGGCCACGTGTGCACTCAGTGTGTATCTGCTGAGTTTTGGCAAACAGGCTTTAAGAGGTTTCAAAGTTTCCTTCAATTCCAATTTGACTCTGTTTGGGTTTTTTTGCATGAATACATATGTGAGCATTTAAAGAGTCTCCTCACCACTCTTTTTGTTGATCTATTATAAAATATATCATTCTCAACAGGCAGGACGTGGCACACCTGCAACTTAAGCAGCATGGCACAGGTTGGCAGACACTCACTCCCGGCCTCGTAGAGGACTGGGCCGGCTGGTGCCTGGCCTCCCCTGCTCCCCTACCTTTACCAGCTAGCAAGCATTCCTCAGTAGCTCAGCCTGGCCTGCTTTCCTGACTTGGGCTGGCGATGTCCCTCTGCAGGGGCTTCTCTCATCATGTCACCCTGTGGGTGAGTTCTGCTGGTGGAGGGCAGTGTCCTTGAGGGCACAGAGTGCCTCTGGAAACGTACACTGGAGGGAGCCGCCAGTTGCTCAATCCCACCACAAGTCCCGCCAGATCCTCGCAGCATGGCCATGGGCTGGTCAAGCACTTTGATTCCTCAGGTGCTCCTGGGGTTTGCTTCTGTGAAACACAGGCTCAGGTTTTTGCCCAACCTCACCCAGCAGGATGCTGTTTCGTAGGCACACTGGCCTGCAGTAGACAACGAGTCCCACCGGACAGTGCGTCTCTGCATGATGTTCTGTGCCAGTCCTCACAGTCATCTGCCATGACCATCTCTCACTCTGCAGCCTGTCTTCTTCGTCTCTTGAGGGAGACACTGTGGATTTTAACACAGTCCAACTCTTCCACCTTCCCCTCCTGTGACGTCAGAAGCCCCTCCACCTCCAGCAGCGACGACCTCCTCTAAGGCCCTCCACAGGCTGCACGGTGTCTGAATCTGGCACTGGGCCTCACACATCTACACTGACCTGTGTGTCCAGTGTCGTACTTCACACAGGGACAGGCAGCTATGTGGGCACCCAGCTGGGATGCCACCTCTCCCATGGGCCAGGTCTGCAGCATGAGCACCAGCATCTGGGCTGCCCCTGCCCACCACTGCAAAGTCCCATAGTGACCACAGCTTTACAACAACTGTCCACATCTGGCAGGCAAACCCTCCTATGCTGTCCTTTTTGGAGCATATTTTAGAAGCCTTCACCTACACGTGGATATGAATTTTGGAATTAGCCTGTGAAGTGCCACACAAAAGAAAACTCTTGAAATGTCAACGTAGCGTGGGAAGATGGTTTTATGACGTCCGCCCAGCACAAGTGAGAAAACTGTGCCTGGCCATCCCCAGGTAACAGCAAGTCCTACCTGGAAGGAGATCTGACCACATCAGGGCTGCCAATCACAGTCTGGGCCTCTGGATCCCACTATCTAATGTCAGACACATCACTTTTCCAGTCCTTTATAAAATATGTTTATATCCAAATCCAGTTTTCAAGCCAAGCTTAGTGAGCAGTATAATGCTGTGAAACGCCTACTGGTGGAGACCCTACCTTGGATGAGCGGAATGTAGCGAGCCAGGAGCTTGGCCCTTTTCTTCTCATACCCTTTTTGAGTGATGTCACCTAAAACAACAAGGGAAAAGATAATTACATTTCTTCTACACCTTAAATTTTTTTACTAAAAATTGACATATAATTGAAAAACTGGACCCCATGTTAGCATCTTCCAAGTGGGAGGGTGGCTCGGTCCACAGGTGGATCACTCAGCCAAAGCAGCAACACTGGTGGCACGCACAGCCACATGGACAGGCCTTGTGCTCAAAGGCTGCACACCAGCTACTCCACGCACATGGCCCTGGAAGGCCAAACCACAAGGCTGGAGTAGACAGGGCTGCCCGTGCTCGGAGGGGGGAAGGACTTCATCAGAGGACAGGACAGCTGGGTGGTGGAATTGTCCTACAGCCCAACTGTGGTGGTGGTTACACAATTGTAAGCATCTGTCAAAAACTCAGAACCATAAGCCAGGAAGGGCAGATTTTATTATAGGTAAAAATACTTGAATTTTTAAAAATTGTGAGCAGCATCCCTTGGGAGCTAGTCAAAAATGCAGACTGGGGCCATACCCCAAATCGACAGTATTCCCTACGACATTCACCAAACTCCTTACATAATTTTCGTGCATGTTCCAGTTTTAGAAGAATCGGAAAAAGGGGCCCACAGGACACGGACCCCCCCAGGCCAACCAGCATCCCTGGGTGAGAGCCTGGGAAAAAGGACTGATGCTCCAATAAATTCCCACAGAGCAGAATAGGCTGAGAGCACATTAAGCCACCCAAGAGTGAGAGAGGTAACAGGTCTTCAAGGAAACCCAGTTTGTTTGTTTGTGGTGTGGTGCTGGGGATCCAAACCAGGGCCTCATACATGTGAGGCGACACCCCAGCCCATGGGAACACTCTTGATCTAAGCTGCTATTTGGTTCCTACACAAAACTAGAAACGCTAACAGTGGATCTTCAATGTTTTTCTGTAGACTTTCTTTAGGCCAAAAATGCATATTATAACAAATTTACAACCAGCTTTAAGTACAACTGCATATTAGTACCACCTCCACTGCTACTATTCTTCAAATTTTCAGTGTTTGGTAAGCATTCCTCCACTCGCTTCCATCTACCATCCCTCCCTAGACAACACGAGCAGTGAGGGTAGTCAGAAGACAGGGGCTGCTGTCATTCACTGAGTGCTTACCCAAGTATTTCCTTCAGATGAATTCTTGAATTTACCTTGACTATAGGGTGTGCTTGCCCATATCTAAGCTGAGCCTCATTGGGAACTCTGGGTGCACACTAATATGCAGAAGAGGAGCCTGAGGCCTTGGAAAGCCAGGACTGCGGCACAGCCCAGCAGCTGCTCAGGTTCAGGCTGGGCTGCCACAAGCCCTTCCCACTACGCAGCCCAGCCTCCTCCAGAGCCCACTGAGGACAGCAGCCCACACAGCTGGGCCCTCCCCACAGCTCTCCTGTGTCTCCACTCTCCCTTGATGCACACCAAAAACGTTTGAGGCTCTTGGTTAATGCAGACAAGGATTCTGTTGGCTCAAGACTATAAGAAAGGATAACAGAAAGATGTACACATGGTTCTTTAAAATAGCCACAGTCGACATGCTCAAGAACTTAAACAAAAAACATTACAGAGATAAACTGAGGAAGACCCAAGGAAATGCACAGATATGCCACTTTCATGAATCTGAAAACTCAAAACTGCAAGGACGTCATTTCTCTACCAAAGGATCTTCAGTCAGTCCAATCAAAAGTCTTACAGGTTTTATACATGAAAACGGACAAGCTCAGGGGGATCCAACATGGCGGCCGGCGAGCAAGCAGCATTTTCTATACCTCCGCAGTAACAGGATCAGAGAGACACATAAATACACTTGCATGGGACCTGCTGAAGATCTTCTAACAATATTCCACGGGAAGGAGACCTGCCGATAACTAGTAAGTCTGTGTGAGGGGTCAGTTTGTCCCAGGCGACTGAATCTCGGCAACGCGGATCAGGGACACAATCCCGCCGGTCACGGTGGCGGCTGATCTGGGCCCTGCAGGGCTGAGTCTGGGATCGGCCTCGGGCGGTTCAGCGCTAGGATCCACACTCCTACCACCCCACCCCCCTCCAGCCGGTTCGAAGCAACGAGGATCAGGGACACAATCCCGCCGGTCACGGCTGCGGCTGATCTGGGCCCTGCAGGGCTGAGTCTGTGATCGGCCTCTGGTGGTTCAGAGTTAGGATCCACACTCCTAACACCCCACCCCCCTCCAACCGGTCTGGAGCAACGCGGAGCAGGGACACAATCCCGCCAGCCACGGAGGCGGCTGGACTGGGCCCCGCAGGCCTGAGTCTGTGAACGGCCTCTAGCGGTTTGGCGCTAGGACTTTGGCAGCGCTTAGGGCTGAGTTTCAGCTTTGAGACAGAGGAGAGAAGCGGTCCAGTTTGGTTCCAGACACTGGTCGGACCACAGAGGAGGACAGCAGCCGCCATTTCAAAGAGATGATGTAATCATCCCCATGTTCTACTGATCACAGCTCATTCAGTTACGGAAGAGGTGATTTCAGGCTAGTAAATTTCAAAAACACAACAGTTGCACCAAGCAGAAAGAAGCGCGTGCAGTATGAAAAGACAAGGAAAGAAAGGATCACAAGCAATGCAGGTCAACTCAACTTTAGAAGAGGTAATAGCTGCAACAGATGGAATATCAGATAAAGAGTTCAGGATATATATGCTTCAGATGATCTGGAGTCTCAAGGAAGACATGAGACAGCAAAATCAGACAATGAAAGATCACATTGACAAACAAATCCAGGAAGTAAAAGATCAATTTCACAGGGAGATAGAGGTAATAAAAAACAAACAAATAGAAATACTAGAAATGCAGGAAACAATAAACCAACTTAAAAACTCAATTGAGAATACTACCAGCAGAGTGGATCACTTAGAAGATAGAACATCAGACAATGAAGACAGAGTATTTGAACTTGAAAAGAACATAGATAGCTCAGCAAGTCTACTAAGAAACCATGAGCAGAACATTCAAGAGCTATGGGATAATATCAAAAGACCAAACTTAAGAGTCATTGGGATACAGGAAGGCACAGAGCTCCAAACCAAAGGATTAAGCAATCTATTCAGTGAAATAATACAAGAAAACTTCCCAGACATGAAGAATGTGACAGAATCCCAAATCCTAGAAGCCTACAGGACGCCGATGGTGCAAAATCATAAGAGATCCACACCTAGACACATTATAATGAAGATGTCCAACATACAGAATAAGGAGAGAATTTTAAAAGCTGCAAGAGAAAGAAAGCAGATTACATTTAGGGGTAAAGCAATCAGGATAACAGCTGATCTCTCAACACAGACTCTGAAAGCTAGAAGATCCTGGAATAACATATTTCAAACACTGAAAGAAAATGGGTTCCAACCAAGAATCGTGTATCCGGCGAAATTAAGCTTCAGGATAGAAGATGAATTTAAAACCTTCCATGATAAACAAAAGTTAAAAGAATTCGCAGCTAGAAAACCATCTCTTCAAAAAATCCTTGGCAAAACATTACAGGAAGAAGAAATGGAAAATAACATTGAAAACCAACAATGGGAGGTAGGACAGTAAAGGGGGGAAAGTAGTCAAAGAGGATAACAAATCAGGTATAGTAACATCAATAAACAAATATGGCTGGAAGAACAAATCATATCTCAATAATAACCTTAAATGTTAATGGCTTAAACTCACCAATTAAGAGACACAGGCTAGTAGAATGGATCACAAAACAAGACCCAACAATATGCTGCCTACAGGAGACGCATCTGATAGGAAAAGATATTCATAGACTGAAGGTGAAAGGGTGGGAAAAATCATACCACTCATATGGACTGCGGAAACAAGCAGGAGTGTCCATACTCATATCTAATAAAATAGATTTCAAGCCAAAGTTAATCAAAAGGGATAAAGAAGGACACTTCATACTGCTCAAGGGAACCATACACCAACAAGACATAACAATCATAAATATATATGCCCCAAACAACGGTGCTGCTATGTTCATCAAGCAAACGCTTCTCAAGTTCAAGAGTCTAATAGACCGCCATACAATAATCATGGGAGACTTTAATATACCTCTCTCACCACTGGACAGATCTTCCAAACAAAAGTTAAATAAGGAAACTATAGAACTCAATAACATAATTAATAACCTAGACTTAATTGACATATATAGACTATACCACCCAACATCAAGTAATTACACTTTTTTCTCAGCAGCACATGGAACCTTCTCAAAAATAGACCATATATTATGTCACAGGGCAACTCTTAGACAATATAAAGGGGTAGAGATAATACCATGCATCTTATCTGATCATAATGGAATAAAACTGAAAATCAATGATAAAAGAAGGAAGGAAAAATCAAGCATCACCTGGAGAATGAACAATAGGTTGCTTAATGATCAATGGGTTCTAGAAGACATTAAGGAGGAAATTAAAAAATTCCTAGAGTCAAATGAAAACACAGACACAACATATCGGAATCTATGGGACACATTGAAAGCAGTTCTAAGAGGAAAATTCATTGCTTGGAGTTCATTCCTCAAAAAAAGAAAAAACCAACAAATAAATGATCTCATACTTCATCTCAAAATCCTAGAAAAAGAAGAGCAAAACAACAGCAAAAGAAGTAGAAGGCAAGAAATAATTAAAATCAGAGCTGAAATTAATGAAATTGAAACAAAAGAAACAATTGAAAAAATCGACAAAACTAAAAGTTGGTTTTTTGAAAAAATAAATAAAATTGACAGACCCTTAGCCATGCTAACGAAGAGAAGAAGAGAGAGAACCCAAATTACTAGCATACGGGATGAAAAAGGCAATATCACAACAGACACTTCAGAAATACAGATGATAATCAGAAATTATTTTGAATCATTATACTCCAATAAAATAGAAGATAGTGAAGGCATAGATAAATTCCTTAAGTCTTATGATCTGCCCAGATTGAGTCAGGAGGACATAGACAACCTAAACAGACCAATAACAATAGAGGAAATAGAAGAAACCATCAAAAGACTACCAACTAAGAAAAGCCCAGGACCGGATGGGTATACAGCAGAGTTTTACAAAACCTTTAAAGAGGAACTAACACCAATACTTTTCAAGCTATTTCAGGAAATAGAAAAAGAGGGAGAACTTCCAAATTCGTTCTACGAGGCCAACATCACCCTGATTCCGAAACCAGACAAAGACACTTCAAAGAAAGAAAACTACAGACCAATATCTCTAATGAACCTTGATGCAAAAATCCTCAATAAAATTCTGGCGAATCGGATTCAAATACATATCAAAAAAATTATACACCATGATCAAGTAGGATTCATCCCTGGTATGCAAGGTTGGTTCAATATACGGAAATCAATAAATGTTATCCACCACATCAATAGACTTAAAAATAAGAACCATATGATCATCTCGATAGATGCAGAAAAAGCTTTCGACAAAGTACAGCATCCCTTTATGTTCAAAACTCTAGAAAAATTAGGGATAACTGGATCATACCTCAACATTGTAAAAGCAATCTATGATAAGCCACAGGCCAGCATCATTCTGAATGGAGAAAAATTGAAGGCATTCCCTCTAAGATCTGGTACAAGACAGGGATGCCCTCTCTCACCACTTCTGTTCAACATAGTCCTCGAAACACTGGCCAGAGCAATTAGGCAGACGAAAGAAATTAAAGGCATAAAAATAGGAAAAGAAGAACTTAAATTATCACTATTTGCAGATGATATGATTCTATACCTAGCAGACCCAAAAGGGTCTACAAAGAAGCTATTAGAGCTAATAAATGAATTCAGCAAAGTGGCAGGATATAAGATCAACACGCATAAATCAAAGGCATTCCTGTATATCAGCGACAAATCCTCTGAAACGGAAATGAGGACAACTACTCCATTCACAATATCCCCCCAAAAAATAAAATACTTGGGAATCAACCTAACAAAAGAGGTGAAAGATTTATACAATGAAAATTACAGAACCCTAAAGAAAGACATAGAAGAAGACCTTAGAAGATGGAAAAATATACCCTGCTCATGGATAGGCAGAACTAACATCATCAAAATGGCGATATTACCAAAAGTCCTATATAAGTTCAATGCAATGCCAATCAAAATCCCAACAGCATATCTTGTAGAAATCGATAAAAGAATCATGAAATTCATATGGAATAATAAAAGACCCAGAATAGCAAAAACAATACTAAGCAGGAAGTGTGAATCAGGCGGTATAGCGATACCAGACTTCAAACTATACTACAGAGCAATAGTTACAAAAACAGCATGGTACTGGTACCAAAACAGGCGGGTGGACCAATGGTACAGAATAGAGGACACAGTAACCAATCCACAAAACTACAACTATCTTATTTTTGATAAAGGGGCTAAAAGCATGCAATGGAGGAAGGATAGCATCTTCAACAAATGGTGCTGGGAAAACTGGAAATCCATTTGCACCAAAATGAATCTGAATCCCTATCTCTCGCCGTGCACAAAAGTTAACTCAAAATGGATCAAGGAGCTTGATATTAAATCAGAGACATGGCATCTGATAGAAGAAAAAGTTGGTTATGATCTACACGCTGTGGGATCGGGCTCCAAATTCCTCAATAGGACACCCATAGCGCTAGAGTTAACAAATAGAATCAACAAATGGGACTTACTCAAACTAAAAAGTTTTTTCTCAGCAAAAGAAACAATAAGAGAGATAAACAGGGAGCCTACATCCTGGGAACAAATCTTTACTCCACACACTTCAGATAGAGCCCTAATAACCAGAATATACAAAGAACTCAAAAAATTAGACAATAAGATAACAAATAACCCAATCAATAAATGGGCAAAGGACCTGAACAGACACTTCTCAGAGGAGGACATACAATCAATCAATAAGTACATGAAAAAATGCTCACCATCGCTAGCAGTCAGAGAAATGCAAATCAAAACTACCCTAAGATACCATCTCACTCCAGTAAGACTGGCAGCCCTTAGGAAGTCAAACAACAATAAGTGCTGGAGAGGATGCGGGGAAAAGGGCACTCTTGTTCATTGCTGGTGGGACTGCAAATTGGTGCAGCCAATTTGGAAAGCAGTATGGAGATTTCTTGGAAAGCTGGGAATGGAACCACCATTTGACCCAGCTATTCCCCTTCTCGGTCTATTCCCTAAAGTCCTAACAAGAGCATGCTACAGGGACACTGCTACATCGATGTTCATAGCAGCTCAATTCACGATAGCAAGACTGTGGAACCAGCCTAGATGCCCTTCAATAGATGAATGGATAAAAAAAATGTGGCATTTATATACTATGGAGTATTACTCTGCATTAAAAAATGACAAAATCATAGAATTTGGAGGGAAATGGATGGCATTAGAGCAGATTATGCTAAGTGAAGCTAGTCAATCTTTAAAAAACAAATACCAAATGACTCCTTTGATATAAGGGGAGTAAACAAGGACAGGGTAGGGACGAAGAGCTTGAGAAGAAGATTTACATTAAACAGGGATGAGAGGTGGGAGGGAAAGGGAGTGAGAAGGGAAATTGCATGGAAATGGAAGGCGATCCTCAGGGTTATACAAAATGTCATATAAGAGGAAAGGAGGGGCAAGACAAGATAATACAAATGGAAGAAATGATTTACAGTAGAAGGGGTAGAGAGAGAAGAGGGGAGGGGAGGGGAGGGGAGGGGGGATAGTAGAGAATAGGACAGACAGCAGAATACATCAGACACTAGAAAGGCAATATGTCAATCAATGGAAGGGAAACTGATGTGATACAGCAATTTGTATACGGGGTAAAAGCGGGAGTTCATAATCCACGTGAATCAACCGTGTAACATGATGTATTAAGAACTATGTAATGTTATGAACGACCAATAAAAAAAAAAAAAAAAAAAAAAAAGAAAACGGACAAGCTATTCTGAAGTCTCTGTGGAAACAGAGAGCAGCTGAGGAGACAGGAGGTGGGGGCAGATCCTGTCCCCAGCAGAGGGGAACTGCAGCTCCCTAAACCTGGGTCCTGGACGCACAAGGACAAAAATGAAGACTTCTCTCACTTCATTCACATAGTTCAGCTCCAGATGGTCCAGAGAACAACAGCACCTCTAAAAAATAACATACACAGGAAGTGTCCTCCTGCCCTGAGGCCGGGAACCTCTTACACAGGAGGCCCAGGCACCAACCTCACAGAAGGTGAAGACAGTGATTCAGAGCCTAAGGAGGAAGCAGAATAGTGAGAGAGATGTCTCCTCCTGCAGGACTGTGCAGACCAGGCGTGGGGGCTGGTGACCTTCCTGCTTATCTTAAGGGAAATCTATCCTCTCACAGTTCCAAGGGTCAGAAGTCTGAATCAAGTCTCACGGCAGCCCTAGCCTGGCTCAGAGCTCCAGGATAAGCCACCCTGGGCTGCTCTGCTTCTGGGGCTGCTGGACTTCCTCCCTTGGCTTGCCAGTCCTCCTACCTGCACACTCACAGGACCCTCTGCCTCCTACCAAGCACACTGTGACAACACAAAGGATCTACCAGGAAATCTCAAGCAAGATCCCTAATCACAATCTGTAAAAATCCCTTCTAGAAATAAGGCAGCACTGATTCCAGTTTCCAGGGATGAGGACTTGCTACTTTTGTGGCCACCACTGTGAACACTGCAGTGGACAACCAATCTCTCTCTCACACACACACAGTAGTTAAGATGCCTGTGTTTCCTCAACCTGCCGCAGGTCAATGACTGTGGACTCAGCCTGGCCATTCTTTCCCAGTGACTTATATCATCTTGGTGCAGAGCAAGGCTTCAAGTGCCACCTGGGGGCCTGGACCAGTTCTCCCAGGGAAGACCCCCATGCTGACCACTTCACACCAGTGATGGCCCCTGGGGGTCAATAGTGGCTCTCACAGTTCCTGCCCATAGTGCTGCGTGCCTCTGTGCCTCCGGGACACCAGTGCCCACAAGGCCCATGAGTGATACTGGGGCCTACTTCAAACTGCCCGTTCTCTACTTGTTTACAAAACAGTCCCAGCTACACAGGAGGCTGAGACAGGAGGATCAGTGAGCCCCAGAGTCAGGGGCCCACAGGGGCAACACAGCAAGACCTCATCTCAAGCAAAACAAAAACACCCCTGGGGGAATACACCACAGTGGTCAGTCAGTCAGAATGGGCCAGAGCTAGTGTACCAACACAATCTGACCTTAAGACACTGAGACGCGAGTTCCAAGGGTTCACAGGGCATCGTGTCCATAAGGTTTAGACATGCAGACAACATGTGGGAAGTGGGGAGAAGCTGGGCAGGGAGGAGATGGAATCCGAAAGCAGTGCTTCAACTCTGTAAAAACAGATCTGAGCTGGGCGCAGTGATGCACACCTATAATCCCAGCAGCTCGGGAGGCTGGCGAGTTCAAAGGCCAACCTCAGTAACTTAGGAAAACCCTGTCTCAAAATACAAATAAAATGGGCTAGAGATGTGGCTCAGTGGTTAAGCACCCCTGGTTTCAATCTCTGGTACCAAAAAAAAAAAAAAAAAAGAAAGAAAAAAGATCTGAAATTCATGTGGCAAAATCTTAATTTTTTGAAAAGTTAGGTGGTAGATACATGGGTTTGTATACCAGACACTTCATAAGTTTTCTGTATGTTTGAAATAGCTCACAATTAGAAGATAATTAAATATGAACCAGTCATTCATGTCCAACAGCTTCTGTTCCCCTTTCTCTCTCTTTAGTGCTGGGGGTTGAACCCAGAGCTTCACACATGATAAAGGGCATGCTCTGCCACGGAGCCACATCCCCAGCCCAACAGTTTCTAACATTCCGGGTCAAGCTGAGTTCTGGGGGCAGCTGGACTGCACCTTCTAAGGACCAGCAGCACCTGCTCAGTGTGAAGGTTTGCAGTATTTCCTATAGTG